>NC_035444.2:117187609-117791109 GCF_002127325.2 Helianthus annuus | reverse complement strand
TTTAAATGTTAATGTCATGTGTAACCAATTTCCAATGTCAAATGTCCAGTATAAACCATGTCATGTATGGCGAATAAATAGTATTTACTCAAGCCAAATGCATAATGTCATGTATAAATAAATGTTTTTAGTGCACTATATCTGTTGACTTCGTCTTGTAACATGTTATGTAATAGGATTGATAGATCAGGGCTCGTTGTACGAGAAAATAGGTTTTATGTGGTTTAGGGTAATTCCGCACAAAATTACCAAGATGGTAATTCCGCACGGAATAGGTAATTCCGCTTGAATGGTTAATTCCGCATGAAGTTAACAAAGTTAATTCCGTACGGAATTAGCTCAAGTTAATTCCGCATGAAACGAACCTTGTTAATTCCACACGGAATTACTCGCCTATATATACCTGTGATTCCATTTCATTTGTAATTTTTTTCTGATTTGGTACCGAAGTGCTGCCAAATTGTCTCGAGGTGTTGTAACACTATTACATCAATAATAGAGACATATTATAAGAGATTCAAGCTGTTATCTTGTCCGTTTCATTGATTCCGCCTTTGATTCGGATCCAAAACTCTTCTGAACGACTCATTCGGGTCATACAACGATCCTACAAGTGGTATCAGAGCTCAGGAGGAGGAGTTCTACCAAATTCAGCTTGATTTCATTAGATTTCCTTACTTCTACACCTTCTTTTTTAAATTGAACAAGATTTATCGGTCAAAATGGATTGAATTTCACATATATCATGCGAAACAGTGTTTTAACTAATCCTTGAAAGAATTGGACTAAAATTCGATCTAAAATTGTTAAAATTTGTAATTCCACTTAAAATCTTTTCGGACAAAATGACATCATCATAATTCCGTTTGAATTGGTTCTTAATTCCGCACGGAATTAGCTACATTGGGTTAATTTCGTTTGAACTCGAAGTTAATTTCATACGGAATTTAATTTCGTTTGAACTACTTCATACGAAATTATAATCTCGTTTCAAAAGGTCTAATTCCGTTTGAGCAGTCCACGCAGAATTAGTATTTTCATTTGAAAAGGTTATTCCGCACCAAAAGTAATTCCGTTTGAGACTTGATTTTGTTTGAAAGTTGTATCAAGATCATTTTACGTCAACCGAGTATCAGTTTATTTCAAATTGTTTGATATTGATTAAACTGATTGTGTTTGTTTGTTTGTTGTCTCGAGGTAATTCAAGAATTTCACATCATGGCTGAAGAATTCTACAATACATTCTACAACGCGTTTACATCCGAGTCTTCCGAAATCTCAACTGTCACACCGAAAACCATTACAAAAGCAATAAATGAGAACATTAAACATGATAACTTCTACGGCACACATTCAAAACCACCAACTCTTGAAAGCATTGAAGATTACACTTGGTGGAAAGATCGGTTCATCAACTGGGCAAAAGCTTATGCTCATGAAAGCTGGTTCTGTTTGGAATTTGGTTATAAAAGGGGGACCAATGACAAAGGAGAAGAAACCCCGCTAAAAAAATTATCAGCAGAAGACAAAAGATAATTCTCAGTTGAACAAAGAATGATTGCATTAATTCAATCTTTAATCAGAAATGACATGTTTGCTTTATTGCAACATGACGGGTCATCAAAATCTGTCTGGGAAGCTTTACGGGTAAAAGCTGGGGGGGGGTAAACAAATCAAGAAAAATAAAATTGCATTATTAAAGAAAGAATTTGATTTGTTTGATAGTTTGAAAGATGAATCAGTTAGACAAATGATAGAGAGATTTGGTCATTTAAAATTGAACTTGATCGTTTTGGCATTATTAAAACAAGAGAGGAAATCATTGATAAGATCATAGAAGCGTTACCACGAGCTGATCAGTGGCAAACGTTTGTTTTTATTCTGAAAAATGATGCTTTGTATGATGAAATTTCTCTTGATAGAAAAAATTGAAAGTCATGAACTGGAGTTGCAGAAGCAGAACAAAATGAGCAGTTCTTCACATCAACAGAATGTTGGTCTGTATTACAAAGGTAATTTACCTTCGGTGAAAGCTGGTGAATCACCAAAGACAGCATTCAGTAGTGAGAGGACAAAAGAACCTCAGAAAAGTTCATCGAGTTACAATCCGGGTTATCATTAATCTTCTTCAAAAGCTAGTTCTGAAGAATCAGAGGAGATATTGTGCAACATTGCTCTCAAGTTGAAAAATTCTCCTACAATGAGCATCAATGCAGCTAAGCAGCAAATGAGTTTCTTTGCATCTGTTCTGGAATCGTATGAAGGTCTTGTAGCTGGCAAAATTGGAAACTCAGAGTTAACCAAAGAAGACTACGACCAGATTGATCCGGAAGAGATGGAACTCATTGACATCCGTTGGTGTTTAGCAAGTTGCATCAGAAGAGCCCAGAGATACATGGAGATTACTGGGAAACAATCATTAGGTGGTGCATCAACAAAACTTGGATTTGACAAGTCCAAAGTGACCTGCTTCAAATGTAAGCAAAAAGGTTATTTCAAGAGAGAATGCAATAATTTTGCAGTTGGTGGAAATGAACATCCGTTCAATGATGATTACTACCGAAAGGCAATCTACCACCGAAGCAAAGAAGAGCCAAAAATGATTGAAGATAAACCCAGAGAAAAATCAAGAGCACTTGTTGTATTCCATGATGATGAAGGATATGATTGGAGTCAGATTCTTCCAGAAGAAGATCGTTTGGAAAATATAGTTACAGCTCATGGAAGAAAAACATCAAAAAGTCAACATTATGTTTTCGTTGCTGAAATACAAGAAGAAAACAAAGAAAAAAAAGGCACAGCTAAAATAAAAGAGAAAACTAGAAAAGAGATTCTGAGTGAGAAAACTTACATAGAAAGAAACATTGCTTGGAATAGGATGTATATAATGCAAGAAGAATATGAAAGTGCAGTGATCAATAAGAGAAGGGATATGAAGCGAGAATGCTACGTTAACAGAAATGGTGAACCTGTTGTTCCCAAGAAAGACATAATCTTTGAAGATGTTCTTCTCATAATTCCTTGATCAGTCGAATATTACACAAATGTTGAAAAAGATATGAAACATATGCAAAAAGGCTTGAAAAGGACATAAGGCATGTCATGATATCGAGTTTGAGGAAGAGAAATGAAGAAAGAATGAAGAAGAATGTAGATGAGATAGTGAACGATTTGAAGAAGGTTGCTGAAGATGTGAAGGTTGAAGATGTGAAAGTGGAGGGTGTGAAGATAGATGAAGAAGATAAGGTGGAAGAAAGAGTTGTTGAAAAAGAAGCTGTTACAGAAGAACAGCAAGTTGAAGAAGCTGAGGAGAAGCTAGAAAGTTCGGGTGAAGTGAAGAGTGATGTTGGTGCTGGTGATGATAAAAAGAAAGATGCTGATCAATCGGAAGTTACAGTAAACACCGAGGTGCCAATCACTGAGGTAAATTCTGATTCTGAAATCTTAAAACCTGTTGAAAAGTGCAAGAAATGCATGGAACCATGCAGTGCTTGTACTGAAAAAGATGAGAAGTTCAGAACAAAAAATCTTGAATTCACAAAAGTTGAAGAAGTTTTCAAAAATAAATGCAAAGAAATGTTAGAAAACGAAAAGTTTTTAAAAGATAATAATGAAACACTTTCAGAAAAATATAAAAAATTAGAAAAAGAAAATGAGATTTTGAAAGAAAATATTTTGAAAAAGACAGAAGAATGTGATAAAAAAGAAAATGTTTGTCAAGAAATGAAGAAAGAATATGATTCAATAAAATTGGCATATCACATTACAAAAGAGTCCTATGAAAAGGTGAAGGGTGAAATGAAATTTGTTCAATCTAGATTGAATTATTGTTCTGAAACAACAAAGGAACTAAAACGAATGTATGAAATTAAACAAGATGTTGTAAATTCATATATTGAGGATGTTGCTAAGCTAAAACGTCAGATTGTTGATTTAGAACAGGATAACAACAAATTAAAAAGTTACCATGCGTCGTCATATATGCTTGAAAGAATTTTCAACATAAAACCGGATGTAAAAAGATTCTGAGCAAAACAAAAAAGGTATTGGCTCAGAGTTTCATCAAGTTCCACCACCGGAAAAGTTTGTATTTTATGATGATGAAAAGGTCGAAAAAGCTTTCAACATGGTAGATCAATTGCCAGACAACATTGACGTAACCTATTCCAAATCTGATGATTCTGATGATTCAGAGGTGGTAGGTAAGGTCGTTGAAAGTGTGTTGAAAGAAGAATCGGTTGAAACAGGTAACTCTGAATCACAGAATGAAAATGAAGGTAATTTTCATGATGGGTATCTGAAAAACACAAAATCCGAGAAAAATTTGAATGGTAATTCAAAAGGATTGGTTTATACCATGATTGGATCGGACAAATTATTCTTAGATGTTGTATTCCCGATTCAGAATGTGATTTCAGAAAAGATTGACAAAGTTTTCAAAATGGTTGAAATTGAAAAGTCTGAAATTCCAAAGTTTGCTGGAAAAGGTCACAAAACTTTTTATAACAAACCTGGTTTCAAGAAGAAAAACATGAAAGCTGGGTTGGGTTATAAGAAGAAACAAAGTTGGAAAAGAAATGAAATGCCAAATTATAAGGCAAAGATGAATTTTGTTCATGGAACAACTTCAGAAGAAGAGAAAGAATTAAATTTTAGACGACAGTCTAATGATGAGTTCTTAGCTCAAAAGAAAAAGCAACAACCACAGGTCAAAGATGTGTCCAAGAGAACATGTTTCAAATGTGATCAAATTGGACATCTTGCACGCAAGTGTTCAAATCTGAAACCTGTTGATGTTGAGTCGAAAAAGAAGCTTGAAAATGTTGAGAAACAAAAATCTGAGAATGTGAAACAAAGGTCAACCAGATTTGATTCGAAACAAACTTGGAGGTACAATACAAACAAGTTTGCTTCAAATCAAAATTGGAAATCAAACCCAAACAGGTTCGATTCAAGACAGGTCTGGATTTCTCACACACCCAGATTAAGAACAACACAAAGTTGGAAAACATCAGTTGACATGACAAAACCCCAACAATTTTGGAAACCAAATGTTGTTCATAATCAAAATGTTCAAAAAGATTCACATTTTTACAAAAGAGGTGCTTCAAAAGGTCAAACTTGGTCAGCTAAGAAACCAATAATTTCAAAAGTGGATGAAAAAGTTGAAGTTAAAATTGAAAAAATCTTTGTTCAGAATGACAAAGATTTTCCGAAGTTGAATGAATCATATTGTGTTAATATGCCTGAGGTCAAGAAGACCTGGGCTAAATTGTTCAAGTAATTGAATACTTTGAATGTGCAGGTGCTCAACAAAACCAAAGCTTGTGAGAATGGAAGTTGGAACAGCCTGGCACAAGGAGGAGAGGAGGCTGCTGAACCCTGTGTTGGTTGAAACAAGGAGTTTATTTGATTTCTGTACATAAATAAACCATATCTCAAAAATTCTAAAAATTGTAAAAAAAAAAACCAAAAATATGTTTTCATTTTGTCAAAAATTTGAAAAATTTCAAAAATATATTACTTAAATATGCCGAAACCCTCACGGCGGAACAAACATGATTAATTGCACAAGATTGAAAAAAAACGGTTTTTCAAAATGTAAAAGATCAATGTGTTGTAAATCATGGGGGTATTTACTGCTTTTCATGCAATTCGGTACACATTAAGCAGAAAATGGATGGCGAGACAAAGCTATCTTCATCGGTTTGTCAAAAATTTTTTAAATGATTTTGCATTTTAGGGGGAGTAAGTATATTTCAGAAAATACAAAAACATTTGAAAATTTGAAAAATGTATATTTCAGAAAATACAAAAACATTTGAAAATTTGAAAAACCCAAAAACATGATAAAATTCAAAAAAGAGTTTTTGTGTAAAAAGAGGAAATGATAGTACATCAGTAGACAATCACAGTACGCTAAAGAAATGGAATGTTTTAATGTGATAAACGGTCTCACTGATGATGTGCCAGTAGATTTTTACACGCTTAGTAGATTGTGTTCGAGATATAAACCTAAAAATCAAGATTTACTTATTTCATGGGGAACATCTCTTGGATATATGGGTAACCCCCGAAATCTTGTTTGAAAGATTCCTCTTTCTGAGATACTAGGTCTTTATGCTTAGTGATATCTGGGGTATTATCCCGGGACTTCTGATTTTACGGAAGCAATGGCCTAGTCCCTGTATAATACTTTCTACTTGCTTGAAATATAGCATCACCCTCAGTACAAAAATGATGAAACATTGAAAAATGCTAATCATGTGCTGTTGAAGAAAAGATTCTCTAAAGGGAACACACCAAAAGACGAGTCATCATCTCTTTGCTGAATGGAAGTTCTGACCTGAGCTCTCACGGTCTTGCATTTACCCCTTACAGATATAATCTAGGTATATTCACCTGTAAGACTGAATATTAGGATCTGGATACGGGAGTATATTCTGAGGTGGGACATGCGAATAAGTTTAAGTCCTTAAAACACTAATCCGTATCTCGAATCAATTGAAATTTGTGTGAAAATTTAAGTGGATCAGTATATTGACAATCTAAGTGAATCATTTAAACTGAAAGTGTTGAAAGCTCAACGGTGCTAGTGATTTGTCAAAAACTGATATGATCCTCTAACACGAACTCAAACAAAAATATTGTCTGTAAATATGTTTGTAAATATTTCTTTACTGCTTTATATTTTCAGAAAAATTCAAAAAGATTTTGATTTCTGCTTCATTTTCGACAACCGATGTCTGAGTGTTGAGTTTCAAAATCTTAGTATGCTGATTGTGTTTCTGAAAAATAAAACAAGTTCATTAATTTGAAACTTGTAGTTTTAATCAAAAATCAAAAACAGTTTGTGATATATCCAAGGTCATTAATTTGGACTTGGATGATTAATTGTGAGGGATTTGGATTCTTAGATTGTTAAAATCTGTAACAGATCCAGTTTCCGATTTTGTTCGCTGAAACTACCAAATCTTGGAAGTTTGTTGATAGGGGGAGTGGTTAAAGAGTTTAAAAAAACCAGATTACGATTTCTATACAATTTCAAAAGATTGTTATTTATAAGTGTTTGAGAAATTGCAGATACCAGATTACGATCCCGACAGCTGAGTCTAAGGGGGAGTCTGAAGACGAGCTTGACGCAAGGGGGAGCTTATAAACGGAAAGCAAGGTGACGATCCCAAAGTACAGAAGCTTGATGAAAGGGGGAGCCTGAAGAGAATGTTTCTAAAAGATGTTAATGAAAGAGCCAGAGTCAGATCCTGGTATAATTTTCAAGATAAAAGAAGATAAAGATTGATGGATGCTTACAGTGTTAGACAATTCAGAAAGCGCAAAAAGACTGATCAAGACTGAAGATGTGTCATGCTGAAGACTAGACGCTGAAGACTTCGTCAACATCCAAGGGGGAGTCTGTTAGTGCACTATATCTGTTGACTTCGTCTTGTATCATGTTATGTAATAGGATTGATAGATCAGGGCTCGTTGTACGAGAAAATAGGTTTTATGTGGTTTAGGGTAATTCGGCACGAAATTACCAAGATGGTAATTCCGCACGGAATAGTAATTCCGCTTGAATGGTTAATTCCGCATGAAGTTAACAAAGTTAATTCCGTACGGAATTAGCTTGAAAGGAACCTTGTTAATCCACACGGAATTACTCGCCTATATATACCTGTGATTTCATTTCATTTGTAATTTTTTTCTGATTTGGTACCGAAGTGCTGCCAAATTGTCTCGAGGTGCTGTAACACTATTACATCAATAATAGAGACATAGTATAAGAGATTCAAGCTGTTATCTTGTCCGTTTCATTGATTCCGCCTTTGATCCGGATCCAAAACTCTTCTGAACGACTCATTCGGGTCATACAACGATCCTACAAATGTCTTATGTAATCAAATGTCATGTACAAAACAAAGTCTTTGAATAAACAAAAGTTTAAAACAAAATTTATGTTTTGAAAACCATTGATTTTATCGATATGAACATTTATACGGTTTGTCTATCGCATACACTCAAGTCTTGAGACTGTCGGATAAACCCTTATCAGGATCAAGGTTTATCAAAAATGTATTCGGATTCTGTCATTCCCCTTCCGAAATTCCTAGAAAGCGGGAACGGGATTTGTCAAGTCCTATAGCGCTATTACATACTACCGAGCGGCGTGATCAATGTTAATGAATGTACTACTCCGTTAGACATACCAAATGTCCTTTTCAATGTAAGCATGTCATGAAAATGTCTTTGTAAAACCATGTAATAGGTATACTAAGTCAATATGCCAAGTAAAATGTCTTTGAAACCAAATGTTAGGTATACTAAGTCAATATACCATAAAAAAAATGTCTTTGAAATAATGTATTATATGTAATATGTAATAAAACATGTATAATGTCATGAAAACAAAAAGTAAAGTTATGCACATATGCTTTACCCCAAAAACATTTGAAAACGTAAAATAGGGGAACTATGTACTCACCTTTGGGTGCGTTTTTATGTGTTAACACAACCTCTTAAATTGTTTATTCGTCCTAAATTAAGTAAGAATGATTTAATAATCAAAAACTTACAAAATACCTAAGTTTCTCCGATACTTAGAATTTTCACATAACTTTGAGATTTTCTCGAAAAGTTATTATTTTTGATTATATTGGTGTATTTATCTATATATATATATATATATATATATTAAGAATTTTGCGACTTGAACGATTTTATTGGTGACCCTCATCACGTTATACGCAATATATCTACGATTTGCGTGTCGTAATATATATACTCAAACGTGACATACAATAATAACGTAATACACATAATCTTGTCAAGTATTAACATGTCATCATACACATATAATAAAACACACAACACATTGTAACACATAAAGTTTACTCATGAATAACCCATTCTAGTGTACATTGAAAAACACGTATTTTAGCGATTCGGTAACGTTTTTGGGCGTCGGAAGTCACGTATGACTAACCAAACTCCAAGTAAACTTAATATAAGTTAAAACACTTATTTTTATGTCAAAAATATCAGTTTGGTTACTGATCTAAAACACTTTTATAAAAATCCTCCGAAAAGCCGATTTTTTACCGTTTTACCGCATAGTTTTGCATCAAACGTTACCATAACCATCCCAAATCGTAACGACTTGATATTTTAACATAACCCATGTTATTTACTGAATAAAATAGTGGTTATACTCATGATAGTGCAGGTCTCACATATACCACACAAATCATGCAAATTTAACATATTTTACAACTTTCTAAGCTATATGTACAACATGTGAAGCTACCAAACCTATGACAAAGTTTCATGCCATTATAATATACCAAATAATGTTATTTTTAATGTTTATAATCTGTTCTAAAACATTTTTGTCATACAATCATCTTTTTATTATTTCTTGAGCTTTAAATCAAGATGCATGCTTATGTACAAGTATCTAAAGCACACTATCATGTCATCATCATTTCATATGAATTTAAATGCATAATGTCACACCCCGACCACGTAAAACAACAAAACGTGGCGGAAACGTCGGGGAGTGTTGTAACAGAATCATTGTTTCACAACCATGGATTAAACAAATTTCGTTTTATTCAATTAAATGAGTTACAATGTCTTAACAATAAAGAAACATAACAAAAATTAACTAGTCTTGCATCTTTTAATGTCACTAAGGTCCCGTCCAATCCTATGTGAGCATGCATCAATATCATCATCAAATATCATCAACTATTGTACCTGAAACACATGTGAAAATACGTCAGCATAAAAATGTCGGCGAGTACATAGGTTTTATGAAAAATAGGATCCATGACTTAGGTTTAAGAAAATGTTTAACCAAAAACTTGTCATGAATCCAGTTTAAGTGTTTGCTTTTATAAAACGTTTGAAAATCGATGATAGATATGTATAGTTAAAAGAATGATGTAAGGTTAAATGAATAACCAAGTAAAAATGAGTTTGTATAAAACAAACTGTTTTGTAAAACAATGTCTTGTGAAAAATATGTTATTTGTGTAAAAATGTATAAATCCAAATGAATGATTTAAATAACGCTACGCCATGTAATATAATACAAGCACTTATATATAGGAAGTACCAGCGGCGTATCCACCATGCTTGTATCACATTACACACGTCTCGTTACTCAAATCACTTACCCACATAAACCACCAATGTAAATTGCCCATGTCTAAACCGTTGTCAAATGTCAATCAAGTATTGTGTAAACAAAATGTCATGTATGGCAAGTGAAATATGTAACAACCAAACCATAGGTAAGAATGCACAAACAATGTACTAAGTATGCGACGGATGGACATACATAGCATGATACCAAGTATAAGATGTCTTGTAAAACGATGTACTAAGTATGATGAACATACATAGCATGAAATGTTATGTAAAACGATGTACTAAGTATGCACACAATGGGCATACATAGCATGTGATGTAAAATGTACTAAGTATGATGAACATACATAGCATGAAATGTTATGTAAAACGATGTACTAAGTATGCACACAATGGGCATACATAGCAAAAACATAATGAAATCATGTACTAATAGTGTACTAATGAACATAGCAAGTATATGATATAAAAGCATGAAATCATGAAAGTAACAAGTAGGCACATGTGTTTCACCCCAAAATGTTTGAAAAACAGTAAAAGAGGGGTCTATGTACTCACTTGAGGGTGCTTAGAAGTCTTAGGATAACCACCAAGCAAAGCTAGAAGATCACGAAATCAAACGGCACCTATATAGGTATCTACATTAATAAACGGACCTATCGGAGGATCGGGTAGTACAAGGGTTCGTAAACCAAATAAGTATGGGAACTTATGTAATATGGTTTAACAAAGCCTACGTACTAAAACGAAACCTATCCTAAGTGCTTTTGACCCATTACGACCCGTTTAGGTAGCTTACGCCACTTTAACGCGTCGTTTGCGTAAAACGCGTTTGGAATGCCTAACTAGTCCTATGACAAGCAAGATATGACTTAACATGTTTAATATTGTTGTTAAATCAGTTTAGATGTCAAAAATTTCGTTACATAGACTTAAAATGAATTTATGCGTAAAAAGGCATTTTGGTAATTTACCTAAGGCATATAAACTACCTATCATATAACTAACTAAACGTCGTGACCATAAGGTATAACCTCCGAAGGTTATTCCCTATACATCTATGGTCACCTAATGTGTTTGGTCGGATCCTAAAGATCGACCAATGGGTCGGGTTCGTAAGCATAAGCGATTGATTAGATCGCTTACCTTTACGACCCTAAACAAGCACAAATCTAAAAGCGACGAGCTAAACATGCTAGAACATGTTTAGTAAGTTAGAAAACAGGTTTGGTATTAAAACAAACGGTTTTAATACCCTAGACTAGTTTGGTTACAAAATACGCGAGAAAACGCATTTTGGCCGAAACTACGACTCGTCACTGAGCCTAGATAACGTGGTAATCAGTAGGTATAGTTACTAGGGACTATAACCATCGTGATTATGCTCACGTTATGAAGTTCAAACGAACTTCGCATTGACCATAAACTGGTGAATGCAGAAAGTCAAACGCAGTTTGACTTTAACGCTAAAACGAATGAAAAACGCGAAAGAATACTTACAGAAGGTCCCCGCAAGATTCGAACCCGATTCACTCTCAGGTAGGAAGCATATACTTCCACTTAGAGAGTGTAGAATCAGATTCAAATGTGAGGAAGAATGAAATGGGTGAGGGGTATTTATAGATTTCCTTGAACCGTTAAGATCGTTCGTCGAAAAACGTGATTTGATCTAGACCTTACATGTGGGCACATGGTTTTCAAAAACCATGGGAGCCCCTAATGTGGACTATGTTCATTGAATACCATCCCATAGTTTTGCAAAACCATGGGTGAAAACCATTAACACTTCAAAATGGACTAGGTTCATTGAATCTGCCAGAAATTTCAAAAATGGTCCCTACACTTGTAAAACTTGATTTTTTTTGGCACTTTTAAACCCCTTTAACCTCATTTCAAGGCTCTAAAATGATATTAAAGTATAGGGAACTTAAAATATGCTCAAAGACATCACGGATGTCGGTTCGTTTGGTCGTACGGTTACGTTATTCGCTTAATTACGACGGGAGTCGTAACGAACGCAAAAACGATCCAAATTAAGCGACGAATGGAATTTATCATACCAAACACTAAAATAAAATATTTTAATGTTTACATAAATTTTTGGAAGTCCGGAAGTTTTCAGAACGTAAAATATGCGCGAAAATGCAAACTTATGCACTTTTTGACGCTTTTAGTCCCTGAAAGAGCATAAAGTTTATTTTTGCGCACCAAACACCTCAAAGCCTATTTCTAAGCTATGTAAAGAATATTTAGGTCATATTAACTTATGATCAAGTTCCGGAAGGTCTGTTACAGTACAAATTGACATACTTTCGCAGTTTGTCGAATTTAGTCCCTGTAAGCGAATAAACTTGATTTCGGCATACCAAACCATCCAAAACTTATTTCTAAGTTATATAATGGTTATTTAAGGTATGTTAAGCCTATTTCACTGTTCCGGAGTGTTTGTTGCATTAAACTGGTTATATTTACGCATCAGGTCGTGTATAACCTTCCAGAAAGCGATTTAAAGCCCGAAATCGAACAAGAATTGATACGTGCAAAAGATACACATATTTATACAGATCCCAAGTATGAAATACAATATTTCATTGGCTTGGTATTTGTTTGATGGTGGTGGTGACACATGTGTCACAGTCTCCCCTACTTTAGGAAATTTCGTCCCGAAATTTGTTCGTTGGAGTCTATCTGTGACTTTGTGTCAAAAAGCCACCAAAGATATGCAAGGCAATATCCTGCCATTTCCTTAACGGAGACTCTTCAGAAACGGAAATGAAGGAAAGATCAGGGATATTCATTTCCCTTCGAGGGAAAATTTTCAGAAACGAAAAATGCACAGAATGAGTCATTTTCCTTAATGGGTATCCTTTAGAAACGAAAATGCACGGAATGAGTCATTTTCCTTAATGGGTATCCTTTAGAAACGAAAATGCACGGAATGAGTCATTTTCGTTAATGGGTATCCTTTAGAAACGAAAATGCACGGAATGAGTCATTTTCCTTAATGGGTATCCTTTAGAAATGAAAATGCACGGAATGAGTCATTTTCCTTAATGGGTATTCTTCAGAAACGAAAATGAACGGAATGAGTCATTTTCCATAATTTCTTCAGAAACGAAAATGAACGGAATGAGTCATTTTCTACGATTTCTTCAGAAACGAAAATGAACGGAATGAGTCATTTTCCATAATTTCTTCAGAAACGAAAATGAACGGAATGAGTCATTTTCTACGATTTCTTCAGAAACAAAAATGAACGGAATGAGTCATTTTCCATAATTTCTTCAGAAATGAAAATGAACGAAATGAGTCATTTTCTACAATTTCTTCAGATACGAAAATGAACGGAATGAGTCATTTTCCACAATTTCTTCAGATACGAAAATGAACGGAATGAGTCATTTTCCACAATTTCTTCAGATACGAAAATGAACAGGGTTAACTCTAGATACACGACAAAACTTGCTGTGGTTTCTGTGCACTAAATTCCATAATTATGTATGCATCCATAATTATGTAATTCCTTACACAGTCCGCATAGTTTGTTTTGTAATGTTTTGGGGAAGAATATCAAACTTGTGATGAGGGTGACTAGACTACCATAGGGTCCTTTTAATTAGATCGACAGATGATCTTTTTAACTAGGCCACCAAGGAGTCCTTTCAGCTATATCATCACATGATATTCCTAACTAGATTTTTGGATCAATCTGTTTAACTAGACCACTCAAGGGGTCTAATTATGGAATAGTACAATATAATCCAAGGGTCTTTACTATTACGTAAAAGCCCATTGAGGATTTAATATAGTACCTTTGGATATCCTACTATGAATCCCTTATACGAATGATATGGACGATTCTACGAGGATTTGGATAACAAAAACTTGGATTACACCAAAAGCATAAAAGGGAACACATAAGCACATAATCACATAGTTGCTTAACTCAGTTATTAATTTGTTATCTTTGGACGCGGATACTTAAAGTACACCAGGAATCCAATCCGTGAATTTCATTTGGCACTTTAATCATTTTCAAGAATCTATCTATGAAGATAGAAAAATCTTAATAGGAATTCGGCTTTGTCCTTATTGAATTGTAATGTACGTATTGAATCATACAGAGAATTTAATTAAGGACTCCGATGAATGTTACTCACCCACAAGGATCTAATTATGAGGATAGAAAGATCCTATATGGATTTTGGAGTTTGTGTAACGAGAGGTGTTCCGACACCCTGCACTAGGCGTGCTTACGTCGATACACAAGGTAGAAAGTTCATGAGGTTGAGGCGCTAGATATGCCAAGGCGACATATGAAGCAGAAATTGAAGGTTAAGCAGCAGCAAGATTGTAACAGCTTTGCTTTGGATTGCAAAGCGGCACATGTTAACCAAATGTCCCCATCGTCCACTGTGGGTACACTTAAAACAGGGTATTTGATTCGGATGATGACGGTGGCATTGATTGCACCAAGGAGCAGTTCCCTTATACAGCTTCATCCCTGAGGCGAGTCATGGTGGTAGCTAAATCAACGGTCCTCTTGAGTACGACGCCTATTCGCTGGGTAATTGCAGCACCAGGTTTAGACATTTGAGTATTGTTGCGATGAAGAGGCATCTTGAAGACAATGGAAGGCATAGGAGGAAACAAGCAAAAGATAGTCAAAAGAGAATGACAACGCATGAAGATTGTGACCATTTGTTTGTTACCAAAGGCAAACAAATGAGATAGTGACTAATCAAAGTAAGTGGGTCAATATAATGTATCGCGAAGACATGCTCGCCTATAAGTGGACACTCACCCCAAGAGTTCCCAGGTAAGAATGACTGGTCCGATACTGCGGATTTATACGAACACTCTAGCCTTAGACAGAAAACTCAGGGTACAGGCACCCACTCTTCTAGTTTGCACGTGTTCACATTATTTAGACCCAAACTTTGACGAAATTTTGAAAACTTAAAGGGTTCGAAACCTTATAACAAAGGGTTCAAAACCTAGTAATCAATCATCCTAGAACAGATGATTAATTTTCAAAGCAGATCAAATTTATGTTCTTGTTGTGGTTGTCACCTAAGGATAAGTGACGGTATTGTTTTATGACTAAACGCAAGTAAACTCGCGTTAGGGTCCTAGGAAGGTTATAGTCTAGGTCAAAGCATTACTAATAACCTAATTCTCTATAACCATTGGCTCTGATACCAACTTTTCTGTCACACCCCGACCACGTAAAACAACAAAACGTGGCGGAAACGTCGGGGAGTGTTGTAACAGAATCATTGTTTCACAACCATGGATTAAACAAATTTCGTTTTATTGAATTAAATGAGTTACAATGTCTTAACAATAAAGAAACATAACAAAAATTAACTAGTCTTGCATCTTTTAATGTCACTAAGGTCTCGTCCAATCCTATGTGAGCATGCATCAATATCATCATCAAATATCATCAACTATTGTACCTGAAACACATGTGAAAATACGTCAGCATAAAAATGCCGGCGAGTACATAGGTTTTATGAAAAATAGGATCCATGACTTAGGTTTAAGAAAATGTTTAACCAAAAACTTGTCATGAATCCAGTTTAAGTGTTTGCTTTTATAAAACGTTTGAAAATCGATGATAGATATGTATAGTTAAAAGAATGATGTAAGGTTAAATGAATAACCAAGTAAAAATGAGTTTGTATAAAACAAACTGTTTTGTAAAACAATGTCTTGTGAAAAATATGTTATTTGTGTAAAAATGTATAAATCCAAATGAATGATTTAAATAACGCTACGCCATGTAATATAATACAAGCACTTATATATAGGAAGTACCAGCGGCGTATCCACCATGCTTGTATCACATTACACACGTCTCGTTACTCAAATCACTTACCCACATAAACCACCAATGTAAATTGCCCATGTCTAAACCGTTGTCAAATGTCAATCAAGTATTGTGTAAACAAAATGTCATGTATGGCAAGTGAAATATGTAACAACCAAACCATAGGTAAGAATGCACAAACAATGTACTAAGTATGCGACGGATGGACATACATAGCATGATACCAAGTATAAGATGTCTTGTAAAACGATGTACTAAGTATGATGAACATACATAGCATGAAATGTTATGTAAAACGATGTACTAAGTATGCACACAATGGGCATACATAGCATGTGATGTAAAATGTACTAAGTATGATGAACATACATAGCATGAAATGTTATGTAAAACGATGTACTAAGTATGCACACAATGGGCATACATAGCAAAAACATAATGAAATCATGTACTAATAGTGTACTAATGAACATAGCAAGTATATGATATAAAAGCATGAAATCATGAAAGTAACAAGTAGGCACATGTGTTTCACCCCAAAATGTTTGAAAAACAGTAAAAGAGGGGTCTATGTACTCACTTGAGGGTGCTTAGAAGTCTTAGGATAACCACCAAGCAAAGCTAGAAGATCACGAAATCAAACGGCACCTATATAGGTATCTACATTAATAAACGGACCTATCAGAGGATCGGGTAGTACAAGGGTTCGTAAACCAAATAAGTATGGGAACTTATGTAATATGGTTTAACAAAGCCTACGTACTAAAACGAAACCTATCCTAAGTGCTTTTGACCCATTACGACCCGTTTAGGTAGCTTACGCCACTTTAACGCGTCGTTTGCGTAAAACGCGTTTGGAATGCCTAACTAGTCCTATGACAAGCAAGATAAGCCTTAACATGTTTAATATTGTTGTTAAATCAGTTTAGATGTCAAAAATTTCGTTACATAGACTTAAAATGAATTTATGCGTAAAAAGGGCATTTTGGTAATTTACCTAAGGCATATAAACTACCTATCATATAACTAACTAAACGTCGTGACCATAAGGTATAACCTCGGAAGGTTATTCCCTATACATCTATGGTCACCTAATGTGTTTGGTCGGATCCTAAAGATCGACCAATGGGTCGGGTTCGTAAGCATAAGCGATTGATTAGATCGCTTACCTTTACGACCCTAAACAAGCACAAATCTAAAAGCGACGAGCTAAACATGCTAGAACATGTTTAGTAAAGTTAGAAAACAGGTTTGGTATTAAAACAAACGGTTTTAATACCCTAGAGTAGTTTGGTTACAAAATACGTGAGAAAACGCATTTTGGCCGAAACTACGACTCGTCACTGAGCCTAGATAACGTGGTAATCAGTAGGTATAGTTACTAGGGACTATAACCATCGTGATTACGCTCACGTTATGAAGTTCAAACGAACTTCGCATTGACCATAAACTGGTGAATGCAGAAAGTCAAACGTAGTTTGACTTTAACGCTAAAACGAATAAAAAACGTGAAAGAATACTTACAGAAGGTCCCCGCAAGATTCGAACCCGATTCACTCTCAGGTAGGAAGCATATACTTCCACTTAGAGAGTGTAGAATCAGATTCAAATGTGAGGAAGAATGAAATGGGTGAGGGGTATTTATAGATTTCCTTGAACCTTTAAGATCGTTCGTCGAAAAACGTGATTTGATCTAGACCTTACATGTGGGCACATGGTTTTCAAAAACCATGGGAGCCCCTAATGTGGACTATGTTCATTGAATACCATCCCATGGTTTTGCAAAACCATGGGTGAAAACCATTAACACTTCAAAATGGACTAGGTTCATTGAATCTGCCAGAAATTTCAAAAATGGTCCCTACACTTGTAAAACTTGATTTTTTTTGGCACTTTTAAACCCCTTTAACCTCATTTCAAGGCTCTAAAATGATATTAAAGTATAGGGAACTTAAAATATGCTCAAAGACATCACGGATGTCGGTTCGTTTGGTCGTACGGTTACGTTATTCGCTTAATTACGACGGGAGTCGTAACGAACGCAAAAACGATCCAAATTAAGCGACGAATGGAATTTATCATACCAAACACTAAAATAAAATATTTTAATGCTTACATAAATTTTTGGAAGTCCGGAAGTATTCAGAATGTAAAATATGCGCGAAAATGCAAACTTATGCACTTTTTGACGCTTTTAGTCCCTGAATGAGCATAAAGTTTATTTTTGCGCACCAAACACCTCAAAGCCTATTTCTAAGCTATGTAAAGAATATTTAGGGCATACTTAACTTATGATCAAGTTCCGGAAGGTCTGTCACAGTACAACTTGACATACTTTCGCAGTTTGTCAAATTTAGTCCCTGTAAGCAAATAAACTTGATTTCGGCATACCAAACCATCCAAAACTTATTTCTAAGTTATGTAATGGTTATTTAAGGTATGCTAAGCCTATTTCACTGTTCCGGAGTGTTTGTTGCATTAAACTGGTTATATTTACGCATCAGATCGCGTATAACCTTCCAGAAAGCGATTTAAAGCCCGAAATCGAACAAGAATTGATACGTGCAAAAGATACACATATTTATACAGATCCCAAGTATGAAATACAATATTTCATTGGCTTGGTATTTGTTTGATGGTGGTGGTGACACAGGTGTCACACATAAAACATGTAATTTATTCATGTTTACTTACTGATTTGATTGAACATTCATCATATCATGTACAAATCATCAAATACTTGCATTTTAACTATCATTCAAGAACATGCTACAACTTAAAAATTCTCAAACATGTCTAATAAATTTTCGGTCATTTACATGTCAATATACCAACATTATTTCAAATTATAACTCATGATTCAATCATTTCTTTGTATCTCTAACATATTTGCACATAATCCTCTTCATGCAAGCAAACATCCTAAACAAGTATTTATCAAAAATCAAACTAAATCTCAAATACATATACACATACATACATACGGTTATATATATACACACATATACTTCCATTTTTATTTTGTGTAAAAAAATCTATTTCCTTTTAGTTTCAAGTTTGTGAAAATCCAAGAACGTTGAGAAACTTCTATCATCATCAAAATCATCAAGAATCAAGAACAAGGATTTCAAAATAATTTTTTTATACCTTCACGATTTTGATGGGTTTTTGACAAAATGTGATGATATGGACCTTGGTTCTTGCTAAAAAACACCTTGAAAACACCTTAGGATCTTCAAACACCTTAGAAACTAGCTTGGGAAGGGCTTGGATCTTCAAGGAAAGTTGAAAAACGAAAATGGAAGGATAGAAAGGGGGGTGTTCGGCCGATTGCTTTAAGAGAGAGAAAGGGGAGTGAAATTTGAATCTTGGTTTGTGAAGATACTTGGATTTATCAAGATTTGTAAGCTTTCAAGAGAATGCACGGACTACACTTGTCAAAGGAAGAAAAAGGTGGCAAAATGGTGGCATCTTAGGCCGCAACCTACACACACTCTCTCATATATACATGCATTTTTTTATATAGATATATTATATGTAGGCTAAAACTGGTATTTAACTGGATACCGGGTATTTTATCTAGCGTTTTAATCCCGGTTTATGTCGTTTTAAATTATTTTATTATTCTATAAAAATAAACTCGTCAAAATATTACTGAAATAAATATCAGTTGCCAAGGCTGGCTGCGGTGCCGCGTTTTGCAGTATAAGCACTGTGTTACGCAGTAACACGCGGTACGCGCTTGAATTTGAAAAGAACGTTTTTAAGCGTTTTAATTTATTTTTCAACACGAACATGATTAAAAGTAAAATTTTAATCATAATAGAATATTTTTAGGATTTAAATATTATCCGGGCAGTCACCAACGTTCATTTCGCAGTTTTGTCGCAAATAGTTCTTAAGTTCAAACAAACATGCTTTTGCCGTACCGAATCCTTTGAAACTTATTTCTAAGTTATGTAAAGGGTATTTAGGGTACGTTTAGCTTATGTCATTGTTCCAGAGTGTACGTCGCATTAAACTGATTACGTTTACGTAACGGTTTACGATTTCACTTCCAGAACAGGTTTGAGAGTTCGAAATTGAACAATGATTAAAACGTACAAATGTCACAAATAATTAAGCAAATACTGAAATTAAAATACCATTTTTCATTAAATACAAAGTTGTTCGGAATTATACAGGGATTAAAATATACAGATGTCACAGTCTCCCCTACTTTAGGAAATTTCGTCCCGAAATTTATTTAGAGGAAACTTGTGGGAATAGGTGTGGATATTTCGCCTTCATTTGATCCTCTCGTTCCCAAGTAAACTCTAGGCCACGTTTGGATTCCCAGCGAACTTTGACTATCGGTATGCGCTTGCACTTAAGCTTCTTGACTTCACGGTCCAATATTTCCATGGGTTTCACGACGAAGTGCATCGTGTTGTCGACACGAATTTCATCAAGGGGATGTGGAGGTTTTTGTCAGCCAAACACTTTTTAAGATTGGACACGTGGAAAGTTGGGTGAACATTTCCAAGTTTAGGAGTCAGCTCAAGTCTGTAGGCTACTTTTCCGATCCTTTCAAAGATCTTGAATGGTCCAACATATCGCGGTGCAAGTTTTCCTTTCTTCCCAAACCTGATTACACCTTTCCAAGGAGATACCTTGAGTAGGACAAGATCACCGACTTGGAACTCCAAGGGCTTGCGTCGTCTATCCGCGTAACTCTTTTGACGGCTTCTAGCTGTTAAGAGGTTGTCGCGAATTTTCTTGACTTTATCTGTAGTTTCTAGAATGAGTTCAGGTCCAGTGAGCTGAGCTTCGCCAATCTCATTCCAGCAGACCGGTGAACGGCATTTTCAACCGTATAAAGCTTAGAAAGGAGCCATGTTGATGCTGGAGTGATAACTATTGTTGTAGGAGAATTCGATCAATGGAAGATGCGAATCCCAACTACCACCAAAATCGATCACACAAGCTCTAAGCATATCCAATAATGTCTGGATTGTTCTTTCGGATTGTCCATCCGTTTGAGGATGATAAGCTGTGCTCAAGTTAAGTTGGGTTCCCATAGCAGATTGCATGGTTCTCCAAAAGTGAGATGAGAATCGAGCGTCTCGGTCAGATATGATGTTCAAGGGAACACCATGTCGGGATACAATCTCATCTACGTAGATCTTAGCAAGCTTGTCAGCAGATAAATCCTCACGGATTGGCAAGAAGTGCGCTGATTTTGTTAAACGGTCAACGACTACCCAAATGGCATCATGACCTCTACTAGTGCGCGGTAGTTTGGTAATGAGATCCATGGCTATGTTTTCCCATTTCCAAACCGGTATCTCTGGTTGTTCCAATAATCCAGAGGGATGCTGATGTTCCGCCTTAACCTTCAAACAAGTAAGGCATTTAGATACGTATAAGGCAATGTCTTTCTTCATTCCCGGCCACCAATATTGGGTTCGAAGATCCTTATACATTTTATCTGCACCAGGATGTATTGAATAACGAGACTTGTGAGCTTCATCCATCAACAAGGTGCGGAGATTGTCTTGAATCGGAACCCACAAACGGTCCATGAAATAATACAACCCATCGTCCTTCAGTTCAAGATGAGGCGTAAGATGATATGGTAGTTCCTTACCCATCAAGTTCTGTGAAACAAAAGTATGTTGAGCTTGAGAAATGCGGGTTTGAATATCAGATCGAACTTGAACACAATGAAGCTTGACTCTTTCTTTTTGACTTAACGCATCGGCTACGACATTCGCCTTACCAGGATGGTAGCGAATCTCGCAGTCATAGTCGTTTAGAAGTTCCACCCAACGTCGTTGCCTCATGTTTAGTTCTTTCTGATTGAAGATGTGTTGGAGACTTTTGTGGTCAGTGAAAACCACATATTTTGTTCCGTAAAGGTAGTGTCTCCAAATCTTGAGAGCAAAAACCCCAACGTCTAACTCAAGATCATGAGTCGTGTAGTTTTTCTCATGGATTTTCAATTGTCTTGACGCGTAGGCTATGACTTTGTTCCTTTGCATCAGAACGCAACCAAGGCCTAGATTCAACGCGTCACAATATACGACAAAGTCATCATTTCCCTCAGGTAAAGACAACACATGAGCATCGCAGAGTTTATGTTTCAAGGTCTGAAAAGCTTCTTCTTGTTTGGGTCCCCACTCAAAAGGTTTATTCTTTTGAGTTAAGGCTGTGAGAGGAACCGCAATCTTGGAGAAGTTTGCAATAAAGCGGCGGTAATAACCCGCGAGACCGAGAAATGAACTAACCTCGGTAGGAGTAGTTGGTGTATCCCAATCCTTAATCGCACTGATTTTGGCGGGATCTACATGTATACCTTGTTCGTTAACAATATGTCCCAAAAATTGAACTTCCCTAAGCCAAAATTCACACTTGGAGAATTTAGCGAAAAGTTGTTCCTTCTTCAGGAGTTCCATTGTTAGACGGAGATGTTGTTCATGGTCAGCTCATGTCTTGGAATAGATCAAAATGTCATCAATGAAGACGATGATGAACTTATCGAAATAAGCCTTACAAACCCTATTCATTAAGTCCATGAAGACGGCAGGAGCATTCGTTAGGCCGAAAGGCATAACAGTGAACTCATAGTGACCGTATTGTGTGCGGAAAGCTGTCTTTGGAATATCTTCTTCGAATACACGAAGCTGATGATACCCAGAACGAAGATCAATCTTCGAAAAGCAGGTAGAACCCTGATGCTGATCAAAGAGATCATCAATGCGAGGTAGGGGATATTGATTTTTGATAGTGAGTTTGTTAAGCTCACGAAAATCGATACACATTCGGAAAGATCCACCCTTCTTCTTTACAAATAGGACAGGCGTGCCCCAAGGGGAAAAGCTCGGACGAATAAATCCTTTGTCTGATAACTCCTGCAGCTGCTTCGACAACTCTTGCGTCTCAGACGGTGCAAGACGGTATGGAGATTTAGCAATCGGGTTAGCACCAGGTATAAGGTCAATACGAAACTCGATTTGACGTGCTGGGGGTAAACCAGGTAAGTCTTCAGGAAAAACCTCAGGATAATTCCGAACGACAGGGATGTCTTGAACAGTTTTACCCTTGTCTTTCTCTTCTACGATATGTGCCAAGAAAGCCACATAATTCTTTCATAGGTATCTTTAGGCTTGGGTGTAGGTCATTAGTTTAAGGCTACTAGCGGGTTTCTCTCCACGAACCTCTAAGACTTCACCAGACGAAAGAGGTACACGAACAATCTTGTCAAAACAAACCACCTCTGCACGGTGTTTGGTCAACCAATCCATCCCTACTATAACGTCGAAACTCCCAAGTTGCATTGGCGTGAGGTCAATGGGAAAGAGATGATTGTTAAGGTTCAACTGGCAATTTTGAATGACAGAATCGACTACAAGTTATTCACCATTGGCTAACTATAATGTCAAGGGTTTTCCTAGTTTTCTTCTAGGCTTTGCAAGCAAAGGTTCAAAAGCTAGGGATACAAAACTCTTATCGGCACCTGAATCAATAAGAATAGAAGCAAGTTGGTTGTTAACATAGAACGTACCGTTCACCACCTCATTATAGGCACGCGCTTCATTGGCATTGATGTTGTATGCTCGTCCACGAGCCGGGTTCATATTAGCCAACTTCGGGCACTTGTTCCTGTAGTGAGTCAAATCTCCACAATTGTAACAAGACCAGGCGGAAAAGGAGGTCGTGCAGGATTTGCTGGCTCTTGGGCAGGGTTTTGTGCCGCTTGATTCGGAGCACAAGGAGAGCGACATGTGTTAGCCAAATGGCCAAATCTTCCGCTGTTGGTGCAAAGACGACACTGAAGATGTGGTTGATGATGACAGTTGCACTTGTTGCATAGAAGTGCAGTACCAACATATTGTTTCTTGGCGGGTGGTTGTGCTGGCTGGTTCTGAGTGTTCTGGTTGGGTTGTGCAGTAACCGCAAAGTTTTGGGAAGCCTTGCGCTTCCTCGATTTCCTCGAAGACTCAGCTTTGTTCTTCTTCTTCTTGTCTTTCTCTTGGGTGGTCTTGGCTGCCTGTTTCTTATCACCCTTGCAATGGAGTTTACCCTTCTTGACTTGACATTCAGTCAAGGTCGCAGCTAGCTCAATAGCTTGTCTAACAGTGGTAGGGTTGCTGCTGGTGACAATATCCGGAACAGGATCAGAAAGACCATCTATGTACTTCTCGATCGCCTTGTCCAAAGGCGTGACCATGGTGGGACACAGCAGGCTCAATTCTTCGTATCGATCTGTGTAGGCACGGTGCTCTCCACTATCTTACTTGAGATCATGGAATTCATCTTCCAGTGCCCGCAGTTCATGACGAGGACAAAATTCCCTCATCATAAGAGCGCGAAGCTCTTCCCAAGTTTGAGCCATCGCCACGTCGGCACCTCTGTCTCTCATCACACCATTCCACCATGTAAGCGCCCTTTTCTGAAATACACTTGACGCGAACTCAACCTTTCGCTCATTCGGGCATTGAACGTGACGAAACGTACTCTCGAGACTCTCAAACCACTGTAGGAGCCCAGTTGCTCCTTCTGACCCAGAAAACTGAAGCGGTTTAGCCGAATTGAATGTCTTAAAGTTGCACGGAACCGGTGCGTTGTTATTGTTGTTGTTTTCTTGGTTTAACTGGGTTACGAGGTTCGGGAGTACCGCAGCGATTTGCTGAGCGATCATGGCTGCCATAGCGGCATCTTGAGTTTGATCACGTCGAGGAGGCATTCTAAAAGAAAAGGAACACAAGGAAATGTGTGAGATTGACATAGGATAATCAAGACGAGTATTGAAAACATTGATAACACAAAGGAAGGTGGTCATTTGTCCATTACTTAAAACAAACAAACAACACACAGTGACTAATCAAAGTAAATAGATCTATATAATGCACAATGAAGACATACTTTAGCCTATAAGTGGACACTCACCCCAAGAGTTCCCAGGTAAGAGTGACTGGTCTGATTATGTGGATTTGTACGAACACTCTAGCCTTAGACAGAAAACTCAGGGTACAGGCACCCACCCTTCCAGATTGCACGTGTTCACATTATTAAGACCCAAACTATGACGAGATTTGAAAACTTTAAAGGCATAAAGCCTAAGAACAAATCATCGAAGGATAGATGATTGATTTTCAAATGGAACTGGGATTTGTGTACTTGTTTTGGTAATCACCTAAGGATAGGTGATAGTATTGTTTTAATATCTAAACACAAGGTAACTTGTGTTAGGGTCCTAGAAAGGTTATAGTCTAGGTCAAAATTTTACTAATAACCTAATTCCCTATAACCATGGGCTCTGATACCAACTCTTCTGTCACACTCCGGCCGTGTAAAACAACAAACCACGGCGGAAACGTCGGGGAGTCGTGTGGCAGAATTATTGTTTCAAAACACATGACAATTAAAGTTAAGTTTACAAGTTTATAATTATTACATTGTCTTAGTTCAAACAAAACAAATAACATAAAACATGATAACTTTCTTGATTTTAGATTGCTAAGGCCCAAGTTGCCCTAAGTGAAGCTCGCTCACATCAAACATTCGCTCCTGAAACATATGTGAAAGTAAATATGACAGCATAAAAATGCCTGTGAGTAACATAGGTTTAGTGTTGAAGATTCATGACTTCGAATGTTAAAAGAAATGTTTAACGAAAAGTAGTCATGAACCTTATAAAATAATTTCTTTTATAAAATCATATGAAAATCAAATGATATAAAAGAATGATGTATGGTTAAGTAAATAACCAAATGAAAATAATGTATATAAAATATGTCATGTCTTGTCATTGTTGAAGTGGTTTAGATAACGCCACGATATGCAATATAATAAAAGCACTTATATATAGGAAGTACCAGCGGCGTATCCACCATGCTTTTATCATATTATACACGTCTCGTTATTTAAATCACTTATTAATAACCATGAAATATTGTCTTGTTTAAATGTCAATGTCATATGTAACCAATGTCCAATGTCAAATGTCCAGTATAATCCATGTCTGTTAGGATCTGAGTTTGGATTGATTGTGATTTGCGTTTGAAATTAGATGAACAAATGAAAGAGTAGTGCAGCGGAAATTATATGGAAGTAAACTTTTCACAATCAAACAGAAGAAATGCTTTCAATCATACATTTTCAACAATGAATCAAATGATTAAATTTATTTTTAAACTTTGATTACAATGCAAGTATGATATGCAAACTCCCCCTCAGGCCGAGCTCAGTGTTTGTTCGTGCAGAATGAAGATGGTGAAAGAGCTAAACAGAATAGTACAGAGTACTGTTCTATTTATAGGCACTTGCAAACCACTGAGCATCTAAGCTGACGTCACCATGAAAGTGACATCTAACCTCCTAACAAACTCTAACCTCTGATCTATACAAACACTGCTATGCTAACTACTGATATTACATTTCATTACATAAACTAGTATAAACTGCTGCTGCATCCTTCCACTGCTGTAATCCCAGCAGTACTTGTCATGATCAACAGTGCTTGAAGTATGGCAGTAGATTGAGCAGAAAAGCTTTAGTTCTTCTATCAGACTTTGTCTTGATCAGCAGTTGTAGGTCAGCAGTTTGCATGATCAGCAGATAGGAGGTCAGCAGATGTTGAAACCACTTTCAAGGGGAGAGACTTGCAACCAAACATCTGCTTATTCTGAATCTACTGTTGTGATCCAGTTTTGGCTTTCATTATCTGTTCCTTTGGTAGGGTTCAATCCCAACAATCTCCCCCTGGAACAGATAATGCCAAAACTCTTCATTATTGTAGATTTTTATTGCCTCAACAACAGTTCCCTTATTTGCCCTTTGAATTGCAGTTCAAAAGTTAAGGCATCTGTATCATCATCATCCCTGCTAAGTGGAAGATCAAGGAGATCCTGCAAATCTTCAAGACTCAGGCCAAGAGCTTGTTCCCTTGTTAGTTTCTTCACTTCTCCATCAGTCCTGAGCAATGTTAATACGTGGGTCTGTTTATCAGTTTTCCACTTTAGTATTTTTGAGCCTGATGGGTTTCATGGGAGATTTTTATTTGTTGAGGAATTTGGTGATGCTGGCCTGTTCATGACTGGCTGAACAGTACTTGCAGATTTTTCCAGTTCAGATTCTTCTTTCAACATTAACAAAATGCCCTTTTTCACAATGGCATTTCCAGTAATTAAATCTTGAACTGTTTCAGCACCCAACTGGTTTTGTCTCCTTCTTTTGTAGATAGCAGTACCAGCAGGAGCAGTGGTTCTTTTGGGTTGCAGCTTTGGTGATCTTTTTGAAACCTCTGCTTTGGAGTAATCAGGTTTTTGTGGAGCTGTTGGATCTTTCTTCCTAAGTTCCTCCAACCTTTTATAGGTGGCCCTGACCCTCGCTTCTCCCCACTTTGACACCGAATTTCTTGACCCATATTCAGCAACTATCAGCTCCTTTTTCATTCTCTTCAACTCTAGGGCCTTATCAGCTTCAACCTTCTTGAATTTTTCAGGGGGAGTCTGCTTGACCTTATTCTTGATCATTTCATGAATCCTGGCTACTTCTTTTTCAAGCTCAGGAAAGGTCCAGTTCATGTACATGTGTTTCTCTCCCTTGTATGTCTTGTAGGTCATGATGTTTTCAATGTAGTCTTTTCTCAAGGACTCATCTGCCTTTTCAGAGATTTGCTGACATACATTTTTTGCAAATTGTTCCAAAGTTCTAACCTGTGTGAGTAGAAACTGATAGTTTTGTTGATACTCTCTATCAGATTTCCCTTGTTTGTTTTTTATTGAGATATCCTCTGCTTGCTTGGCCTTGATTTTCAAGTATTCTTCAATATTAGTTGGCCTGGGATATCCTTCAATCGATGGCAAGCTCCTTTTGGCAGGGTCATCCTCATAATAGAAAGACTTAATTTTATCTCTGACTGTTATGAGTTCAAGAGGAAATTGAACACCCGCAGGAGGTAAGGGTTTGTAAATTTGAGCTGAAGAGAGAGGAATGGGTTTTGGAATTGTGACAAGTGCTTGGGATTTTGAAGCTGTTGATGGTGGTGATGGGGAATCATCATCTGATATGATAACCCTTCTCCTTTTTATTTTAGGAGAGGCAGATGATGTTTTGGGTGGAATAGTAGAAGTGGTTTGAGTGGTAGTGATTTGTGACTGACTAACAGTTGTTGAAACAACTGGTGTTTCAACCACTGTTATCATTACAACAGATGTTTTAACATCTGTTGTCTTCTGCTTTAGGGCAGGAACTGATGGTGGAGGTAAGGCAGTGGTAGTGGTGTGTGTTGAAGTGGTGTGTGTTGAAGTGGGAGCAGTTGTTGTAACAACTGAGGTACCAGCAGATGTTGATACAACAGAAGTTTCAGCAACTGTTTGGATGGAGGTTTGATGTTGGTGGCTTTTGGGCAGTGGTTTTGAGGAATGCTTTGGAAAACTAGATGGTGTGGATTTGGGTTTCCTTACTTTTCTAGTAAGATTTCGTTTAGGAGCAGGATTTTGATCATCCTTTTCACCAGAACAACCCTGCGCATTCAGCTTCATGAAAGCTTTCTTCTCCTCATTCCACCTTGACAAGGCCTTTGCCGCTCTATCCCTATTTACACTTATGACATCATCATCAAGTGCATTCTGGGTAACATCAACCTTCTTACTACCATCTGGCAAGGGAATTTCTCTGAGCATTGCACCTATTACTGTATCAAGATATAGCCCATTATCAATCCCTTTCTTTATCCACTCCTTAACTTTCTCCCCCTTTTTGGCATTATCTGCAGGGAGTTCATCAATATAAAGCACAGTCGGAGGAGCAGTGCCAGAGGTTGTCAACAAATGGGCCTTGAGAGCCAAGATGTCATCTTTTGTATCCTTGTATCTAGACTCCATTACATTTTTGAGCTCTTGAACATGTTTTTCATCCTGCTGCTCAGCCATCTGGTGTTGTTGGTAGAGAAATGGTTGAAAGAGATTCCAGAGCTCATTTGTAGCATCTGCTGGTGGTGGAGCAGGTGCTTGAGGTGGAACAGCAGTGGAGTGTACCATTTGAACTGTCAACAACTGATGCAGCATGTCTTTGATTTCTGCAACAGTGGTATCCAGTTTTTCAACTATGTCCGTCAATTCTTGGTACTTTAAACCATCACCCAATTTAATGGGATCATCTGATTTCCCACTAGCAGTGGTTTTATCAGAAGTTGAGGTAGGGAATGTACTCCAAACATCAACAACTGATGCCCCTTTTTCTTGGTACTGGGGTCTTCTTCCTTCAACACTTGATAATCTTTTGATGGAACCAGTGGTTAGTACAAACTCACTAGCAGATAATAGAGGTGTTATAGAAGGAATTGCCTCCAAGGAAGTCTTATGGATGTAACCACTGTCCAAGTGTAAACCTGTAGGTTCAACACTTGTAGTGGCTGCTTCACTTGGAATACCACCAAGAGTTACTTGTAACTCAAGGGGTGTAACCTCCTCAGGTTGTGTTGGTGGGTTAGCAAAGATTGATACATCAGGCCCAGTTTTTTGTTAAGGTATATTCTCATGGACAGGTGATTGAGAAGGACTGGTTTGTGCCAGGTTCAGATCAATTGCATCCAACAGTAGTTTGGTATTTGGTGGAATTGGGGATGTGAAGGTAGGTTTAGAAAGCGAAATTACCCCGGGTATTGGGCTGTGGAGGATGGAAACGAGTGCTTCCAGAGCCTCATGATGTGGTGACCCTGTTTGTACAACCTGTTCTTTTTGTGAAGAGACAGGAGGAGTTTCAGGTATGGGTTGAGATATTTCTACCAACTGCTGTGAGGAAGTAGCAGTAGTGGTTTGTTGTGACTTTTGTGCTATCACAGGCAGTTGCTCTGGTATCTCATCCTCCAGAGTTGCCTTTTTGATAGGTTTGGGGGGTTTTTGTGTTTTCTTTTTCTGTGGCTTTTTGGTAATTTTAGGTGTGGGTTTCAAAGCAGTTGTTTGGCTACCTTGATCACCTTGAGCAGTGGGCTCAGCAGCAGATACTTGAGGAGTAGTGTTTGGTGCTAAAATCTGCTCAGGCACCTCTGCTTGTGTTTTGCAAGGCGTTGACATTCTTGTAAATGTTTCAGACGTTAAGCTTTTTATTTGAAAAGAGCCACCTTGATTTATTACCGCAATATCATTCTTACTGAATTTTTTCTCAAAATAATAACTTAAAAATCTTGGAAACAGTAAGAATGATTTTGTTTCAACATTTTTAACCAAATCATTGAAGATTACCTTGGAATAGTTGAAATTTTCTCCTTGTAAAATAGCATATCCCAAGTTTTGAATCTTCAGTGGTATTTCATTAAAAGAAGTGGTTTTATTTGAAACACACATGAGGAGGGTATGGAATAAAAATCTTATTGCAGGAGGGAAGAAACCTTTTTCTAAGGTATCCCTCTTCATCATTGTGTCTGCATACCCTCGCTCAATGAAGTCAATTTTTAACTCGTTTTTAGGAAAAGAATCTGTACCTTCCGGATCAGCGAGCTGAAAGACCTCAGATATGGATTGCGGTGTTATTCGGACTGCTTTCTTCTGCAGAGTAGAGTTAATGGCTATGACATCTTCTCCTTGTTTTTCAAGGGTACAATTTTTCCAAAACTCTCTCTGAGTTTGCAGGTAAATGGGTGCATCAACGGTTAACAAAGTTTTGTACTTTGATGCGTTGATAATATCGAGGATGGAGTCAAATGTATCGATGTGGCCGGGTTTTGTGAGAAGACCCAGTAGATTATGAGACGATTTGTGTGGGATTTCGGTGGAGGTAGCCTTTTGAGAGGCCCCTTTGGAAGCTTTTGCGGATGATTTCGATTTTGTCATTTTGAAGATGAGAATCGAAGATGAGAATGTGGAGAAATTTGATGGAATGGATTGGAAACTGCTTTGAGAAGAGAATTTTTAAGAATTAAATTCGACAGTGAAACCCTGTTTGGGTTTTGAAAGGGGGTTTTATTGATGAAAAATGAATGCTGACGTGGCAGCAGTTACAAAAGGTCTGACCACTAAGTACTGTCCGCATGCCATCCCCTGGTGAAGTGAAGGACAATACTTTTGAACAGTACAGTTTGTGAAAACAACTGGTGAAGACAGTAGTTGTAATGGTAATGGAGGACAGTGGATGCTTTTCACTATCAGTAGATAGCTCAGCAGTGGATGCAACACTGATTATGACCATCAGTGGTTATCAAAGGAAAATGAGAACAGGGGATGACTTTCAGCAGTGGACAGACTTTTGTAATAGCATAGACTTTTGAACCCATCAGTGGTTATGGCAGACTTTTAGGATTTTAATGAAAAATTCATTTTAACCTATTTTTAAGGATGGATTTTTGATTTTCTGAAAACATTTTAATGCTTTTATTCATAGAAAAACATGATTTTGCCTGTTATTCGATGTTGAGCATGCCAATCCTAGAGATCAAGCTTTCAAAGGTGGATGTGTCTAATGCTTTGGTTAGCACATTTGCCAGCTGATCCTTAGTTGGAACATGATGTAGAGAAATCAAACCTTTTTTCATAGCAATCCCTCACAAAGTGATGTCTGATGTCGATGTGTTTGGTGGTTGAATGGGAAACTGGATTTTTGATGATATTTTCTGCTGCATGGCTGTCCAACATAAGTGGTGTCTTCAAGGCAGTGATACCAAAATCCAGTAACTGATTTTGAAGCCAGAGCAGTTGGGCTGTACAGCTTGCAGCAGCTATGTATTCTGCCTCAGCAGTGGATGTGGAAACAGCTGCTTGCTTTTTGCTTTGCCAAGACACTAAGCAATTGCCTAGGAATTGACACCCTCATGAAGTGGACTTCCTTGTTTTATCACATCCAGCAAAGTCACTATCTGAGAAACCTGAAAGCTCAATTTTACCATCAGCTGGATACCAGATACCAAGTGTGGGAGCACCTTTGAGGTATCTGAATATCCTTTTTACAGCAATAAGGTTTGACTTTCTAGGGGCTGATTGGGATCTTGCACAGACACATGTTGCAAACATGATGTCTGGTCTAGATGTAGTTAGGTACAATAAAGACCTAATCATGCTTCTATATAAGGTTTGATCAACCAAATCATCCTTTTCTTCAGACATGACCAATTTATTCGTTGCAATGGGTGTACTACATGGCTTACAATCATCCATATCAAATTTCTTTAAAAGTTCTTTAGCATATTTGCCTTGATGGATGAAAGTACCATTTTGCAGTTGCCTTACTTGGAGACCAAGAAAGCACTGGAGTTCACCCATTGCACTCATTTCAAACTCAGCTGTCATGAGTTGTCTGAACTCCTCACACATTTTATTACATGTGCTTCCAAAAATGATGTCATCCACATAAATCTGGACAATCATCAAATCCTTTCCTCTCCATTTTAAAAACAGTGTTTTATCAATCCTGCCTCTGGTGAAACCAATGGAAAGTAAAAAGGTGGACAGAGTTTCATACCAGGCTCTTGGTGCTTGTTTCAAGCCATACAAAGCTTTATTTAGCTTGTAGACATGATCTGGATTAAATGGATCCTCAAAACCTGGAGGTTGACAAACATAAACCTCCTCTTGAATCTTACCATAGAGGAATGCACATTTGATATCCATTTGATACACCTTGATGTTGTGGTTGACAGCAAAGGCCAGAAAGAGTCTGATAGCTTCAAGTCTTGCTACAAGGGCAAATGTTTCATCATAATCAATGCCCTCTTCTTGTCTGAAACCTTGAACCACAATCCTGGCTTTATTCTTAACAACAATACCCCTTTCATCAGTTTTATTTTTGAAGACCCATTTTGTGCCTATAGGACTCACACCCTCTGGTAATGGAACAAGCTCCCATACTTGTTGTCTTCTAAACTGTTGGAGCTCCTCTTGCATAGCTTCTACCCAGTTGTTGTCTTTCAGTGCCTCTTGGTACTTGACTGGCTGATGGAGTGATAGAAAACCTGCAAAAAGACAAATGTTTCAGGACTGCTTTCTTGTGAGCACCCCTTCATTGATGTTGCCAATGATTTGATCTGGTGGATGAGATTTCAAGAAGATTAGCTCTCATTGGTATGGAATAATGGCATTGAGTGGTGAAGGCTACAGATGTGTATCATCTGAGCTAACCACTGCTGGTGACTTTGATAGCCCAGCAGTGGCTTCAAAAGGTGGTGGCATAGGGGGAAAAGGAGTGGACACCTGCTGACTTTGATCCACTGTTTGAGGACTTTTGTCAGCAGTGTTTGATGAGGTGGAAGCTGTCACACCCCGGCCGCGTTAAAACAACAAACCGCGGCGGAAACGCCGGGGAGTGAGGCGACAGAATTATTGTTCCACAACCATGGTAGTTAAAGGTTTTGTTTTATCTAAATATTATGAAATGTTCATTGTCATTAAACCAAATAAACAAACTACATATTGTTTATAATTGTTTTTAAGTCACTAAGGCCTTGTCCAGATCCTAAGTGAACTCGCTTCCTAGCAAGCAACATCAAGCAATACCACCTGAAACATATGTAAAAATAAAGTCAGCAAAGAAATGCTGGCGAGTACATAGGTTTTATGGGAGTAGCGGATTCATGGCTCGTTTATATGTTGCAGTATCTCGTTAGACTACAAGAGTCAAAATACAAACCTTGTTTTGAAAAGTGTATTGCAACATAAATAACCAACACAAATCTAATTGGTTATAGTTTATAAAATCTCGTAGCCATGACTCTTAACCCAAAAACATTTGCTTTAGTATAATAACTTGTAAACATCTCGTAAAAACTCGTTAATAAAACTCGTATGGTTTATATCGTTTCGAAAACCTCGTTGTGTGACATCCTTTCAAAATCGTTTCCCAGTGAACTAAATAATGACACGCAATGTAACATGATAGAAGCACTTATATATAAGATGTACCAGCGGCGTATCTACCATGATTCTATCATACTACACCCGTCCCATTATCTAATCACTACCCAAAACCAATCGTTTAATTCGTTTAACTCGTTTCAAATCGTGTATCTCGTTTCAAATCATTTAACTCGTCCCAAAATCGTATTCGTTTTAATAGTGAAACTACTTTTTGGTCGTCTCGTTAACAACATTCAAACCTTCGTGACTCGTCTAACTCGTTTCTCGTTTCGTATTAACAAACCACCAAAGGGTAAGTTAACAATCATCAGGTTCGGTCGTTACCTACATAACCCCCACACATAACCATGGGTGTAGTCTGATAACGGGATTTGTTAGATCCTATGGTACCATAACCTAATACTGGTCGACTCGGCCAAAGCTAATGAATGTCATTCGTTATGTAATCACAACCAACAAGTCTTGTTCACCTTATTGAAATCGTTATTAGTTTAGTATAAACCATCTTAATCGTTTTTTGAAATCATCGTTTAAACCATGTAATTCGTTTTGTACATATGAATCACCCCAAAACAATTGAAAACAGTAAAATAGGGGAACTATGTACTCACTTGGGATTTCTAATTAGTCTTGAGAATAAGACCAATTTAAGCTCCAAGGGTCACGGAATCAACCGGCACCTAGTATAGTAACTATGTTAATAAATCGGCTCCTAAATCGAGAGATAGGATAGAATGAGGTTCTATAAATCAAATGAGTAATTGAACTCATATGGTATGATTTAATAGTCCCAACATTCTGATTGGAAAGCCTACCTAAGTGCTTTTGACCCGTTTCGACCCATTACGGTAACATAAGTCACTATAATGTGTCGTTAGCGTAAAACTATGTTCGGATGGTTAACTATGTGCTATGTCAAGTCTTACATGCCCAATAAACCCTAAACATGTTACTAAATCAGATTACATGTCAAAAAATATGTTCACATAATCAAAATACGGATTTTAGCTTCAAAAGGGCATTTTGGTCATTTTCTATGGGCACACAAGCTAACTAGCAAATGACTAACCAATCCTAGGTGATCATAAGGTTATAACCTCAGAGGTTATTCCCTATGCAACTATGATCACTAACTAAGCTTGGTCGGATCCTAAAGATCGACCAAACGGGTCGGGTTCGGAAGTATAAGCGGTTGTTTAGACCGCTTACCTTACGACCCTAAACAAGCACAAACTAATAGTGTCGAGTTAGACATGTCAAAACATGTCTAACCTACTGATTTGGTATCAAAACAAAGTGTTTTGATACCCTAAAGTAGTTCCGAGGCAAAATTCGTGCTAAAACGCATCTTGGCCGAAACTTTGACTCGACACTATAACTAGCTAACGTGGTAATCAGCGGCTATAATCACGAAGGATTATAACTATCGTGATTACAATCACGTTTCAAAGTTCAATTGAACTTTGACTTGACCAATTGATGGTCAAAACCGAAAGTCAAACTGTTGGCCAAACTGTTTGACTTTCTGCTTAAACATAAAGAACAAGCATGAAAGAAGACTTACAAAGGGTCCTAGCTATCTTTTCTACAAAGAATAAAGTTCCAAGCAGATTAGAAAGCTCCCAAATCAGATAGGAGATGTGAAGAATGAGGAATGAGCAAAGAATTGAGGAGTTTGGCCAACTATTTATACTTGTTGGTGATCAACAAGATCATGACAAGTGGTTTGTTTAGCCATTAAGCAATGAATCACAACCATACAAGTGTTAGGAGCAGGTGCAAAGCCTTGGAGAGGTGGTAACTTGGCTACCACACAAAGAAATTGCAAGATTGGCCCCTGAATTTACAAACTGATGCTGAAAACAAACTTTCTGCCCAGATGTGATCGTCGCGTAGCGCGACAGAATAGGCAGGGGATGGTCGCGCTACGCTACCATGTGTCTGATTCAGCAAAGTTTCAAAAATGACAGAAATGGTCCCTGCACGTGTTTAAGCTTGTTTTTGACGTTTTTAACCTCCGTTAAGCCATTTTCAAGGCTCCACAAGGTTGTTAAAGTGTAGGGGACCTAAAATATGCTCAAAAACATCTCGGATGTCGGTTCGTTTGGTTGTACGGTCACGTTGTTCGGTTATTTACGACGAAACTCGAACGGACGCGAAAACGATCCAAATTAAGAGACGAATAGAATTTTTTGCATGCCGATCACTAAAATAAAAATATTTAAAAATATTTTAGTGTGTACAAAAATTTTGGATGTCCAGATGTGTCCAGAACGTAAGATATGCGCGAAAATGCAAACTTACGCCGTTTTTGACACTTTTAGTGCCTGTAAGATCAAATAAGCATGTTTTCGCACACCGAACCCCTCAAAGCTTATTTCTAAGCTATTTTTAGGTTATTTATTTTATGTTTAGCTTATGATCAAGTTCTGGACTATTCGACATCATACGAATCGGTATAGTTTCGCAGTTTGACACAAATAGTCCCTGCAATCGAACAAACTTGTTTTCGACACACCAAACCATCCAAAACTTATTTCTAAGTTATGTGAAGGTTATTTAAGGTATGTTAAGCCTATTTCACTATTCCAGAGTGTTTGTCGCGTTTAACTGATTGCGTTCACGCACCAGTTTGCGTATAACTTTCCAGAAAGCGATTTAAAGCTTGAAATCAAATCGGATCGAATTGTAAAATCATCAAACACATAAAACACATATAATAACACCAAAACACATTGATTTATTGATAACTAACATTGTTTTGCATTGTTTATCGATTAAAGAGCACAGTTGTCACAGTCTCCCCTACTTTAGGAAATTTCGTCCCGAAATTTTAACTAGAGGAAACTTGTGAGAACAATTGCGGATATTTCGCCTTCATTTGGTCCTCACGTTCCCAAGTAAACTCTGGGCCACGTTTGGACTCCCAATGAACATTGACTAATTTAATCCGTATGTTCTTCAACTGTTCGAACGTACGGTCCATTATCTCCACAGGTTCCTCGAAAAAGTGCATCGTTTCATTGATTTGGATCTCGTCGAGAGGAATGTGAAGATCAGTGTCAGCTAAACACTTTCGCAAATTGGACATGTGAAAAGTCGGATGAATATTCCAAGCTCTGGAAGTAGCTCTAGTCGATAGGCAACCTTTCCAACTCTTTCAACAATCTTAAATGGTCCAACATATCGTGGTGCAAGTTTTCCTTTCCTTCCAAATCTCACCACTCCCTTCCAAGGTGACACCTTGAGTAGGACATGGTCTCCGACTTGAAACTCTAAGGACTTGCGTCGTAAATCCGCATGACTCTTTTGACGGCTTCTAGCTGTCACAAGATTATCACGAATTTTCTTGACTTTGTCTGTCGTTTCCAGAATGAGTTCAGGTCCAGTAAGCTGAACCTCACCGATCTCATTCCAACAAACAGGTGAACGACATTTTCGACCGTAAAGAGCTTCGAATGGTGCCATAATAATGCTAGCATGATAACTATTGTTGTAAGAGAACTCGATCAATGGCAGATGAGAATCTCTATTACCACCAAAGTCGATCACACATGCTCTAAGCGTATCCTCCAAAGTTTGAATCGTCCTCTCGGATTGTCCATCTGTTTGGGGATGATAAGCAGTGCTTAGATTTAGTTGGGTTCCCATAGCAGATTGTATGGTTCAAAAAAAATAAGATGAAAATCGAGCATCACGATCGAAAATGATATCCAAAGGAACACCATGTCGTGATACAATCTCATCAACATAAATCTTTGCAAGTTTATCAGCAGATAGATCCTCATGAATCGCAATCCTAGAGAAGTTCGTAATGAAACGACGATAATAACCAGCGAGACCAAGAAAAGAACGAACTTCTGTGGGTGTCGTAGGTGTATTCCAATCCTTAATTGTTGCAATTTTGGATGAATACCCTGCTCGTTGACTATATGTCCCAAAAACTAAACTTCTTTAAGCCAGAATTCACACTCGGAGAATTTAGCAAAAAGTTGTTACTTCTTTAGGAGTTCAAGAGTCAAACGAAGGTGTTGCTCGTGGTCGGCTCGAGACTTCGAATAAATAAGAATATCATCGATGAACACAATGATGAACTTGTTTAAATAAGGTTTACAGACCCTATTCATTAAGTCTATAAAGATAGCTGGAGCATTTGTCAAACCAAAGGCATGACAGTAAACTCATAGTGTCCATATCTCGTACGGAATGCAGTTTTGGGAATATCTTCTTCGTATACACGAAGTTGATGATACCCAGAACGCAGGTCGATCTTGGAAAAATAGGTAGCACCTTGCAGCTGATCAAAAAGATCATCGATTCGAGGTAGGGACTATCGATTCTTGATGGTAAGCTTATCAAGCTCACAAAAATCGATACACATTCGAAAAGATCGTTTAAGGTTTTTAGGGAAGATCACAAGTGATCATGGAAATGACAGAACCACACGAGTAGTTTGTCTTTGCGTTGACATCATAAGGTTGCATTAAACATTCATACAATTGCAGTAGTTTAAAATAAAAACCACAAATTTTTATTTATATAACAACCGCATTGTCTTTAAATGTTAAAAGATAACAACCAAAAGAAATACAAAATACTAATTGTTTATTGCTGCATCATCGATCGCCTCGTTGATGTTAAACACTCGTCCACGAGCGGGATTCACGTTCGCATTCGGATTTGGGTTAACATTCGCATTCGCGTTCGCATTTACCAATCTCGGGCAATTGTTGCGGAAATGACCCATTTCTCCGCAATTGAAACACGAACCAGGTGGGAATCTCGCAACATTCCCTTGAGCTTGAGCTGGAACCTGGGCAGCCTGATTTTGACCAAAACGGCAAGTATTGGCCAAATGCCCAAGCCTACCACACGTAGCACACTGTTTACAGGCCTGTTGGGCAACATGGTGACCATTACATCGAGTGCAGTGAGGTGCGGTACCAGCATATGCTTTCTTCGCAGGAGGTTGAGTTGGTGGGTTCTAAGCAGTTTGATTGGTGACAGCAAAGTTTTGGGAAGCCTTGCGCTTCCTTGACTTTTTCGAAGACTCGCCCTGCTGCTTACCCTTACCCTTTTCCTTATCAGAATCAGTTGACTCCTTTTTATCACCCTTGCGGGTGAGTTTACCCTTCCTGACTTGGGACTCAGTCAGGGTAGCAGACAACTCGATTGCTTGACGAACTGTAGTAGGATTAACGCCAGTCAGGATGTCCTGAATGGAATCGGGTAAACCATCGATATACCTCTCGATTGCCTTATCCAACGGGGTAACCATCGTGGGACACAACAAACTAAGCTCCTCAAATCGATCCGTATAAGCACGGTGTTCTCCCTCGACTTGTTTCAAATCGTCAAATTCTCGTTCCAACACTCGAATCTCGTGTCGAGGACAGAACTCTCTCATCATGAGAGCTCGGAGTTCTTCCCAAGTTTGTGCTAGTGCCACTTCGGCACCCCTATCACGCATCACTCCGTTCCACCATGTAAGAGCTCGCTTCTCAAACACGCTAGATGCAAACTCAACTTTGCGCGCATTCGGACACTGCACATGTCTGAATGTGCTCTCGATACTCTCAAACCATTGCAGGAGCGCGGTTGCTCCTTGTGACCCAGAAAACTTAAGCGGTTTCGCAGAATTGAAATTCTTGAAATTACACGGTGCATTGTTGTTGTTATTATTGTTATTGTTGTATAACTCGTGGATTTGGGTCACGATGCCTGGAAGTACAGCAGCCATTTGCTGAGAGACAAGGGCTGCGACTTCCTCAGCAGTAAAAGTTTGAGCATCACGTCGAGGAGGCATTGTCTAACAAGGAAACATGGGAAACGAGTGAGGTTGACAATTGGAGGAACAAAAGAGGTAATGAAAACACCGACAAAACACAAGGAAGGCGATCATTCGTTCGTTACCTCGAACAAACAAATGACACACAGTGACAAATCAAAGTAAATAGGCCATAATAATGTATCACCGAAGACATGCTCGCCTATAAGTGAACACTCACCCAAAGAGTTCCCAGGTAAGAGTGACTGGTCCGATAATGCGGATTTGTACGAACACTCTAGCCTTAGACAGAAAACTCAGGGTACAGGCATTCACTCTTCCAGTTTGCACATGTTCACATTATTTAGACCCAAACTTTGACGGGATTTGGAAAACTCAAAAGGCACTAAGCCAAAGATGGATCAAACCAGAAGGGTTCAAAACCATATAACAAAGGGTTCAAAACCTCATAACAAAAGGTTCAAAACCTAGTAATCAATCATCCAAGGATAGATGATTAATTTTCGAAGCGGATTCGTTATTGTGTTCTCGTTGTGGTTATCACCTAAGGATAGGTGACGGTATTGTTTTAAAATCTAAACACAAGTAAACTTGTGTTGGGGTCCTAGAAAGTTATAGTCTAGGTCAAAGCATTGCTAATAACCTAATTCCCTATAACCATTGGCTCTGATACCAACTCTTCTGTCACACCCCGGCCGCGTTAAAACAACAAACCGTGGCGGAAACGCCGGGGAGTGAGGCGACAGAATTATTGTTCCACAACCATGGTAGTTAAAGGTTTTGTTTTATTGAAATATTATGAAATGTTCATTGTCATTAAACCAAATAAACAAACTACATATTGTTTATAATTGTTTTTAAGTCACTAAGGCCTTGTCCAGATCCTAAGTGAACTCGCTTCCTAGCAAGCAACATCAAGCAATACCACCTGAAACATATGTAAAAATAAAGTCAGCAAAGAAATGCTGGCGAGTACATAGGTTTTATGGGAGTATCGGATTCATGGCTCGTTTATATGTTGCAGTATCTCGTTAGACTACAAGAGTCAAAATACAAACCTTGTTTTGAAAAGTGTATTGCAACATAAATAACCAACACAAATCTAATTGGTTATAGTTTATAAAATCTCGTAACCATGACTCTTAACCCAAAAACATTTGCTTTAGTATAATAACTTGTAAACATCTCGTAAAAACTCGTTAATAAAACTCGTATGGTTTATATCGTTTCGAAAACCTCGTTGTGTGACATCGTTTCAAAATCGTTTCCCCAGTGAACTAAATAATGACACGCAATGTAACATGATAGAAGCACTTATATATAAGATGTACCAGCGGCGTATCTACCATGATTCTATCATACTACACCCGTCCCATTATCTAATCACTACCCAAAACCAATCGTTTAATTCGTTTAACTCGTTTCAAATCGTGTATCTCGTTTCAAATCATTTAACTCGTCCCAAAATCGTATTCGTTTTAATAGTGAAACTACTTTTTGGTCGTCTCGTTAACAACATTCAAACCTTCGTGACTCGTCTAACTCGTTTCTCGTTTCGTATTAACAAACCACCAAAGGGTAAGTTAACAATCATCAGGTTCGGTCGTTACCTACATAACCCCCACACATAACCATGGGTGTAGTCTGATAACGGGATTTGTCAGATCCTATGGTACCATAACCTAATACTGGTCGGCTCGGCCAAAGCTAATGAATGTCATTCGTTATGTAATCACAACCAACAAGTCTTGTTCACCTTATTGAAATCGTTATTAGTTTAGTATAAACCATCTTAATCGTTTTTTGAAATCATCGTTTAAACCATGTAATTCGTTTTGTACATATGAATCACCCCAAAACAATTGAAAACAATAAAATAGGGGAACTATGTACTCACTTGGGATTGCTAATTAGTCTTGAGAATAAGACCAATTTAAGCTCCAAGGGTCACGGAATCAACCGGCACCTAGTATAGTAACTATGTTAATAAATCGGCTCCTAAATCGGGAGATAGGATAGAATGAGGTTCTATAAATCAAATGAGTAATTGAACTCATATGGTATGATTTAATAGTCCCAACATTCTGATTGGAAAGCCTACCTAAGTGCTTTTGACCCGTTTCGACCCATTACGGTAACATAAGTCACTATAATGTGTCGTTAGCGTAAAACTATGTTCGGATGGTTAACTATGTGATATGTCAAGTCTTACATGCCCAATAAACCCTAAACATGTTACTAAATCAGATTACATGTCAAAAAATATGTTCACATAATCAAAATACGGATTTTAGCTTCAAAAGGGCATTTTGGTCATTTTCTATGGGCACACAAGCTAACTAGCAAATGACTAACCAATCCTAGGTGATCATAAGGTTATAACCTCAGAGGTTATTCCCTATGCAACTATGATCACTAACTAAGCTTGGTCGGATCCTAAAGATCGACCAAACGGGTCAGGTTCGGAGGTATAAGCGGTTGTTTAGACCGCTTACCTTACGACCCTAAACAAGCACAAACTAATAGTGTCGAGTTAGACATGTCAAAACATGTCTAACCTACTGATTTGGTATCAAAACACATCTTGACCGAAACTTTGACTCGACACTATAACTAGCTAACGTGGTAATCAGCGGCTATAATCACGAAGGATTATAACTATCGTGATTACAATCACGTTTCAAAGTTCAATTGAACTTTGACTTGACCAATTGATGGTCAAAACCGAAAGTCAAACTGTTGGCCAAACTGTTTGACTTTCTGCTTAAACATAAAGTACAAGCATGAAAGAAGACTTACAAAGGGTCCTAGCTATCTTTTCTACAAAGAATAAAGTTCCAAGCAGATTAGAAAGCTCCCAAATCAGATAAGAGATGTGAAGAATGAGGAATGAGCAAAGAATTGAGGAGTTTGGCCAACTATTTATACTTGTTGGTGATCAACAAGATCATGACAAGTGGTTTGTTTAGCCATTAAGCAATGAATCACAACCATACAAGTGTTAGGAGCAGGTGCAAAGCCTTGGAGAGGTGGTAACTTGGCTACCACACAAAGAAATTGCAAGATTGGCCCCTGAATTTACAAACTGATGCTGAAAACAAACTTTCTGCCCAGATGTGATCGTCGCGTAGCGCGACAGAATAGGCAGGGGATGGTCGCGCTACGCTACCATGTGTCTGATTCAGCAAAGTTTCAAAAATGACAGAAATGGTCCCTGCACGTGTTTAAGCTTGTTTTTGACGTTTTTAACCTCCGTTAAGCCATTTTCAAGGCTCCACAAGGTCGTTAAAGTGTAGGGGACCTAAAATATGCTCAAAAACATCTCGGATGTCGGTTCGTTTGGTTGTACGGTCACGTTGTTCGGTTATTTACGACGAAACTCGAACGGACGCGAAAACGATCCAAATTAAGAGACGAATGGAATTTTTTGCATGCCGATCACTAAAATAAAAATATTTTATTGTGTACAAAAATTTTGGATGTCCAGATGTGTCCAGAACGTAAGATATGCGCGAAAATGCAAACTTACGCCGTTTTTGACACTTTTAGTCCCTGTAAGATCAAATAAGCATGTTTTCGCACACCGAACCCCTCAAAGCTTATTTCTAAGCTATGTTTAGGTTATTTATGGTATGTTTAGCTTATGATCAAGTTCTGGACTATTCGACATCATACGAATCGGTATAGTTTCGCAGTTTGACACAAATAGTCCCTGCAATCGAACAAACTTGTTTTCGACACACCAAACCATCCAAAACTTATTTCTAAGTTATGTGAAGGTTATTTAAGGTATGTTAAGCCTATTTCACTATTCCAGAGTGTTTGTCGCGTTTAACTGATTGCGTTCACGCACCAGTTTGCGTATAACTTTCTAGAAAGCGATTTAAAGCTTGAAATCAAATCGGATCGAATTGTAAAATCATCAAACACATAAAACACATATAATAACACCAAAACACATTGATTTATTGATAACTAACATTGTTTTGCATTGTTTATCGATTAAAGAGCACAGTTGTCACAGAAGCAGTGGTTAAAGGGCTACTTTGGTCAACAACTGTTGAGGTAGCAGTGGTTGAGCTTTGACAACTGTTTTGAACAACTGATGCCCTCCCTGTTGAAGCAGACTTTTGAGGAATGATGATCTCATATCCATAGTCTGGTGATGATTCTTCTGATGGACCTGCAGTGTTAGTCTTGTCAACAGTATTTTCAAAAGTGAATTTTTCAAGATCAAACAATTCTGCAAGATTTGCAGGGATTTTCATTGAAGAAAGTTCATTGAACTTTACATTCAAAGTCTCTTCCACTGCTTTGGTCCGTGTATTAAACACTTTGTAGGCCTTAGCAGTGGTTGAATATCCCAGGTGGTATCCCATATCAATTTTGGCTGCAAACTTTGAGATAGAATCTTTTAAGTTTAGAATGAAGCATGGGCAACCAAAAACTTTGAAATATGAGATTAATGGCTTTATTTTATACAGAATTTCATAAGCAGTCTTTTTGTGCTTGGGGTTGATCAAAACTCTGTTTTGGACATAGCAAGCAGTGTTTACTACCTCTGCCCAAAAAGTTAGTGGCAAACCTGAATCTGCAAGCATGGTTCTGGCAGCCTCAATCAATGTTCTGTTCTTTCTTTCAACAACCCCATTTTGCTCTGGTGTTCTAGGGATGCTGTACTGCCTTACAATCCCTTTCTTCACACAGAAGGCATCCAACTCCTTATTTTTGAATTTTGTGCCATTGTCACTCCTGAAGACTTTTACTGGAAGGTCAAATTGCTTTTCAACCTGTATCACAAAGTCTTGTAAAATGCCTGCAGTCTCATCTTTTGAGTGTAAAAAGAAGGTCCATGTAAACCTAGAGAAGTCATCAACAATAACCAAGCAATATCTTTTCTTTTTGAGACTCATGACTTGCACTGGGCCAAACAAATCCATGTGCAGCATTTGCAAACACTGGGTTGTTTTGGACTCTTCAATGGACTTAAAAGAGCTCTTGTGTTGTTTTCCTTTTAAACAGGAAACACAGTGTTCAGGACATGAAAACATTTTTTGTGGTAAGCCTCTTACTAAGCCAATTTTTGAAATTTCATTGATTGTTTTGAGATTTGTGTGTCCCAGTCTTTTGTGCCATAGCTCTGTCTCTTTGTTAGAGGCAGCTGAGAACAGACAGGCATCAGCTCTGGGACACTCTCTTGACATGTCAACAACATAAACATTGCCACTTCTTTGAGCAACAAGTTTTGTTGAGCCTTTCTTGATTATTGCTTCAATCTAACTAACCATTTCTGGTCCAACAATCCTACAACAGTCCTTTGTGAAGAATGAGCCAAACCCTTTATCACTCATTTGAGACACACTCAGGAGGTTGAATTTTAGATTGTCTATAAGATTGACATTTTCAAATTTTACATTTCCAGACTTTACTGTACCAGACCCCAGAACTTTTCCTTTACTATTATTACCAAAGGATATATCACCCCCTCCATGAGTTTTAAAATCTTGAAGAAGGGCTTTACATCCTGTCATGTGCCTGGAGCCTCCACTATCTACATACCAAAGACTATCTAAGCATGCAGAAGCTCCCTGCACATGAAGTAAAAGGATTAGTTCATAAAAGTCTCCAAAGCCAACAGGGCTTTGGATGGGGTCTCAACAATGTCTGGGATGGAGGCAGTTGTATGGACAGTGGTTAGCACAGGGGTTTGAACATTTTTGGGAATGTTTTTCTCTAACCACTGTTGGGGGTCTTGACCCATCATCTGTTGATAACCAAAAGGATGTCTGTTCACTCTTGGTTTAGAGGGCTTTTTGTAAGCCTCATAAACATGTGGAATCCTTTGGTATGATGCTTTTTCCTTGCCTTTTCTGAATTGATTGGCAGGGGGTGCATCAGTCACCTGTACATCTCTTTGGACAGACTTTTGGTTCAGCTGTTTTGTGACAGCTGTTTGGACAGGGACAAACAGTGGTTGTTTCTTGGTGAACTTGACAGATGATGTTGATGGACTCAAGGATGTTTTTGCAGTGTATTCATTCTTTTTTATGTCAAAGTTTTTGAGATACACACATTCTTGAGTTTTGTGATTATCTTTACCACAGATGGTGCAGCTTTCAGCAGGTAAAATGATGCTTGTTTTGTTGATATCATATGCTTTTAGATGAAAACAATCTTTTGTTAGATGATTCTTCTTTTCACAGAATTCACAAAACAAGTTTTTGATTTTTTTCTCTTTTCTTCCTTTTCTCAGATTCCTTTGCAACAGAGTTTTGAACCTCTGTTGGGATATCTTTGATAGGAATGACCTTTGCTTTTGGAGCTTTTACACCATCAGTGGTTGTGAAATCCATTGGTTTGAAATTTTCAAGGATATCACACTCATCAGACCATGTGGGTTTAAATTGGTATTTCTCAATTTCTTCAAAAGTTGAAGATCCCACAGATCTTTCCAGAGTAATTTTGTTACCATGTTTGTCAGTTATTTTAACTTCTTGGCCATTTTTGTTGGTTGGTATGATTTCAGAAGAAACAGCTTGTATTGCAGCAGTGTTTACAAGATCATCATATTTTCTATGTCCTATACCAAACTTGACATTGCTTTTAAGTTGTTTCTCAAGCATAACCTCATACCCTTTACAAGATTCTACCCATCTTTCACAGGTGATCTGTGTAGACTCTAACTCCTTTTTGCAAACTTGGTATGTTTCTACCATAGTTTGGAGTTGAGTTTTGGTTATGCTTTGTTCTTCTTTTAAGCTGCTGATTTCTTTATCCTTTTCAGCCAATTTGTTTCTAAGTTCTTTTAATGACTTTTCAAATTTGACCTCATCAAACAATATTTTATTCCTATGATTTTCATTTACCTCTTTGATGTTAGCAAATGCAATAATACATTTGTCTGAACATAGTTTTTCAAGAACTTGAGGTGATACCTTAGCAGCAGCCATCATGGCACAATATCAGCTCTTTCTTCTTCCTCACCAGCTTTCTTCAAATCTTCTTTTTCTTTGTCATCTTTGGACCAAGGGTCGGTCAGTGGTTCAATCAGGGTTTCTGAATTTTCTTCCAGCAGTAGTTCACCAGCAACTGCAGTAACCACTGCTTCAGCAACTTCATCCACTGTTTCAGCACTTAGCTGTTCACCTTCAGTTTCAACCCCTTCTGGTATTGACTCTAATGCCATCAAACAAAATTCATCATCAAAAGCATCATTAGAAGCATAGAGAGCAAAATTTTCATCACCAAGTTCATCAGGCATGCTGCTCCAATCAACAAAGCCTTGTGTGAAGAAGCTTTGCTGATCTGGTTGTGTCACTGTTGGAGCAGCTGGTTGAGGTGCAACAGGTTGCACTTGTGCCTAAGGAACAGGGGTTTGAACATACTGAATTTGTGGAACAGTGGTTTGAACATAATGCACAGGCACAGGGGTTGTAGCATAATGAGCAGTGTTAACATGTGCTGTAGGGACATATTGGGTATAGTGCACAGTGTTTTGTTGTTGTGGTCTAGGGTTTGAGCCAGGGTGAGTAATTATGGGACCAGTGGTTTGACTCCTACATTCCCTAGCAAAGTGACCCAGCCTATTACACTTGTAACACTTGATTTTCGACTTATCCAACCCCACCCTTAAATTCCCATGAAGCCCTGGGAATTTTCTCCCTGTTCTTTTGTAGAATTTGCTTGTTCTAACACTAAGCAAAGCCAATTGATGCAAGATGTCCATCTCTTCTAAGTCAGTGGGATCAAAATGTTGCAAATCATTCAGCTCAAAACACAAATTATCTGACATCTGATTTTCAGTATTTGCAGTGAAAGCATAATTTGCAGAGTGAGAATCAGAGTTGGCAAAGTTACCCCCAGCAGTTATGTCAATAAAGTGATCATAACTCTGATCCTTACTACTGCTGCCAGATTCTTCCTGACCAAACAGAGCTGTGCTGCCAAATGAATAGTCATCAGCAACCTTACCAGACTCTTGCAACTTCCTTTTCTGGTTTAACTCCCTTTCATAGGTCAGGAGTCTACCATGGAGTTGGGTCAGGGTCAGATCTTTGAATTCAGCTGAATTTCTGGTGACAAAAGCAACTGTGTCCCATTTTTCTGGCAGTGATCTAAGGAACCTGCTATTTTGAGTTGCATTCGGAAATGTAACCTTAACAAGCCTTAGTTCACTGATGAGACAACTGAAACGTTCGAATTGTTGGGTTAGTGACTCCCTCCCCTTTGATATGACAAAATGTTTCATACTGCTGATTCAGAATTTCCCTATTGTTTTCGATAACCTCTTTCGTTCCTCCTAACTATTCTTTCAATGCATCCCACAATTCTTTTGCACTGTTACAATGTAACAGTCCAGCATAGATTTCGTTGGGGAGTGCAGAGGCTATGATGCTAAATGCTTTGGCATCAAGTTTGAACTTCTGAAAATCCAATTCTGTGTAATTTTCAGTTGGTTTAGGAACGGACTTTTTGGCGTCCTCTGCGCTTGGCACCATAGGAACATGAGGACCGAAAACGACAGACCTCCAACATCCAATGTTTTGTTGAGCGAGGATGTGACAAATCCTTCGCTCCCAGATGTTGTACTCATTTCTTTTAAGCATAGGTGGTTTAAACAAAGAGCCAATGTTATTTTTATCATCTTGTGATTGCGACATCTTTCTGGTTGTTTTACAGGTACGGATTAATCAACTTTATCGGTGATTAAACCTTACTCTGTTTTTCAACAATACAAACAAATGATCAGTATCAACAATTTTGAGCCGAACTATTTACGTCAAAATGATTGTTAAATCAAATTTGACTGTCCAGGCTCTGATACCAATTGTTAGGATCTGAGTTTGGATTGATTGTGATTTGTGTTTGAAATTAGATGAACAAATGAAAGAGTAGTGCAGCGGAAATTATATGGAAGCAAACTTTTCACAATCAAACAGAAGAAATGCTTTCAATCATACATTTTCAACAATGAATCAAATGATTAAATTTATTTTTAAACTTTGATTACAATGCAAGTATGATATGCAAACTCCCCCTCAGCCTGAGCTCAGTGTTTGTTCGTGCAGAAAGAAGATGGTGAAAGAGCTAAACAGAACAGTACAGAGTACTGTTCTATTTATAGGCACTTGCAAACCACTGAGCATCTAAGCTGACGTCACCATGAAAGTGACATCTAACCTCCTAACAAACTCTAACCTCTGGTCTATACAAACACTGCTATGCTAACTACTGATATTACATTTCATTACATAAACTAGTATAAACTGCTGCTGCATCCTTCCACTGCTGTAATCCCAGCAGTACTTGTCATGATCAGCAGTACTTGAAGTATGGCAGTAGATTGAGCAGCAAAGCTTTAGTTCTTCTATCAGACTTTGTCTTGATCAGCAGTTTGCATGATCAGCAGATAGGAGGTCAGCAGATGTTGAAACCACTTTCAAGGGGAGAGACTTGCAACCAAACATCTGCTTATTCTGAATCTACTGCTGTGATCCAGTTTTGGCTTTCATTATCTGTTCCTTTGGTAGGGTTCAATCCCAACAATCTACCCCTGGAACAGATAATGCCAAAACTCTTCATTATTGTAGATTTTTATTGCCTCAACAACAGTTCCCTTATTTGCCCTTTGAATTGCAGTTCAAAAGTTAACGCATCTGTATCATCATCATCCCTGCTAAGTGGAAGATCAAGGAGATCCTGCAAATCTTCAAGACTCAGGCCAAGAGCTTGTTCCCTTGTTAGTTTCTTCACTTCTCCATCAGTCCTGAGCAATGTCAATACGTGGGTCTGTTTATCAGTTTTCCACTTTAGTATTTTTGAGCCTGATGGGTTTCTTGGGAGATTTTTATTTGTTGAGGAATTTGGTGATGCTGGCCTGTTCATGACTGGCTGAACAGTACTTGCAGATTTTTCCAGTTCAGATTCTTCTTTCAACATTAACAAAATGCCCTTTTTCACAATGGCATTTCCAGTAATTAAATCTTGAACTGTTTCAGCACCCAACTGGTTTTGTCTCCTTCTTTTGTAGATAGCAGTACCAGCAGGAGCAGTGGTTCTTTTGGGTTGCAGCTTTGGTGATCTTTTTGAAACCTCTGCTTTGGAGTAATCAGGTTTTTGTGGAGCTGTTGGATCTTTCTTCCTAAGTTCCTCCAACCTTTTATAGGTGGCCCTGACCCTCGCTTCTCCCCACTTTGACACCGAATTTCTTGACCCATATTCAGCAACTATCAGCTCCTCTTTCATTCTCTTCAACTCTAGGGCCTTATCAGCTTCAACCTTCTTGAATTTTTCAGGGGGAGTCTGCTTGACCTTATTCTTGATCATTTCATGAATCCTGGCTACTTCTTTTTCAAGCTCAGGAATGGTCCAGTTCCTGTACATGTGTTTCTCCCCCTTGTATGTCTTGTAGGTCATGATGTTTTCAATGTAGTCTTTTCTCAAGGACTCATCTGCCTTTTCAAAGATTTGCTGACATACATTTTTTGCAAATTGTTCCAAAGTTCTGACCTGTGTGAGTAGAAACTGATAGTTTTGTTGATACTCTCTATCAGATTTCCCTTGTTTGTTTTTTATTGAGATATCCTCTGCTTGCTTGGCCTTGATTTTCAAGTATTCTTCAATATTAGTTGGCCTGGGATATCCTTCAATCGATAGCAAGCTCCTTTTGGCAGGGTCATCCTCATAATAGAAAGACTTAATTTCATCTCTGACTGTTATGAGTTCAAGACAAAATTGAACACCCGCAGGAGGTAAGGGTTTGTAAATTTGAGCTGAAGAGAGAGGAATGGGTTTTGGAATTGTGACAAGTGCTTGGGATTTTGAAGCTGTTGATGGTGGTGATGGGGAATCATCATCTGATATGATAACCCTTCTCCTTTTTATTTTAGGAGAGGCAGATGATGTTTGGGGTGGAATAGTAGAAGTGGTTTGAGTGGTAGTGATTTGTGACTGACTAACAGTTGTTGAAACAACTAGTGTTTCAACCACTGTTGTCATTACAACAGATGTTTTAACATCTGCTGTCTTCTGCTTTAGGGCAGGAACTGATGGTGGAGGTAAGGCAGTGGTAGTGGTGTGTGTTGAAGTGGTGTGTGTTAAAGTGGGAGCAGTTGTTGTAACAACTGAGGTACCAGCAGATGTTGATACAACAGAAGTTTCAGCAACTGTTTGGATGGAGGTTTGATGTTGGTGGCTTTTGGGCAGTGGTTTTGAGGAATGCTTTGGAAAACTGGATGGTGTGGATTTGGGTTTCCTTACTTTTCTAGTAAGATTTCTTTTAGGAGCAGGATTTTGATCATCCTTTTCACCAGAATAACCCTGCGCATTCAGCTTCATGAAAGTCTTCTTCTCCTCATTCCACCTTGACAAGGCCTTTGCCGCTCTATCCCTTTTTACACTTATGACAGCATCATCAAGTGCATTCTGGGTAACATCAACCTTCTTACTACCATCTGGCAAGGGAATTTCTCTGAGCATTGCACCTGTTACTGTATCAAGATATAGCCCATTATCAATCCCTTTCTTTATCCACTCCTTAACTTTCTCCCCCTTTTTGGCATTATCTGCAGGGAGTTCATCAATATAAAGCATAGTCGGAGGAGCAGTGCCAGAGGTTGTCAACAAATGGGCCTTGAGAGCCAAGATGTCATCTTTTGTATCCTTGTATCTAGACTCCATTACATTTTTGAGCTCTTGAACATGTTTTTCATGCTGCTGCTCAGCCATCTGGTGTTGTTAGTGGAGAAATGGTTGAAAGAGATTCCAGAGCTCATTTGTAGCATCTGCTGGTGGTGGAGCAGGTGCTTGAGGTGGAACAGCAGTGGAGTGTACCATTTGAACTGTCAACAACTGATGCAGCATGTCTTTGATTTCTGCAACAGTGGTATCCAGTTTTTCAACTATGTCCGTTAATTCTTGGTACTTTAAACCATCACCCAATTTAATGGGATCATCTGATTTCCCACTAGCAGTGGTTTTATCAGAAGTTGAGGTAGGGAGTGTACTCCAAACATCAACAACCGATGCCCCTTTTTCTTGGTACTGGGGTCTTCTTCCTTCAACGCTTGATAATCTTTTGATGGAACCAGTGGTTAATACAAACTCACTAGCAGATAACAGAGGTGTTATAGAAGGAATTGCCTCCAAGGAAGTCTTATGGATGTAACCACTGTCCAAGTGTAAACCTGTAGGTTCAACACTTGTAGTGGCTGCTTCACTTGGAATACCACCAAGAGTTACTTGTAACTCAAGGGGTGTAACCTCCTCAGGTTGTGTTGGTGGGTTAGCAAAGATTGATACATCAGGCCCAGTCTTTTGTTGAGGTATATTCTCATGGACAGGTGATTGAGAAGGACTGGTTTGTGCCAGGTTCAGATCAATTGCATCCAACAGTAGTTTGGTATTTGGTGGAATTGGGGATGTGAAGGTAGGTTTAGAAAGCGAAATTACCCCGGGTATTGGGCTGTGGAGGATGGAAACGAGTGCTTCCAGAGCCTCATGATGTGGTGACCCTGTTTGTACAACCTGTTCTTTTTGTGAAGAGACAGGAGGAGTTTCAGGTATGGGTTGAGATATTTCTACCAACTGCTGTGAGGAAGTAGCAGCAGTGGTTTGTTGTGACTTTTGTGCTGTCACAGGCAGTTGCTCTGGTATCTCATCCTCCAGAGTTGCCTTTTTGATAGGTTTGGGGGGTTTTTTGTGTTTTCTTTTTCTGTGGCTTTTTGGTAATTTTAGGTGTGGGTTTCAAAGCAGTTGTTTGGCTACCTTGATCACCTTGAGCAGTAGGCTCAGCAGCAGATACCTGAGGAGCAGTGTTTGGTGCTAAAATCTGCTCAGGCACCTCTGCTTGTGTTTTGCAAGGCGTTGACATTCTTGTAAATGTTTCAGACGTTAAGCTTTTTATTTGAAAAGAGTCACCTTGATTTATTACCGCAATATCATTCTTACTGAATTTTTTCTCAAAATAATAACTTAAAAATCTTGGAAACAGTAAGAATGATTTTGAAAACCATTGCTTTTATCGATATGAACATTTATACTGTTTGTCTATCGCATACACTCAAGCCTTGAGACTGTCGGATAAACCCTTATCAGGATCAAGGTTTATCAAAAATGTATTCGGATTCTGTCATTCCCCTTCCGAAATTCCTAGAAAGCGGGAACGGGATTTGTCAAGTCCTATAGCGCTATTACATACTACTGAGCGGCATGATCAATGTTAATGAATGTACTACTCCGTTAAACATACCAAATGTCCTTTTCAATGTAAGCATGTCATGAAAATGTCTTTGTAAAACCATGTAATAGGCATACTAAGTCAATATGCCAAGTAAAATGTCTTTGAAACCAAATGTTAGGTATACTAAGTCAATATTCCATAAGAAATGTCTTTGAAATAATGTATTATATGTAATATGTAATAAAACATGTATAATGTCATGAAAACGAAAAGTAAGGTTATGCACATATGCTTTACCCCAAAAACATTTGAAAATGTAAAATAGGGGAACTATGTACTCACCTTTGGGTGCGTTTTTATGTGTTAACACAACCTCTTAAATTGTTTATTCGTCCTAAATTAAGTAAGAACGATTTAATAATCAAAAACTCACAAAATACCTAAGTTTCTCCGATACTTAGAATTTTCACATAACTTTGAGATTTTCTCGAAAAGTTATTATTTTTGATTATATTGGTGTATTTATCTATGTGTGTATATATATATATATATATATATTTTAAGAATTTTGTGACTTGAACGATTTTATTGGTGACCCTCATCACGTTATACGCAATATATCTATGATTTGCGCGTCGTAATATATATACTCAAACGTGACATACAATAATAACGTAATACACATAATCTTGTCAAGTATTAACATGTCATCATACACATATAATAAAACACATAACACATTGTAACACATAAAGTTTACCCATGAATAACCCATTCTAGTGTACATTGAAAAACACGTATTTTAGCGATTCGGTAACGTTTTTGGGCGTCGGAAGTCACGTATGACTAACCAAACTCCAAGTAAACTTAATATAAGTTAAAATACTTATTTTTATGTCAAAAATATCAGTTTGGTTACTGATCTAAAACAGTTTTATAAAAATCCTCCGAAAAGCCGATTTTTAACCGTTTTACCGCATAGTTTTTCATCAAACGTTACCATAACCATCCCAAATCGTAACGACTTGATATTTTAACATAACCCATGTTATTTACTGAATAAAATAGTGGTTATACTCATGATAGTGCAGGTCTCACATATACCACACAAATCATGGAAATTTCACATATTTTATAACTTTCTAAGCTACATGTACAACATGCGAAGCTACCAAACTTATGACAAAGTTTCATGCCATTATAATATACCAAATAATGTTATTTTTAATGTTTATAATCTGTTCTAAAACATTTTTGTCATACAATCATTTTTTTATTATTTCTTGAGCTTTAAATCAAGATGCATGCTTATGTACAAGTATCTAAAGCACATTATCATGTCATCATCATTTCATATGAATTTAAATGTATAAAACATGTAATTTATTCATGTTTACTTACTGATTTGATTGAACATTCATCATATCATGTACAAATCATCAAACACTTGCATTTTAACTATCTTTCAAGAACATGCAACAACTTAAAAATTCTTAAACATGTCTAATAAATTTTTGGTCATTTACATGTCAATATACCAACATTATTTCAAATTATAACTCATGATTCAATCATTTCTTTATATCTCTAACATATTTGCACATAATCTTGTTCATGCAAGCAAATATCCCAAACAAGTATTTATTAAAAATCAAACTAAATCTCAAATACATACACACATACATACATACATACATACGGTTATATATATATACACACATATACTTCCATTTTTATTTTGTGTAAAAAATCCATTTCCTTTTAGTTTCAAGTTTGTGAAAAATCCAAGAACCTTGAGAAACTTCTATCATCATCAAAATCATCAAGAATCAAGAACAAGGATTTCAAAATAATTTTTTTATACCTTCACGAATTTGATGGGTTTTTGACAAAATGTGATGATATGGAGCTTGGTTCTTGCTAAAAACACCTTGAAAACACCTTAGGTTCTTCAAACACCTTAGAAACTAGCTTGGAAAGGGCTTGGATCTTCAAGGAAAGTTGAAAAACAAAAATGGAAGGATAGAAGGGGGGGTGTTCGGCCGATTGCTTTAAGAGAGAGAAAGGGGAGTGAAATTTGAATCTTGGTTTGTGAAGATACTTGGATTTATCAAGATTTGTAAGCTTCCAAGAGAATGCATGGACTACACTTGTCAAAGGAAGAAAAAGTTGGCAAAATGGTGGCATCTTAGGCCGCCACCTACACACACTCTCTCATATATACATGCATTTTTATATAGATATATTATATGTAGGCTAAAACTGGTATTTAACTGGATACCAGGTATTTTATCTAGCGTTTTAATCCTGGTTTATGTCGTTTTAAATTATTTTATTATTCTATAAAAATAAACTCGTCAAAATATTACTGAAATAAATATCAATTGCCAAGGCTGGCTGCGTTGTCCGCGTTTTGCAGTATAAGCACTGTGTTACGCAATAACACGCGGTACACGCTTAAACTTGAAAAATAACGTTTTTAAGCATTTTAATTTATTTTTCAACACGAACATGATTAAAAGTAAAATTTTAATCATAATAGAATATTTTTAGGATTTAAATATTATCCGGGCTGTCACCAACGTTCATTTCGCAGTTTTGTCGCAAATAGTTCTTAAGTTCAAACAAACATGCTTTTGCCGTACCGAATCCTTCGAAACTTATTTCTAAGTTATGTAAAGGGTATTTAGGGTATGTTTAGCTTGTGTCATTGTTCCAGAGTGTACGTCGCATTAAACTGATTACGTTTACGTAACAGTTTACGATTTCACTTCCAGAACAGGTTTGAGAGTTCGAAATTGAACAATGATTAAAACGTACAAATGTCACAAATAATTAAGCAAATACTAAAATTAAAATATCATTTTTCATTAAATACAAAGTTGTTCGGAATTGTACAGGGATTAAAATACACAGATGTCACACTCGACGTGACAATCAGATACCTAATGAAGAACTGGCAGCTATCATTACGCAGCAAATGGCTGTTGCACTCCCAAACATCATTGCTCAATGTAACCAAGCCTTCAATAACAACAATAATGCTCCCTGTAACTTCAAGACATTCAACTCTGCCAAGCCATCAAAATTTTCTGGGTCTTAAGGAGCGACTGCACTTCTGCAATGGTTCGAGAGTCTAGAGAGCACCTTCAGACATGTTCAATGTCCAAACAAGCGAAAGGTTGAATTCGCATCTAGTGTCTTTGAGAAGCGAGCTTTAACATGGTGGAATGGTGTGATGAGAGATAGGGGTGTCGACGTGGCACTGGCTCAAACCTGGGAAGAGCTTCGAGCTCTAATGATAAGGGAATTCTGTCCTCGTCATGAGATTAGGGCATTGGAAAGAGAATTCGACGATCTTAAGCAAGATAGTGGTGAGCATCGAGCTTACACGGACCCTTATGAGGAGTTAAGTCTGTTATGCACTAACATGGTTACGCCTTTGGATAAGGCAATCGAAAAGTACATTGATGGCCTCCCTGACTCAGTACAAGACATTGTTACTGGTAGCAACCTCACTACAGTTAGACAGGCCATTGAGCTATCCGCTACCTTGACTGAATCTCAGATCAGGAAAGGTAAACTTTTCCAAAAGAGCGACAAGAAATCGATCGAAGAAGCGAAACCAAAGGATGAGCAGACTGAATCCTCCAAGAAGTCAAAGAAGCGAAAGGCTTCTCAGAACTTCGCCGTGGTTGCCCACAATGATCAAATTGTCCCCAACCAACCAGCTCAACCCCCTGCTAGGAAGCCATACAACGGAACTGCACCTTCATGCAACCAATGTAACCTTCATCATCATGCTAGTGTGAAGTGCCGCAAATGCCTAATTTGTGGACTTATAGGTCATACAGCAAGAGTTTGCCCAGCTGCAGCTGCACCCAATCAAGCTGACAACAATCCTGCTCAAGCTCGTTTTCCACCAGGTTCTTGCTACAACTGTGGTGAAATGGGCCATTTCCGAAAGAATTGCCCAAAGCTTGCTAATGCAAATCCAGCGCAGGGATGAGCATCGGACCGACTAGAAGACGACGTTGTTTAAAAATAATCAAGCCTTATGTATTATTTCCTTTTGTTGTCAAGGTCTATGAAACAGTTGTTGTTGTCTATAAATAAATCTTTTATTTACATTGCAATGTACAAATGTGGTTGCATGTATAAACAACATATCCCCTACGATACCGACAATCAAGGAACTGTATTCCTTGTAAAACAACCTACTCCCAAAATTCCTCCATCTTATGATTTCTTGCGATTTCCACAGTACCCGTTTCTTCCAAGGAAACGAAGTACAAGGCGCAAGTTACAACTCTGGACGAATACCCAAAGTACCACTATAAATCCTTAATAGGGTACCTAAGGGTACTTTCGTAAGTCCTTAATTGTTGTGTACCTTAATTCAAATGTTACGATTCCTTGTAATCGAAATCAAATTTTCTTTTTAAAGATCATCCTATCTTTTCAGATGGATTCTTGAGGACGTTGAAGTCCATCGACTGGGTTCCTGGTGTACCTTGAATACCCATGTTCAAATCGATAACAAGTTAACAACAATTAATAACAAACTAATAACAAAATTAATAACCAAGAAAACAATTATGTGCTTATGTGTTTATGTGTTGACCTAATCAAAGTTATCTCAAGCTTGTTCAAATTCTATCCCCTTCACATTATAAGACAAACTGTGATTACTATGCAAGGAATTACGTAATTATGGATGCATACATAATTATGAAATTTAGTACACAGAAACCACAGCAAGTTTTGTTATGTGTATAGAGTTAATTCTATTCATTTCCATTTTTGATGAAGCACTCGTTGAGGAGAAATGAACTAGCTATTCATTTTTCACTTCTGAAAGAATACCCGTTGAGGGAAATGAATATCCTTTTGATTATCCCTTCATTTTCATTTCTGAAGAATACCCGTTCAGGAAAATGACTCATTCCGTTCATTTTCGTTTCTGGAGAATATCCGTTGGGGGAAATGAATATCCTTTTGATTAGTCCTTCATTTCCATTTCTGACGAAGAACCCGTTGAGGAAAATGAATCTTCCATTCATTTTCGCTTCTGAAGAATATCCGTCAAGGGAAATGAATATCCTTTCGACACCTGACAAAGAACCCATTGGAGAAAGTGAATCATCCATTCATTTTCACTTCGAAGTATATCCACTGGGGAATGACAGGGTTATGCCTTGCATAAAAATCTTTGATGGGTTACTCTACGCAAATAGATGACACCCTAGATTCCATGCAAGACAATTATTTAACACAAACGTCACAGAATAAAATTTCGGGACGGAATTTTCTAAAGTAGGGGAGACTGTGACATCCGTGTCACTTCAACCATCAAACAAATACCAAATCAATGAAATATTGTGTTTCATACTTGGGATTTGTATATATATGTGTATCATTTGCACATATCAATTCTTGTTTGATTTCGAGCTTTAAATCGCTTTCTGTAAGGTTATACGCGAACTGATGCGTAAACGTAATCAGTTTAATGCGACAAACACTCCGGAACAGTGACATAGACTTAACATACCTTAAATAACCTTTACATAACTTAAAAATAAGTTTTGGAGGGTTTGGTGTGTCGAAATCAAGTTTATTCGATCACAGGGACTATTTGCATCAAACTGCAAAAGTATACCGAATCGATTGGTAACGAACATTCCAGAACTTGATCATAAGTTAAACATGCCCTAAATATCCTTTACATAGCTTAGAAATAGGCTTTGAGGTGTTTGGTGCGCAAAAATAAACTTATTTGATCAATAGGGACTAAAAGCGTCAAAAAGGGCATAAGTATGCATTTTCGCGCATATCTTACGTTCTGAATATATCCGGACTTCCAAAAATTTATGTAATCATTAAAATATTTTATTTTAGTGATTGGCATGATAAAATTCCATTCGTCGCGCAATTTGGATCGTTTTTGCGTCCGTAACGACTTCCGTCGTAATTAACCAAATAACGCAACCGTACTGTGTACCTTAATTCGAATGTTACGATTCCTTGTAATCGAAATCGAATTTGCTTTTTAAAGATCATCCTATCTTTTCAGATGGATTCTTGAGGACGTTGAAGTCCATAGACTGGGTTCCTGGTGTACCTTGGATACCCATGTTCAAATCGATAACAATTAATAACAAACTAATAACAAAATTAATAACCAAGAAAACAAGTATGTGTGTTGGTGCAGTTGTCTGTCGACTACATCTTCGTTCGAGTCTTAGGGTAGGGCTGATTGTATTGTGAACAGTAAACGAGAAATCTTGTATTGAATAGGGTCGCTTATAGGGTATATAGTGTGGACCGCTTATTTGTCAATGTATATATAGGATCGCTTATCTGTCACCTAGGTGGATCGCTTATGTGACATGATGAGTGGATCGCTTATATGGACATGTCCATATAAGCGATCCAGAGGGTCTATATATATGGAGTCATATAAGCGGTTCAAGTAGTAGCATATGTGTGTGTTTTTCATGGTGTAACAGCGAAGCTCTGCCCGTTTGTCTCCAAAAGCTTGTAATTTGACAGTTAATCAATACAGGAGACGTTAAGTAGTGAAATCAAGCATTACGAAGACTATTTCAATGAATTCCGCCTCTGAATTAGTCTAAGCACTCTTCTGAACGACTCGTCAGGTCGACAAACGTTCCTACAAGTGGTATCAGAGCTAGGAGCTCGATTGCAAGATCAAACACATCGTTTTCGTACCAGATTTGAGCCGATTCAGATCCGATTTCACCTATTTCTTCATCTTCTACCTACTTTTCACGTTTTTCATCGTTTTTCATCAAATTGTACAGGTAAATACGGTCCGTTTCGTCTGATTTTTGGATATGTTGTGCGTATAGACCCGATCTACAACCCTACCAAGTTTCAGCTCGAAATTCCAAGCCGTTTAGGAGTAATCGTGGTTTTTCGGGTCCGATTCGCGTCAAAGTTTCAGGACCACTCGTAATGCAGTGTTATGAATCACTCGTACAACACACTTGTGAACCGCTCGAACGGACAGTTCTGGAACCGCTCGAACGGACAATTCTTGGTCCGCTCGTTCGAACATCCTCTGGTCCGCTCAAAGGATTCTCATTGGATCGCTTTTAGTGACATCTCCTGGTTCGCTCCAAGGGTTGTGTCTGGTTCGCTTTTGTGTCCGATTGCTGTTCTGATTCGCTTTTTAGTCAACAAACAAGTGCTGGGATTTTGTGAAAATGACGATGTTATTCGATGAACAAGAAAACAATAAGCTTGAGGATTTTAATAATTGGTATATGAGAAATATGGATACCGATTATAGAAATGTGAGCTTGGATATTTGGACTGAAAGTTTTGAACTATTCATATGTCAAAAGGAGGAAACGTTGAAAGAAATAGAAAACCGATTTAAAATTTTAACGGACAATATGTGGCGGAGGGGTATTAAGATGTCTAATGATGAATATCTATCAAAATTGACAACAGCATTACCTGCTAAATGGGATGAGTTTATGGTTGAACTAAAACAGAGAGATTTCTTTCCAGGGCTTTTTCCATATCAGTTCTTTAATGAAGTTAGAGCAGAGTGGTATAAGGAAGAAAAGAAAAGGAGGGAATTCTTGTCTGAGATGGAAAAGAATTTAGATAGATTGGAGCTGGATGTACTCATTGAAGTTGATAGAAGAGTTTGTGGTTTTCTTGCAACAAAGAGTACTCTGAAATATGATATCAAAAGGAAATGTTATATTGATGATAATATGAATCCTTTTGATTTTGTTAAACTCTTTCGTGCAGGAATCGACAAGATGGAAACGAAGGATGCTCCAAAAGATGAAGAATCTGTAGAGTTTGAATCTTCAAGTTCTGCATCAGCATGCTCAAAATGTAACCGCTTCAAGACTGAAAATGACAAACTCTTGAAGGATGCGGAAAGTTTGACATCGGAAGTCAAGAAGTTAGAAGATGTGAAGCAAGCTGATGATAATCAGATTCTTATTTTGAAGGAAAATTGTGAGAAGTTGAAAGCTGAAAATGACAAACTGTTAAGTAATTTGAACAGTCTGACATTTGAAAACAAAAAGTTGAAGGACAAAGAAAAGGTTTTTGAAGAGAAAATTAAGGATTTTGAAATTGAAAAAACAAAAAGTGAAAAAGAATTTCAAAATCAACTGAAAATTCTTGAAGATGGGAGAAATGTTTTTAGCCAAAACAATATTGAGAAGCAAAAATTGATCAATTCACATCTTCAGAAAATTATAAATTTGGAAAAGGAATGTGAAAGTGCTCGAAAGAAAATCAAGGAGTTAGAAAAAGAGTTTGAAAGCAAAAAGAAATCGTCAGAAGAAGAGGATTTCTGGATTAAGCTTGAAAACAAGAATTTGAAAGCAAATGAATCAAAATTCCAAGAACAGATAAAAATTTTGGAAAATGAAAAATCTGTTCTTGAAAATTTGAAAAATGAAAATGAAAATACAATCAAGTCTCATCTTGAAAAAATATCTCAGTTTGAAAAAGAAGCTGAGAATTCCAGAAGCAAGATTGATGAACTTGAGAAAAAATTGATAGGTTTTGTGACTTCATCAGACAATTTGAAGTTTCCCTGTCCAAAACCAATCAATTCTGTTCCAATGAGTGACAATGTCACAAACTTTGACAAAGTCAAAGTTAAAGATTGTGATGAAAAATCTGATGATAAAAGGGAAAAGTTTCAGAAAACTGTTCTGCAATCAACTGAAAAGGGTGAATGCTCGAAGCAAAAACCTTTGAAGAAGAAAGCAGAATAGAAACAAAAATTTAAAAATGAGAAAATTGTTCAAAAAGATAAGAAAAGTTCATCAGATCGATCATCCAATCAAAAGAAAAAATTACAAAAAGTAAAAAATGAAAATTCAAAAATTGTTGGTAATAAGTGGTGCAGGTCGGACCACAGTGCTTTAAAGCAAAATCCAGCAAACTTGAGGAAAGAATATCACCAAGCCAAACAATGCTTTGATCTGAGCGTTTGGACTCAAAATGGTGATTGGTACGATAACAGAGTGTGTTACAGCTGCGGATATCACGGACACATTGCTGTTAACTGCCAGTATTGGAATTATGAGACCAGGAGGTGCTTTAACTTCAACATCAAAGGTCACATTGCCAGAGATTGCCCAAGGAGATCGAATGAAAGATTGAGGGCTAATTCTCAAAAATCGGCAAAGATTCCAGTCAAAGTCAAGCCCCAGGAACAGAAGGTTCTGAAACCTAAAATTCAAGAACAGTCAATTCAGGAAAAGAAAGTTAAACTTTCACAGGGGCAGAAAGACAGACTGAGGAAAAAGAGGAAGAAGGCAAGAGAATATCTCGAGAAGATATTGTCCTCGGGTTCAACCGACAGATCGGATAAAAGTTCTGATGAATCTACTTCCTCAGCTGTAAAGACAAGCAAAAAGAATTCATCAGATACAAATCTGAGGACGAAAAAGGAAAAGAAGAAGGTAACATTCTGTGGCGATGAATTTGTTTCTTCGGAAACAAAGGAGCCACATGTCGGCGATGAATCTGACTCATTAAAGTCAGACAAGCCACATTCAGGCAATGATTCTGGTTCGTCAAAGCCAGAGGAGCCATTGGTTGAGGTAAAATTGTCGAAAACACCCAAGGCTGGTCGGGCTTGGGTGGATCTTTTTAAATGAAAAACCTGACTTGCCGGAGCTCCCAGGTTTGTAAGCGTGGAGCATGAATCGGCATCTTTTAAATCGGTGTTTGAAGGTTTTTGCAGGAATTGCCGGAGATCCCAAGATGGTATCGTGGATCATGAATCGGCATCTGTCTAAAATTCTAATCGGTAACGTCAATCAAACAAACGGTAAAAAGGTTTGTTTATATTTTTTCAAGTGGTATTAGACGAGTTTATGTTTTGCAAGTGGTACAAAGGATTCTGAACTGCAAATGGTAAATCAAGGACATTAACTTGTACTTGGATTTTCCTACTTTTGTGTAGAGAACAAGGTGATGAAACCCCGTGTTTATGAAATGTCACACAAAACTAATTTTCCGGAAAAACCATTTTGATTAAAACAAACTTAAGTGTTTTGAAATCATAATGGGAAAATAGTTTGTTGTGAGGGGGAGTTCTAATTGTTTACGCCAAGTGGATGGCGAATTAAAGCGATTCGATATCATGTTGTCACTTTATCTGTATAGTTTGTTTTCAAATTTTCCTAGAAAATCAAAATTGAAACATATTTTGATTTTAGGGGGAGAAAATTTTAAAAAAAAATTAGAAAATTTAAAAATGTCAAAAACATTGAAAAATTTAAAAAATGAATTTTGTTGCGAAAAAGAGGAAATGATAGTAAATCAGTGGACTATCACAGCACGCTAAAGAAATGTAATGTCAAATGTAATAAACGGTCTCACTGATGATGTGACGATAGGTTTTTATACATTTAGTAGAGTTATTCGGGATATAAACCTAAAATTTCAAACTTGTGAAATTCGTGGGGAACACTACTTGGATATATAGGTAACCCCTGAAATTTCGTTTGAAAGGTCTCGTATTCTGATATACTAGGTGTTTATACTCTATGATGTCTGGGGTATTATTCCGGGACTTCTGCTGAACGGTAGTTCTGACCTAGTCCTTGGCTAATACTTTCCGCAAAATGCTTGAAACATAGCATAAAGCCCTCAGCTGATTAGACAATAAAATTGATAATCATCTGTTGTAGCTGAAAAGATCCTCTAAAGGGGACACACTGCTAAGTCGAAGCTGATATCTCTCTGCTGAACGGAAGTTCTGACCTGAGATCCCTCACTTCTCGCATTTAACCCCTAATTTATGTACAGATATCATTGTAGTATTCTTGCCTGTAAGACTGAATATTGGGATTCTGGATACGGGAATATATTCAAGAGGTGGGACACATGAATCGAACTAAGTTCATAAAACACTTAAATAGTATCCTGAATAGATTGAAAATTGTATGAAAATTTAAGAGGACAACTATATCGTCAATCTACGTGAATCGTTTAGAACTTAAAATGATTAAAAGCTTAACGGTGCTAGTGATGTGTCTCAAAAACTGATATGATCCTCTTACACAAACTCACAAAAATATGTTTGTACATATTTCATTTCTGCATTTAATTTCTGTCTTTGCATTCATGTTTCTTATTTTCAAAAATCCAAAAAGATTTTCGACAACTGATGTTGGAGAGCTGATTTTCAAAATCTCAAAGGCTAAACATGATGAACAGACAGGTTTGTTAATGGTTTAAAATGTTTAAGATAATTCATTAATTTGAATTAGAAATTGGAATGTTTCAAATTTGTAATCAGTGTTTAATTGTAAAAGTATCAGATGATTAGTTGATTCATTAAGTTGAATCATAATTGTTTTTGTATTGAGATAGTGTGTCTGAGTCTTGCAGGTTTTTGATCCTGTTGCTACAGATAGCCAGGAGACACATCAGAACCAGAGAAGAGCTTAAACAGAGAAAGCCAGGAGTTGATTTCAATGGTGATAACGATTTCCAGACAGAGATCCCAGCATGATGATAGGGGGAGTCTGACGAAAGTTAAAACCAGAGAAAGATCCAGGCATATGGTTTCAGGAAGGAATTTCTGAAGAAGGTTTGATTCCAGGCAGAGTTCCTGAAGAAGACCGAACAAGATTGATGAGCTGTGAATGATTGAAGACTCTCACTAAAGATTCTGTCAACATTCAAGGGGGAGTCTGTTGGTGCAGTTGTCTGTCGACTACATCTTCGTTCGAGTCTTAGGGTAGGGCTGATTGTATTGTGAACAGTAAACGAGAAATCTTGTATTGAATAGGGTCGCTTATAGGGTATATAGTGTGGACCGCTTATTTGTCAATGTATATATAGGATCGCTTATCTGTCACCTAGGTGGATCGCTTATGTGACATGATGAGTGGATCGCTTATATGGACATGTCCATATAAGCGATCCAGAGGGTCTATATATATGGAGTCATATAAGCGGTTCAAGTAGTAGCATATGTGTGTGTTTTTCATGGTGTAACAGCGAAGCTCTGCCCGTTTGTCTCCAAAAGCTTGTAATTTGACAGTTAATCAATACAGGAGACGTTAAGTAGTGAAATCAAGCTTTACGAAGACTATTTCAATGAATTCCGCCTCTGAATTAGTCTAAGCACTCTTCTGAACGACTCGTCAGGTCGACAAACGTTCCTACAATGTGCTTATGTGTTTATGTGTTGACCTAATCAAAGTTATCTCAAGCTTGTTCAAATTCTATCCCCTTCACATTATAAAACAAATTGTGATTACTATGCAAGGAATTACGTAATTATGCATGCATACATAATTATGGAATTTAGTGCACAGAAACCACAACAAGTTTTGTCATGTGTCTAGAGTTAATTCTATTCATTTCCATTTCTGATGAAGCACTCATTGAGGAAAAATGAACTAGCTATTCATTTTTCACTTCTGAAAGAATATCCGTTGAGGGAAATGAATATCCTTTTGATTATCCCTTCATTTTCATTTCAGAAGAATACCCGTTGAGGAAAATGACTCATTCCGTTTATTTTCGTTTCTGAAGAATATCCGTTGGGGGAAATGAATATCCTTTTGATTATTCCTTCATTTCCATTTCTGATGAAGAACCCGTTGAGGAAAATGAATCGTTCATTCATTTTCGCTTCTGAAGAATATCCGTCAAGGGAAATGAATATCCTTTCGACACCTGACAAAGAACCCATTGGAGAAAGTGAATCATCCATTCATTTTCACTTCGAAGTATATCCACTGGGGAATGAAAGGATATGCCTTGCATAAAAATCTTTGATGGGTTACTCTACGCAAATAGATGACACCCTAGATTCCATGCAAGACAATTATTTAACACAAACGTCACAGACAGACTCCTACGAATAAAATTTCGGGACGAAATTTCCTAAAGTAGGGGAGACTGTGACATCCGTGTCACTTCAACCATCAAACAAATACCAAATCAATGAAATATTGTGTTTCATACTTGGGATTTGTATAAATATGTGTATCATTTGCACATATCAATTCTTGTTCGATTTCGAGCTTTAAATCGCTTTCTGGAAGGTTATACGCGAACTGATGTGTAAACGTAATCAGTTTAATGCGACAAACACTCCGGAACAGTGACATAGGCTTAACATACCTTAAATAACCGTTACATAACTTAGAAATAAGTTTTGGAGGGTTTGGTGTGTCGAAATCAAGTTTATTCGATCACAGGGACTATCTGCGTCAAACTGCAAAAGTATACCGAATCGAATGGTAACGAACATTCTGGAACTTGATCATAAGTTAAACATGCCCTAAATATCCTTTACATAGCTTAGAAATAGGCTTTGAGGTGTTCGGTGCGCAAAAATAAACTTATTTGATCAATAGGGACTAAAAGCGTCAAAAAGTGCATAAGTATGCATTTTCGCGCATATCTTATGTTCTGAATATATCCGGACTTCCAAAAATTTATGTAATCATTAAAATATTTTATTTTAGTGATTGGCATGATAAAATTCCATTCGTCGCGCAATTTGGATCGTTTTTGCGTCCGCTACGACTTCCGTCGTAATTAACCGAATAACGCAACCGTACGACCAAACGAACCGACATCCGAGATGTTTTTGAGCATATTTTAAGTTCCCTATACTTTAACTTCATTTTAGAGCTTTGAAATGGGGTTAACGGGGCTTAAACGTGTCAAAAATGCATCAAAAACCAAGTTTTGGGCATTCAGGGACTAAAATTGTAAATCTGTGAAACTTGCTAGGCTTGGGGCGTAAGCCTAAGCTTATTCTTACGCGGCCTGCGTCAGCAGCCCATATCAGAAACATTGAATCTGGCTTTCCAGCCTGTTTTTGACGGTTTTAATCATAGATTTGCAATACCATTTGATGGTATTTCATGTCCCCATTGTTTTTAAAACCTTATGCCCACATGTATGGCCAAGATCGAAGCACGAATTACGAGGAACAATCCTAACGGTTGTGGAATTTCTATAAATACCCAACACTTTCATTCTTGCAACTCACAAATCTGATTCAATTGCTCTAAGTTGGGGTTTAGCACTTCATACCTGAGCAATTTGAATCAAGGTTTCCTTGCTTGGACCCTTTGTAAGTATTCTTTCATGCTTTTATGCGTTTTTAAGCATGAAAGTCAAACAGTGTTTGACTTTCAGCTTTGACCAGTCAATGGTCAACACGAAGTTCGTTTGAACTTCGCAACGTGAGCGTAATCACGATGGTCATAGTCCCTTGTGACTATACCAACTGATTACCACGTTGATTAGGTGTAGTGACGAGTCATAGTTTCGGTCAAAGTACGCGTTCATGCGTATTTTGCAACCAAACTATTCTTGGGTATCAAAACCCTTTGTTTTGATATCAAACTTGTTTTCTAACTTCGTTAAACATGTTTAACTCGTCACTTTTAGATTAGTGCTTATATAGGGTCGTAAGATAAGCGGTCTAAACAACCACTTAGACTTTCGAACCCGACCCGTTTGGTCGATCATTAGGATCTGACCAAACATGTTTTGTGACCATAGTTGTATAGGGAATAACCTTCCGAGGTTATACCTTATGGTCACTTCGTTTAGTTAGTTGTATGATAGGTAATTTATATGCCTTAGGAAAATGACCAAAATGCCCTTTTCACACATAATTTCATTTTAAGCATATGTAACCTAAATTTTGACATCTAAATTGATTAGGCAACATTATTAGACTTGTTAAGGCATATAATACTTGTCATAGGACTAGTTAGGCGGTCCGAACACGTTTTACGCGAACGACACGTTAAAGTAGCGTGAGCGGTACTAAACGAGTCGTAATGGATCGTAAGCACTTAGGTTAGGTTTCGTTTTAGTATGTAGGCTTTGTTAAACCATATTACATGAGTTCCTATACTCATTTGGTTTACGAAACCTCATTCTATCCGATCTTCTGATTTAGGTCCGGTTTATTAACATAGTTACCTATATTAGGTGCCGTTTGATTTCTGTGATCCCTCTAGCTTTGCTTGGTTGTTATTCAAGACTTCTAAGCATCCTCAAGTGAGTACATAGTCCCCTCTTTTACTTTTTTCAAACATTTTGGGGTGAAACATATGTGCCTACTTGTTACTTTCATGCTTTTCATGCTTTTATATCATATACTTGCTATGTTCATTAGTAAGCATATAGTACATGATTTCATTAGTTCACTTAGCATGCTAGCACATTGATTTTCATATATTACATTTTGTTGCATATGCTCATCCAGCATATGGACACATTGTTTTACATTTTAAACTGTTTGAACCGTTTGGAGCTGTTTGATCTATGTGAATTATTTGAACTGTTGGAACCGTTTGGAACTGTTTGATCCTTGTGAACCGTTTGGAACTGTTTGATTTATGTGAACCGTTTGGAACTGTTTGATTTATGTGAACCGTTTGGAACTGATTGATTGATGTGAACCGTTTGGAACTGTTTGAACTGTTGGGTTAGGGAAGTGATTAGGTAACGGGGCGGGTGTAATGTGTTAAAAGCATGGTGGATACGCCGCTGGTACTTCCTATATATAAGTGCTTTTAACACATTATATATCGTTGCGTTATCTAGATCACTTGGGCAAAAGTTATCAAAACAAAGTTATATTACAAGGTTTTTCTAACAATATAAACCATTCGAGTTTTATTACAAAAACGATTTTCGATCTGGGTCTACATAAACAAATGTTTTGGAGTTAAGATTCATGGCATCGAGGTTTTATAAATTATAACAAATCTGTTTTAACTTGGTTATTTCGATTCACAATATAAACATTTTACAAAACTAGGTTTTCTAATATCAATTATTGAAGTTTTTCAAGTTATTTCAAAATGTAAACGAGCCATGAATCTGACACTCACATAAAACCTATGTACTTGCCGGCATTTTTATGCTGACGTATTTTCACATATGTTTCAGGTACCATAGTTGATGATGATTGATGCATGCTCACATAGGAATGGACGAGGCCTTAGTGACTTAATAACAATGGAAGTTAATTTGTTCATGTTTTGTATCTAATTTCAATACAATGTAATAAACTTAATTCAATAAAACAGAATTTTTATCCATGTGTTGTGAAACAATGATTCTGTTACGACACTCCCCGACGTTTCCGCCGCGGTTTGTTGTTTTAACGTGGTCGGGGTGTGACATTAATAGGATGCTATGATCAAGAAACAAGCTAGGTCGCTGCTAGAAACACACGCATAGATAATCTAGAACCTTTTGAACATTATTTGAAATGGTTGTATTTGATAGTCTATGGTTGTGACGTTTGATGTATTAGATAATTTGTTGCATGAAATCTACTTAATCTATAATGAAACGATAGTGTTATGGAATCTCATGAGCAATCTGAACGCTTAGTGCCGCACCCCGATGTTTCCACCATCGGTTGGGGTGTGACATGGTTGCACACGTTCAGGCTATTAAACTCACACGAAACACACATACTTTATGCTTAAAATCTCAAACAAACATTCCAACATACATGCTTATACGTTATACGTGAACACATATATGCTAGACTATTCTTATGCTTTATACTTGTCATTAACTTCGTACAAGCCTCCTTTAACATGTATAGCGCTATAGGAGTAACACACTGCCCGTATTCTTGAGGTCATGTTAAGTTAAACAGAACGGTCTATTCATTGCTACGATTAGATTACGCTAGCGGGAATCTTTGGTTTGACTTGTATAGTTGCATGCTAGTATATTATGTTAGTTTAAGTCAACGATTATGCATGTGGAATTTTTTAAACTTTTTATACTTATGCTAGTAGTTAAACTTGTATACTCGCCAATACTTTTGTATTAAACTATACTTTGAAACGTGTTGCAGGAATTTGATGACGACGAAATCTAGTAGGATTGATTAGAAACGCATTCTAAAGCTTTAGTATTATTGTTGTAATTGTTTCATGTTCTTTTATTGTCCTTTGCTTCAAATGTTGTACTTGAAATATTAGAAATGAAATAAAATTTTGTTTTATTAAATATTGTCGCAAAATAGTGTTATGAAGTCTGTTGCAATCTCGTTTTCTTCTTACTATGTTTCGCCATCGGTTGGGGTGTAGATATCAGAGAAGAAAATGGTACAATTTTATAATTTGGCCTAACATAAGCATAAGTGGATAACATTCACATATGCTCTTATCTATGTGGGTATTTGGGTTAGCTTATTTTGGAGCTACTTTTAACTTGTTGACTTATAAAAAGTTAATAAGTTCTTTTGACACTGTTTGGATAAAGGTTGAGAAGGAGTTTTATGCTTGAAAAAAAAGAAAATGAGAAGTTAGAATTTGTAACTTTTGACTTTTAGGGGGTGTTTGGGAGTGCTTATTTTAGAGACTTAGAGCATTCACATCCATTCTACCATATTTTCATCCTAAATTACACTAAAAAACACTACATTTTCTCTCTCCTTTTTAATTAAATAATATTTTTATACCTTTGTTATTATCTTTTCTCTCTCCTCCACTCACAACCACTTTCAAAATATATTAAAAAAATATAGGAGGTGAATAGCGTCCCCCCCCCCCAAATATACAGATGAACAGTAACATTTTCTCTCTCCTGCACTCAGAACCACTTTTTATACTCTTTATATTATAAAAACTCCACACACAGAATTTGATAGAATGGATGTGAATGCTCTTAGGCTGGAGGGTGTGGGATGGAGCCCCTAGGAGCTTTATCAGGACACGTAAGCGACATGTAGGATCCACGTCAGCCAGGAGGCTTTATTGTGGGATGGAGCCCCTTATTAAACAAAATAAAAAAAAAAGATTTCATTGGATTAAACCAAGTGAGCCCCACCTGAACATCTCATTCTTGGCGTTAACATGATGGAGCCCCCTCCTATAGTGCCCATTGTTGAATTGGTGGGTATAGGTGTATGGCGCTACAGGTGATGAGGTGGCATAAGGGAGCCCCCACACCCTTCGGCCTTATAGCTTATAGGTTATTGACTTTTTGAAAAGTTAAAAAATGGGGAAATCACCAAAATAGCCATTGACTGGTCAATTTTTCCAAAATGGCCAATTGAAACGGCTCCCCAAGCCTTTACACGAATTCCGACACGGCTCAAAAGAGCTTTCCTCATCAGCCACTCATCTTTTGCCACGTGGCACCTCTGTTCAGTCCTTGTCTTCTTCCCCAATTTGGCTGTTTTGGTCCTTGTCATCTGACATCCTTTGTCATTTCGGTCACCAACCACCAATTTTCATCATTCACGACATCATTTCATCATCCGTCGTCTTCTCCACCATCTGCTACATCATCGTCTCCAGTCTTCTTCCCTAAGAACATCGTCTCCAGTCTACATCATCATCTCCAGTCTTCTTCTCCCTGTCTCCATCTTCTTCACCGAGCACCATCACCGCCCTCACCTCCTACCACCACCCTGCAACCTCCCACCGCCCTCACCGAGCACCACCACCCTACAACTAACCACAACCCTCACCGAGCACCACCGTAAACCACCACCCTCACCGAGCACCACCACCCTGCAACCAACCACCACCGTAAACCACCATCACTCTCACCGACCACTACCACCGTAAACCACCATCAACTTCCTCATTTCAAAAAAATGATGGAACTGTACCAAAAAATTGATGGAACTTCCTCATTTTGCCAAAGCCTTTAATATGTGAAACTTATCACAAAAATTGATGTTTCAATGGTTCTGGCAGATATCAGAAATTTTCAACCTCAACTTCCATTAATTTTATTATAAACTTATCACAAAAATTGATGGAATCTATAACAGGCCAAGCAATTTCAGCTATCAAAGAGACCGGCTGCTGGTGATTGTGAGCGGCAAAGGGAACCAAATCTACGCCGTCGGGGGCGGTGGGAGGTCGCCGGAGTATGGGCCGAGGGTGTCGACGTCGTCAGCGAAGCCGTGGGGTGGGTTTAATGATCCGGGTAACGGCAGGATTTCGGCTAAACTGTTGTCTTTGCTCATGTTGTGTGTGTGGATATGGATGGAACGGTGGAGGAGAAGGTTGAAGAAGAGGGAGTGGGAGGGGTCGTTTCAAATAGGAGAGAGAGAGAAAGAGGATAGAGATGACACACTTTTCTTTGCATTTATGATGACAAAATAGAACCACTGCCACATTGTCTGATGACAAAATAAAAAAAGAAAAAAAAAAGGAGAGAGAAAGGGTGTCCTCACGTGTCAAAAGCTGAGTGGATGTTGTGGAAAGCCCTTTTATGCCGTGTCAGAATTCTTGAAACGGCTTGTGAAGCCGTGTTAACTGGCTATTTTTGAAAAATTGACCAGTCAGTCAATGGCTATTTTCGTGATTACCCCTTAAAAAATGTTTGTAAAACTATTTTGTGTGTGAAAAAGAAACCCTCTATCTGTCTATATATCTATGAATTTGAGAGCATATAAAAATAAGTTGTTATCTGAATGGGAAGGATAATGATCTGCCAACAATGGCGTGTTGGTCTCTTCGTGTTGTTTGTCAACCTCCATATTCTTCTTCACGGCGCGACGTATCTCTTCCTGCTACTTCCCGCAGGCTTGCTCTCATCCAGCTTGGAGCCGGTAACCCAACCCTACTCTTCCTTCCTTCAACTGTATTTCTTTTTGCTTATTCAATCGACCGTTACACTGGATTTCTCAAGGAAAAAAACAAAACTTGTTTTGTGCCTTCAATTTGTTATGTCTCATCGAATCCTACCAATATTCAAAACCATAGATGGATGCTGTTGCAACAAAGTTTATCTTTTTAACTCAAAAATAACAAATTGGAAATTGTTGAAAGCTTTTTGTGTTGTACTTGTTCCATGGAATTGAGTGCCACACTGTGTAATTTAATTTTATTTTTCACGCGAATTGAGCCTTTTATGAACAAATTTAGTAATGTTAGCTTACTCGTACATTATGTGTTAGCTTCATATGACAATGCGTTGATAACTAATCTTATTTAGTTACTGAATCCTACAGCTATACCTCAGACACAGTTATTTGGTGTGGGTGCATCCACATTACTCAAATCTGATGTTAGCACAGCTAAAACTACTATCACTGAGGAAAATGCAATAGATTGGCCAAGAAAGGATAATAGAAAAATGTTACATGTTGTATATCGTGTTGGGGATTTGGAGAAAACTATAAAGTACGGCCCTTGTGCTCTTCTTGTATGCTCTTCTTGGAAGTTTAATAATAATAATACTACATGTTTATTTTTCTAGGTTTTATACCGAGTGCTTGGGTATGAAAGTGTTAAGGCAACGCAACATACCAGAAGAAAGATACGCAAATGCTTTTGTGGGATATGGACCTGAAGAGACTAATTTTGTTATTGAACTTACTTACAGTATGTCGTCACCTTGATTAACATGGATATTTATTTAATCTAGAATCCCTTTGGTCCATATAACTAACTTAACTTCAGTTTTATTGAGTTACATACATCATTGCTTCTTACTGATCCTGGCTTTCATTTTCTAACAATGTTCATGCAGATTACGGAGTTGACAAGTATGACATTGGAAATGGTTTTGGACATTTCGGTATAGCAGTTGAGGACGTAAGTTGGTTTGATCTAGCTATATTTCAGATTAGAAATGACGTCCTGTATTTTTAAAATGCGGTCTCTTCCTTTCCTTTGTATGAAAATGGCAAGTGCATGAATCATCTGTGTTTAGGTTGCTAAAACTGTGGATCTTGTAAAAGCCAAGGGTGGAAAAGTTACGAGTGAAGCTAGCCCAGTAAAGGCGCTGATTGAAGATCCAGATGGCTACACGTTTGAGCTCATTGAGAGGAAGGGCCGTGTTTCTGAGCCTCTATGTCAAGTGATGTTAAGAGTAGGAGATATGAATCGCTCCATTAACTTCTATCAGCAGGTCAACCACCCACACGCAATTAAATTATAGCTACATGTTCTTCTTGTGTAGAGTTACCCTCTCTTATATTTGCTTGCAGGCATATGGAATGAAACTCCTCCGGAAAAGTGATGAACCTGAAAACAAGGTGATTCTATTGTAGCACTCTCTAGTCTTCTCTCATATACAAATAGTTTGTCATGTAATGGTTTTTCAGTGCACAAAAGCCAGAATGGGGTATGGGTCTGAAGATGCAAGTGCAGTGTTGGAATTGACATACAACTATGGCATCACGGAATATGACAAAGGAAATGGTTATGGGCAGGTGAATCGCTAAACCCCTATGTATTATTCACTTCTTTCAACCTAAGTAGTTAATGCGGTAAAATATTGGATATCGGCCAAGGACCGATATTTGAGATATCGGCAATTTTAATATCATGCTAAATTTATATATATAGCAATTTAACACTAACAATTCAGTATACTCTCCTACCATTAACAAATTAACCTTTTGCAACTTGCAAAACATTAACAATTGTAGTAAGTAGGAACTTACTAAGACTTAAAACACTAACATTTAACAATAACAACTAATAATTAAGACTTAAAACACTAATAGCAACGATAAGAAAAAAGACAGATAGTAGAACTAAGAAGAAAGGTACTGATATCGGGAAAATCGGTGATATATTGGTCAAATCTCGGTCCAATATTAGTCAATATCGCTGATATTATCGGTACCGATATTCTGACCGATATTTTGTACCGATATCTCGGCAGGGGACGATAACCGGTATATCATTGATATATCGGTTGATATTAACTACATAGCTTTCAACAATCCAATGTCTTAAACAAGTGTATTTTATTAACAATTTCAGATTGCAATAGGAACCGATGATGTGTATAAGACTGCACAAGTTGTAAAACTGTTTGGTGGGGAGATAGTGCTTCAACCTGGGCCCTTGCCGTTCTTAAACACAAAGATAACAGCCTGTTTGGATCCAGATGGATGGAAATCGGCAAGTTTTCGACAAACTGTTTTCTGGTTCTTTAACACTTCTAATTTTGCTCATATTTCCATATTGCAGGTATTTGTCGATAACATTGATTTCATGAAAGAACTAGAGTGAGGAAAGGAAACATGATTGATGGAGGAGCTGAGCAGTTATCTATAGAGTTTATATTGAAAATCGATGTCTTGCCAATTCCTTAAACTGATAAATCATTCCACTCTCACTCTTATTGATAAACACAATCGATCAATCAATCACAATAGATATAAATCCAAAAGACACTACACATTCTTAATTCCCAGTGACTTGGGATTAGTGCTGCTGTGTAAACCTTGCCATATTAGCTCTGCAATTCAGCAAATGCTGGAGGCCCTCTATCCATTTATGTTTTTCTTCTTTAGTGGTGCATTCAAATTGTATTATTCTTTCAGACGTTTCTATCCCGAAATACTGCCGCTCTTCATCCATCTCTCTTCCAACATATACGCCAGAGACTACATCTGCAGCAGGAGTATATATATCGTCAATGCTAATTTCAGATAAACACAACAAGTCTTATGACTACAATACGGTATCATATCTTACACTTCTTTTTCTTTGTAAAAGTTCCTGCGATATGCTTGCTTTTCAGTTTTGCTACCACCTGTTGCCCCTCCATAAACACGGCTTATTGTTAATGAAATATATATATGTATTACTATATCTTTAGAAGAATCTTGATATGCTTACCTGCCATTTTGTGTTGACCTTGAAAGAAACTTCCTTCCAGTGATGGTCTCCTGAATTAGCAAATTAAATGATGTTAATATCCCTTCTTAAACCTCATGTCTGTTTGACATTTAGTTTCGATGGAATTACCTTTTCTGGTAAGCTTTAAAAGTTGTCCCCCTTTAGAAACAAAATTCAAGGTTGCCAATACGTGCGATTCTTTGCCTTCTTCCCCCTGTTCCTCACCCAAAGCCATGGTTTCAGCTCCCTTTTGCAGCCTTGCTCTTAATGTGGCAGCTCCTCTCAACGCTGTAGTAATTATTATTATAATTATTAGTAGTAGCAGTAGTAGTACTGTTATTCTTATCATAATTAGAACTAATAGAAGGTTAGTTCAACAATATTTTAGAAGGAGAAAATCATGAAAGTAGCCATTTTTTCTAGTGTGTTGGTCACGGCAAAACAGTTTCACACCTAACCATGAGTTACATGAGTGAAAAAAAGCAGATACTCAAATTTGTTTCGCGTGACAGTTTATATAGGAAGACAAAAAGGCATTTTTTACTGCTATGCGAATTAGATATGAATTTGTTTCACATAACATTTATTATTGGTAGACAAAAAGGTATTTTGGTAATGCTACTTGAATTTGATTCTCGTAGCATTTATTATTGACAGTCGGAAAGGTATTTTTTTAATGCTGCTCGAATTCAATTCGCGTAGCGTTTATCATGGGCAGATGAAACCGTTTCTTATGAACACGCGGGTAAAAGCATATATACGCAGCCGACTATTAAATTGTGTATCTCATGGCTAACATGTGTGACATTGTTGAGATTGCATGACACAATGGCTGGCTACTTTGGGAAAAAAAAACGGTACCTGTGGCAGCTCCTGCAGTTAGGGTCATTATGTCTCCGTTAGTCCTTGCAGTAGTTGCAGAATTGATGGCTGATAATATTTGCTCATGATCAGCTCCCATATCCTCTGCAATCTCTATGCAATGTGATGCCACTAGAGCTGCTGCTGATGCTATTGCATTTGATGCTTTTGAACACCCTTTTTCTTCCTTATCATTACTGTTATTATTATCATTGACTAATGATGATGTTGCTGATGTGGCAGTAAGAGCGGCCACAGCAGCGGCAACTCCTGCCACCGATACTGCTGCATGCAGTTGAGCTATGTGTGTTCTCACCTCATGCTTTCTCCTTTCTTTCTGATCTTTTATCCATCTACCCATTGTCCTTCCTCTCATTATGTTCCTGTAAAGCTACACAAAAAAAATAAAAATACTAAATTGTTATGTCATTATTATAATTAATAGTGAATTGCAAGTTTTGTCCTTTATCTATATAGCACATTTCAGGCGGTGTCCTTTGCCTTTAAAATTGATGAGTTTTGTAGTTTATGTTTCAAAAACTTGCATGTTACGTCCTTTAGCTCTAACCCAGTTAATTTTTAACGTTAACTTGGGTCATGTGCAAGGCACATGAAGATAAAACAAAATAATAAGATATATAAAAATCCTAAAACCTTTCTCTCTCTCAACTCTCTTTGCCCCCTCTCTCTAAACACGGGTTTTTTTCCGGTGAACCACCCCTGCCATAGAGACACCAATTGGCATGGCCACACCCTATCATCTGAACCCCTACCACCGCACCCCCTCACCGTCTCGGGTGAAGCACCACCTTGGTTTTAAAAAAAAGCGCATGAGGCTCGCTTTTTCCACAAAGCTCAAGAAAAGCACATTTTTTTTGGGTTTTTTGAGGTTTGAGGCGCGCGCCTTTTGTATTTTGGGTGTTTTTATGCATGAAAATGTTGAACAATAGGTTTTAATTGGCTTGTACATGTAGGTAAAATCATATAGAAATCTTAGTTATAACTATATTTTCGATAAGGGCTGCTAAAAACCTATGGGATATATATAAAAGTTTATATAATCTTCTTGCGCCTTGGGTACGAAAAGCCCACCGCTTTTGCGCCTCATTTTTAGACCTCGTCGCTTTTGTGCGCCTCTCGCTTTTTAAAACCAAGAGCACCACCCCACCATCTGAACCACTACCACCGCCCCACCACACCTGCTCACAAGTTCGATCTGAGCCAGATCTGCTCGGGAGAAGAAAGTGTTGCCAAAGAAAAAAGGTTGGTCTCTTAGGGTATTACCGACCAAACCTTAAACAAATTGCCGGCAACCACTAAAATCAGAACCACATCACCCTTGATAATCAAAATATCACCAACCCGATCTGATGCAACATCGCAAAACCAAACCGTCTTTACAGAATATGATCTACACCAGGACGTCGCGGGTAAAATACAGGGGTTTCGGTGTATATTTTATCGTTTTTGCTTTAATGTTTGTTTAGATCTGTTTCGTTTGACTTCGTTTATGTTCTGATATACTTTCTCAACGTGTTTATCTGTTATTAGATTCAAATCGACTACGTAGATTTGATTATTACAAGTTTATTATTCGTTTTGTCATAGTTGTGTTTTGCTGTATTAGTGTTATTGATAATTTGATATGTTTTGTGATTTTACGAAGTTGCTATTTGTTGTATACAATATACATATCGTTTCTCTGTTTTTTTTTTTTTTTTTTTTTTTAGATCAGATCAGTTCTGTTTGACTTTTTTAAGTTCTGATTTACTATTTAAACATGTTCATCCTGATTTGGATCTGGGTTTATAGTAAGACCAAATATGCATTAGGATTGACTGATTGAGTAAGGAATATAGGGAGAATAGGTAGAGGAGAAAAGGCGGTTGGTGGCCGGTGGCGGAGGATAATAGGTAGAGAAAGAGGGGTTAAAGAGAGAAAGGGTGGTGAGAAAAGGGTATATTTAGTATTTAAATTTTATTTTTGTTTTACCTAAAAAATTTCATGTGCAACCCATCCATCCATTATTAATTGAACTAGAGTAATATATAGAGGAATGTAAACAAAGGGTAAACATATTAAGTAGTAAAAAAAAATCAAAAGGTAAACATCCATGTGTTCGACTTTTGTCTTTTAATGTCCAAATTCCAACATAAGACATCATCATAATTGATTAAAAATAACCAAACAAAAGAAAGTTGATATTGGTTTTTGTAAAACAATGTTCAAGAAAATACAACTTCATAGTGTGATCTAATATAATAGCAAAATACATAAGTCATTATTAAATTCGGTATTAATACCGGTATTTACCGAAAAATACCGGTACCGATACCGTTTTTTTACCGATACCGAATTTTGAAAAATCTATTACCGATACCGGTACCGTTTATGATCATGGTACGGCATCGGTACGGTACCGGTATGGTACCGGTACGGTACCGGTATTTCAGTAAAAAATCTCATCTCTACTAAAATCTAACGTTAAAAATTAACTGGGTTAGGGCAAAAGGACGTAGCATGTAAGATTTTGAAACATTAAGTACAAAACTTATCAATTTTAAAGGCAAAGGGCACCGCCTGAAATGTGGTATATAGTGCAATTCACTCAAAATGTTAATAGTCAAACTAGGCTATATACATACCCCATTTCTGAGCAATTGATGGCTAGACACAAAATCTTGGTTGAGGGCGTGATGAATTAGATATAACTCCTGCATCAGGTTAAATTGTTACTGAATAAAGCTCAAAACACGAACGATATGCATATGCTGTAGATGAGAGTATGTGTTCATTTATACTCATAGCCATCTTTTTTTGTGACCTTTATTAAAGGTCTCAATTTTAGTCATTCTATCGATAGATATTATTAGTGTTTTCTAATCATGAGTAACACCTTATTTGTTTTTATAAACATAAATCATGCGGTGTTTACAGGTTAGCCTGTCGAGTTCGATTCAACCCACATAAAAAACGACCCGTTACACATAGGACTGACCAAATAGCTCGTGGCTTGGAGCTTGCTCGAAGCTGGCTTGGTTGTAAACGAGGCACCCTGAGTTGGCTCAGTTTGTAAACGAGCTGAGCTTGATCCAAGGTTGGCTCGTTCATTGGTTCACTTAAATTAACTCACTTTGTAGCCCAAGTATAAGACATTCAATCTTTTAAGCCCCAAGACTTTCATTATACGGTCCAAGCAAGTTAAACTACGCCAAAACCAAATTGAGCCAGTTTCTTATTTTTTTTAGCCCGAGTTGAGTCAAGTTTTCAATTAGGTTTACAATCTAAGCCAAATTGAGCTCGAGCTCGACCGTCTCAACTTGGCTCACCCACATGCAAGTGTTCAAATTCAAAGGCGCATGAAAAGACCATCTTTTGGTAGACGAGACTTTATGCTTCCATTTAGTTAAAATCCTGTTGTTTTCTTTCATTAAAACAATCTAGATCCGTCGCCTACTTTTCTTAATAAATGCTGAAATATAAGTTTCACTGCTTGAGATACAAGTCACTATTCTGGAATTTGTAGTCTGCCAGTTTTATCCAAAATGACTTTTTTTTTTTGCCAAATAGCCTTTCACCTTTGGCATTTTTTTTGCCATTTTCATCAAACCACTAACTTAGTTTACTTTTTTTGTTAAGTTGAAGGATATTTAGATGAAACTGACAAATATAAAACCTTAGGGACAATTGTGGCAATTTACTTAAATTCTTTTTAATTTCTTTTATTTAATTAATTTTGTCACATATATATAAAACAGAATATACATGCAGTTCTTATAAAAAATTTAATAGTTTTGTCACGTAGTTATAATAAATTTTCATCCGACCACTAAGTCAGTTATTTTTTCTATTAAGATGAAGGATCTTTTAAATTTTATAAAATAAGAAAAAAATTATTTTCCAATTTGTTTATATACATCAGTTTTATAAAAAAACCGATCTATATAAAAAAACTAGATATTAATTTCTACCTTAATTTATAACATTTAAAACATCCTTCACCTTAACAGAAAAAATAAACTGAGTTAGTGGTTTGAATGAAAATTTATAAAAATTATGTGGAAAACTTTTTTTTTTTTTATAAAAATTGCATGTATATTCTATTTTATATATACGTGACAAAATTAGTTAAATAAAAGAAATTAAAAAGAGTTTTGAGTAAATTACCAAAATCGTCCCTGATGTTTTATATTTGTCAGTTTCATCAAAATATTCTTTAACTTAACATAAAAAGTAAATTAACTTCGTGGTTTGGATGTAAATGACAAAAAATGTCAAAAGTGAAGGGCTGTTTGGCAAAAAAAAATCATTCTGGATGAAACTGGCAAACAGGCCTAAACCTAAAGGACAATTTTGGCAATTTACTCTTTAATAAAAAGTCATATAGCCCGTATAATTTGGCCCCAATACGACCCATATTTTAATTTTTTTTGCCGTATCATTCGATATGTTTTCACCATTTTTCACAATATCATACAACCCAATCGAACTTTTTGTTTGAAATGAGTTGAGCCGTGGTTAACAAATCAACTGAACCGCTTCCTCTTTTAACCAGGAAAACCAAACCTTTTATAACGTGGTTATAAGTTCGGATTAAACTGGTCAGGGTGACCTTTCAGTTAGATAGTTACTTAAGATATAGTTAGTTACCTTGAATTCATCACTTTTTCTAGGAGGGGTATCTGCCTTTTCTGATGGTTGAGGTTCCTACAATCCAATGAAACCAAATAAATACATAAATACATAAGCTTACTTAGTATCTCCTCTAGTAAATGTTCCTTACATCTTGGGGTGAGCAGAATAAGTTTGGGTTTTTATGTTGAAGATAATTATGGGAAATGGCTTTTGAGAGTTCCACAGACGAAACACTCCATGACCTCCCAAGGAACTCCATAGATTCGGTTGGCGTTTCCGGCAATCGACTTGGACATGGACATGGCTTTTCCTCCTCTATGTTTTCCAGCTTACTTGTGGACACTGCACAACAACAACAACAACACAACAAAACTAAATTAATTAAAAATGAAGATATTATTAGCATTCAAAGGCATTACTTACTTCTTAGAATTGTAGTGACTGCAAGAATGAACATGAAGAGGTGGTTTGTTTATATGGGGAGCGGCAGACCTCATGATTACAAACTACTGAATTTAGGGGATGTTTGGTAGAGGTCCCTCCTTAATACTCCATGACTAATTTTATATATATTTAAAACCTTATCACTTACAGCAAACATCATCTTCGTCAAAACTTTATTTTAATTCTCAACTAACAAACATCCAAATATACTTCCTACTCTAGTGGATTCAAATGAAAATCGACAAGTTCACACATGCATCATTACTAATAAGCTAATAGCTAACTAATGATTCGTGAAGCCCTCCTTGCTTTCTTGATAGCAAATTGATGAATCAACTTTTAACAGTTTAAATCATACCTTAATTTGACAAAAAATAAAAAAAATAAAGAATACGGGTCTGAATTTGATGATCGTTTTTGTATAAATTACCAACAATTTAGTCATCAACAATCATTTGGGTATTGGGCTCACTAACCTAATAGGCTAACTAATCAAAACCATATGATTTTTTTTTATTTTTTTTTTATTTTTTTTTGTAAATGGGCCTATGTTGTGTTAGTATTTGTTTGGCTATACCCTATTAATTTTTTTACATATAATATTGGATTTTTTTTTTAAATTACGTACCCTACGAAATCACGGGCCTTGGCCGGTGGTCCTCCACGCCCACCTCTAGGGCCGGCCCTGATCATTAGGAATGTATGTATTATTGTTTTTACATAAACACTAATAGTATTCACAAATGAATACACCGATAATAAGATAATTCTCTAATATTTGAAGAATTGTACCCTATTTTTTTGTATAATTTACTATATACGGGTGACGCCCTTTCATTGGTCGATTCTTTTTGGATTTAACTTTCAAACCTTCATATTTGCTAGCATACGTGTTTAGCCTCTCCGTTTTTCTAAAAAAGTTCTTTTTTTATTTGTTAACTTTGTTTATGTTCGTGTTTAGTCTCTCTACTTTAACTTTGGTAATGTACATGTTTAGTCCTTCTACTTTTATTCCTTTTAGTGTTTCATCATTTAGCTTTTTTCCCTTGCTACCGCAATGAATCAACTCAGGGGAATAGTGACCGTTAGCTGTTGGTGGGCACCGCTACTACTCTTGGACTTTAATAAAGTTACTTTATAATTCCTAAACTTTATTAAAACAAAAATTATTTGGCATGCGTATTTTTATCTATGTATCGGTGTAATTTTTATTGAGATTGTGTTATAAGTAGCATGTACAAGTAATCGAAATATAGACCTTCATTTTATTAAACTGAGAAATATTCCGTTTATCGCCCCGTAACGCAGAGAGGCATAAACTAGTTGTTCTATAAATAATATAAATTTTACAGTTTAAAAGGTATTTTGGTGAAAGTAAATAACGCAATTCTATCTCTTTATATTGAAGATTCCACCAACATAAAAGTAACATCCTACGCTGTGGGGAGTGGGGCGTTGGTTGGGGCGGGGATGCCCTTCAATTAAAAATAAAAAGGCTGACTTTGGTTGGCTACTTTAATAAAAAAAAAAATTCATATGGCCACGTCAAGTTAAGTCACGCCACATCACACCCCTCATTTTTCGCCATAAGCTTGTAGATCCTACCTTCGTTATGTGTCAAGCAATGCCCCAAACCTAATCCCTCCCCATAGACAAAGTCGTTTAGGTGGGTGGAGAGCATGCATTTGGATTTGTTTTTGTAACACCCTAACACGCTTTAACTAAAAAGACGCAGCGGAAATACGTACCATAAAATTTCTTTCATTATGAATGTCTTAACATACTTGAAGTTCATTTTTAAGGTGACACATTTACAATGAATACAACAATCAACTCATTTACAAAATAAAAACATAAACTATGTTTACTAAATTAGTTATCCAAGCATTCCCGTACAATCTAACTTGTGTCTCGGTCTTCGATCTCCACGCCTCGGTGATCCTTCGTGACTCGTGCAACCTACACTTACCATACAATTTCAAACGTTAGTACACATTATGAATATAACAATATTCATACACTTTCACTTTCCATTCAGTAATCCTTTGCATTTAGGCATTTCCGTCTGAGTATCCACTCCCTTGTGAGACTTCAACATTGTACCTGCATTATTCTACATTCTCAAGGTACACTATCATTAACGTCAATACTCAATCATATTGAAAACATACGAGCATACGAACTTACCTACTGGCATACAGATATACATACACACTTGCATGCATACATAAAACGAATCATAACTACTCACGTGTATACCCTCACTCACATGTACATATACTTACATAAATACATAAATACATTCATTCATACCTACTAACTCGTACATACACTTACCTAATTCCCCACGAATTACTGTCGTATCTTAAATACAAACCTTCGTATAATATAACATGTATGAACAAACTTATATTCATACTCACTCTTATTCCTGATTATTTATTAGTTTAAGCGTATTGGAAGAAAGTTAAATCTTTACATGCATATCCAATACTTAGTTCATTACCCCGCATACTCGTTCCCACATCCCTATCTTACTCTCCCATCATAAACGCTATTTAAGTGTCATTTGGGTATGTTTCGGGTCTTAAGAATGAGTTCCATGCTCACCCGTAACTTACCTAGCCGTTTGATAGGGTTGAGGAACATTATAAATGCTTAACGAGGCTTGGAATGGGTTCACGGGGTCCGAAATCGAAGGAAAAACAAGGAACTTCATAAACTACACATTTGCATCAGCCCTCCACCGTAAGCTACGGTGGCTACCGTAGCTTATGGTGGCCCCCAAAAGTCCTACGGCAGCCTTAAACTGCCTTACGGCAGAAATAAAGCCCCAGCTCCCACCGTAGCTTACGGTGGGCACCGTAAGCTACGGTGAAGCCCAGATCAGCCTTCCATTTTAAAACTAAAATTCGCATAACTTGCTCGTTTTGCATCCGTTTCACTTGAAACTTGTTCCTAAACATCCGTAAAACAATTCCTTACATACTAGACTAAGAATCCTTACCCCGGGTCCTTAATCATTACCAATTTTATTACCATTACCTCACTTACTCTTATTTATTCGACCCGTTTGGTCCCACAAACTACCTTCGACTATCTAGATCAATACTTATCTTAATACCTTCAATCGTTTCACACCATACATGACTTCCCTTCATTTATAAACAAGAAAGTTCTTATGTATATATACTAAGAAGTGAGTTGGATGTCACTTACCTTGAGCGTCCAAGTTCAAGCATAGGTCCCATGCTTTCTTTTGACCCGTTAGCCTCCGTACTTGAGCCCGTAGACATGCTATCTATCCTTACATGACCATACATTAATACCCTTGTTAGTAAACAAGGCCACACATAGCATCAATCACGATAAATCTATGCTTAACAATTGACTTTTATTAGTGGATTTCTTGCAACTCATAGCATAGATTAACAATGAGATCCTTTTTACTCGCATAATATAAACACGCCATTACATATCTCGCTATGAATATATCGTACATCACTTGATTTCCTAAACCATACATTTACGATAAGAGATCCACCTCACAACATTCCTACCATTGTTGACTTTCCATAAAGTCAACCATCAAGCATTTCAATTTCCAACTTAGACACACATTCATTCACAAATTAACATGTTAGAACATAGTCATTATGCCATCTATGCTTCATACTCATTTTGTAGGACATATTTGGCCGCATAATCAAATAGTTACACATATACATACCATTCCGTTCATAACAACATCTTCATAGTTAACGCCAATATCATTTAAGTTTACTCTTTTCTAGGATTCTCATTCGTTCCATAACTATTCTTAAGTTGAAACTAATACGATCAAACAATCCATATATATTCATCACATCATTCAAGTGTATGGTACGGATTTCACATATTATTGTCGTTTAGGCATTTCATCAAACACCTTGTGTGCGTACTACCATCTAAGCTTAATGTACAACTAATTCATGCATATCCTTCTAACCTCATACATAATTCACTAAAATTCCTCCTTCTAATCATCATGAATCATTTCTACATAATCATTAAACATACTAGTATCACATTTCTTTCAATTCCTCTAACAAGAATCTATCATGCATGCCAAAATACATCAATATTAAGCAAGAGTTGGACATGGGTGATCATTCAAGTTGTCATCATCACCATAACTAAATGGGTTTCACATATAAACATCAAATTAACCCAAACCATGCATAATTCATGTTCCAAATGAGGATTCTAACACATACTCATACTCAATTTCATACAATTTTGCAATTTACAACATAACCCACTTCGGGCATAATCACAAATCTAACTTTTAAGACATACCTTGCGATCCCCTTGTGAAGGTGATCAATAATCCGTGCTCGGTTATGAGTTTAAGCTTCATTTAACCTTTCAATTTGATGATTTCTTGATTAGGGTTCTTGAGCTCTCATGGAGCTTCCTGGCTCCTTCCAGAACACACGTACGTGTGTGTGTTTGTGTGTATGTTTCATATGTATAACCTCAACTTTCATTTTACCTCACTTTAGTCCCTCATGTTTGATAATTAAACATAATTGGCACCATTTTCATATTTCCTTAGGTTTTTACCTTTCCCTTAACTAGGTTAATTAGCCTAGTTACTTATTTCATAATATATCCTAAAAGGAACATACAACAATATAAACATTCGGGTTTTGAGGTGTTACAGTTTTCTAAAATCAATTATTTAATACCAACACTAGGAGTAAAACAACATTACCATGTTAAGCTAATACACTTATTGCAACTATTGTGTGTAAAATTGTTATCTTAGATATTTCAACTTTATAACTTTTCACAATTTATCTATATATTTATCTATATATTAAAAAGAGAAGTGAATGAACAGTAATAATAAATAAATATTAAAAAGAGAAGTGAATGAAAAGTAATAAAAATAGAAATGAATGAATAGTATCGGGTACCAGTACCGGTATCAAATTTACCAAACTGAGTGTATTTTCGGTATCCGTTCGACACCGGTATTCATCGGGTTTTACCCTCAAATACCGGTGTTGTGCCAGTACCAACCGTATCAAGCAGTACTGTACCAGGTATATTCGGTACCGGTACCCACTTTTGGGGATTTCGGTAACGGTATTTTCGGTACCGGTTGGTATCGAGCTTATCAAATCCTGTAGCAACGTAGCAATGCAAATAATTGCACAGTTTAAATTACTTTTCATACACACAGTAAGTAAACTGTATTTCGTTTGAATGAGGTTTTATATACACAAGAACTTATTTTGCTTTATTTTTTGTCTTTTTACGTAATGAATGAATTGTAGCATGTAAAATTAACTTGGATATTTAGATTATTGATGAGCAAATCGTATCAAATCCTGTGATCAAACCGGTATCGTATCGGTACCAAATTTACTATACCAAATCATTTTCGGTACCAATTTGGTACCCACCTTTTGGCGTTTTCAGAATCGTTACTTTCGGTTCGACACCGGTCTAGCACCATACCTATATTTATTGATTTTTACCTTCAAATACCATACCGTATTGTACCGAGCATTTTCGGTGCCGGTACCTAATTTCGATGGTTTTCCGGATCGGTACTTTTGGTGCCGTTACAGGTACCGAGCTCATCCATATTTTAACGTGTTAGCACCGTAATAATTGAACTGAAAACAACCGAATTTCCAACGTGTAGGACGTGTGGGTCCTATTATTATATATTAGGTTATTTAAAATCGTTTTTTAGGACGGATTGACTATCCTTTTCACGACATTTTTATTTATGTTTTGATATTCGGTATCTGCTTGCCGTTACTAACACGCGTTTTGCAATCATTGGGTCCCCGCCGCAACGCGCGGGCGGAAATTTAATTAGTATATATAATATAAGTATATCACTATTTACAAATTCATTTTAAACATCATTATTTCTGTCTCAATTAAATGATAAATCTTGTACATAATTACTAAACGAGTCATCATATTTAGATTCATGGATGGGATTTGAATTCCAGTTGAAATTCATATTTCAGTGAAAGAGTTATAATGGAATTTTCAATCTACGTTTTAAAAAACTAAGGAATGTAAATGATTGGTATTTAGTTTAAAGGTTTCATGAAATGATGGTTTGCTGCACTTCCACTTGATGGGTAAAGTTGTTCTCTCTTTTATTATTTTCTCTATATCTATCTCTTGATTTTCATTCTCTTTCATACTTTTTTAGTTTATTTTATAATTATCTATATATTAAAGTTCATGGGCCATGAACATTAACAAAATTTCATATTATTTTACTATTATATTATTTTAAGCATATTTTGTTTTTTTTAACTTTTAAATAACTATGTTCGGTAAAATTTCGAATATGTCGTTGTAACTAGCTTATTTTATCTGCATCTTTATAGAAATTTTACTCAAAGCTGAGTTGTGAATAGAAATGTGCAAGTGAGCCAAACAACGTATATGTCATCAAAGTTATCTCAACTCTCTTGCATTAGTGTTTTTACATAAAGTAACGTCGTTTAGCATTTTAATTATTTTAATAATATGATATAATGCTTCGCAAAACTTCAAATTTAACGCTGCGACGTTCTTACACTTATCGATGTTTCGATCAAAGTTTTATTTGTCAAATATAAACAATTTTTTGGTTATCTACCGTAAGGAACCGTACACATATAACATGGTACCGGTACCGCCATTTGTTTTTTTTTTTTCGCTTATTTTATTGACATAAAACAAGTGTTGATATCTTCCTGCACATATGTCTTTCGGTTATCGAGTGCCGGTATCATACATATACTATAATGAACCGAACTGATACTGACTGAATATCCGATGCAACGCGCGGAAATATCTACTAGTTCACTCAACTTATGAAACAAACCACATCTTATCAAAAAATAATATATTTACCGTCTTGTTTTCCTTGGATTGTTCATTGATCTCAACAATAATCAAAACTATTACACAACATATAACTGAGAAAGCAAAACATGCGTGATGTACCAAATCAAGAATAGAAGTTTTACGCTTATAGACAGACGATTTAAACAACAATCTCACTCAAAGGAATGTACAAATCGTTGTCCTCGAGAATGATCATTGGTTTACATTGGCAAATCCATTTGTCTAGTTGGTGTTTTATTGGTTGTTGTAACTATAGGAGTCGGTCGAGTTTATGCATATTGGTTTTGAGCATTCTCAGCAAGTTGCCTACTCCTGGTTGTGACAGTGATTATCGTTCTTCAGCTGGCTGAGAAGACAAAGTCTTCACTGTTTACTATTTAGAGACTTCTGGGTTGTCTCTGAGATGCGGCTGTATTGAGCACTACACAGGTCTCTAAAGATGTATTTTTTCAGTATGTACCAAATCCTATCATTCCAAACACAACATTCTACCGCTTCTTTGCAAAACAAAAAAACAGCAGCAACTGTACAAGCCTCAAATCTTACATAACCTTAACAACAAAACAAAACAAAACAAAACAAAATCAAATATTTACGTCTAGGATACAGACAATGATGATGTTTCTATACATCTAGAGCAACACTCCACTAAATCCGAATTCCCTGCAATACATACACGTAAAAAATAGAGATACGTTTAAACCGTTCATATACAAATAAATCATGCTTTTATTGACCAAACCAGAACAATAAAAGGTAAGATAATCAAAATAGAACAAAAAATGCAACTACCCTTTTGAGTTGCAAGTGTTTCTAACTAGTCAAATAGGTGAAGCTATAAATGAAACAGATGAGATGGGTATAAAGTCACTCGGAATGGGTCCAGCCAGATGCGCAACTAAATTGCTAGATGATACAAAATCTAATAATAATAATAATAAAGTTATGTAATCAAACTCACTTAACATATGGATTATTTATAAATTGAGACAAATAACAAAGGTTTGTGCTTTGACTCATAAAAAAGGAGGCTGCTTGACCCACCCGTTTGACGCATTAGCCAACACGCGCAGCCAGCCCATTTTGTAAGCCATAAGATATTTAAATAAACTTAGTATTGTAAAAAAAAACCCTAGTATTGTTCAAAAGATTCCCTCATGAACCCACAAAAGTGATTATCCCAAAACTAATTGTCAAGTTTGACATGAAACATAATTTGTTTAAATCCCTAAAGCATTTCAATTGTCATTGATATTAGAAGTAACAATAATCATGGTTTTAAAAACGGTTGAGGCGTGCGCTTCGAGGCGCGCCTCAGGGGGTTGATACTGTATGTGTGCCTCAGAGGGGCTGAGGCGCTAAAAAGGATGCGCCTCAGGGGTTTTTGATATTTGTTTTTGAGTTTTTGCGTCAATTTCAAGCAATTTATGTCTTTTTTATGTGTGTTTTTGATTATTTTGATGAATTTGATGATGAATTTAGTTAGTATTAGTGTATTACTATTTTTATAAGATATATAATATTTATATTTATTTTTTAACTCCGCCTCGGGCTTACGCCTCGAGGCTTACGCCTCGTGAGGCGAAGGGAAAACGCCTCGAAACTTGTTTCCGTTTTTTAAACCTTGACAATAATGAGTATTGGTTAGTTGGGTAAACCGATTATGATCCAGATTTAGATATCTTGGTATAAAATGGTAACTTTTGATAAAGCTGTCCGTCACCAAGAAAAATGAAGTGTTGCCTGCAGTCAGTGATTTAGGGACTATTAACTCAGAGAAGGGACCAAGCTAGGCATGTAAACCTTGACAATAAGCCTACACAAAATCTGCATCATAGTCAAAATAGGTCACATGTGGAAATGGCTACTTTTTTGTAAATCTTTTTTCCATAATAGCCTAAAGTCCTAAACATTTTGTAGATACTAGATTCTTGCAATAATATTAGTACTTTTGTATGGTTGTCTGATCTTATTCTTTTAGCTTCATTTTACATTATTTGAATTCATATACTGTAAGATAAATAAGAAAAAAAAAAGATTTTCAGAGTTGGGGTCTTAGTGGGAGGTAAGGTGCCCCCCCTGACCCTACCAATAGTTCTGCGGGGAATTGGCCTGTAATAATCCCGCCTAGACCTTATTGGCCATTAATAATCCCACCTCAGAATATTCCTCCCACCAGTCCCACCTTTCACCTATTTTTCCTACAATGGTCCCCCGTTAGAAAAACTTAACGGAGTTAAGCTTTTTTCCAAATTAGAAACATATTTTTTGGGCTTTTGATCAGAACGATGATACGAGTCCATTGATGTAAAACTTACTTCGAAATAGTGCTCCAAGTGACTTGATTTTGGTTAATTGGAAATTTAAACACCAGAATTGAAGCGCCGTTTTCATCGTTTGGAGCACCGTTTCGAGGCAAGTTTTACATCAATGGACTCGTATCGTCGTTCTAATCAAAAGCCCTAAAAATCTGTTTGTAATTTGGAAAAAAGCTTAACTCAGTTAAGTTTTTTTTTTACGGGGGACTATTGTTGCAATAATTATCATATAAAATAGGGAGGCGGTATGCATTAGACTCGTCTAACCCATTCCTTTTTAGCTAATTTTTTTTTTTATTTCACCATTTCAAGATAAAAAGAAATAACTCAAATGGGCCAATTTATACGTAAATTCCCATCTATGGAACAGTGGGTTCATAATGTTGGACATCCGGTTTCATATCAGCGGAAGCATTACCGGTGTTCGAAGAATTGGTTTTCATTGTGTTATGATTAAACACACAAAACAAAGTATGAAATATGGGAACAAGAAGAAAAACGATTCTGGACAATTCAAAAGGAAAATGAAATTGTCTTGGTGATCTCCATTGTTACAGGAGGTCTCACTTATATACATTGATGAACGGTTATAATTGGCGGGAGTAACCGTCATTATGAAACGGTGTCTGCCAACCGACGTAACCCTTCCCTAATATTCTTACATACACGTATAATTATAAGTTTAATTTATCCTAAAATACATAATAAACATACATAATTAAGTTTATAATCTAACATACTCCCCTAAACTTGATTATGTTTAGAAGCATGTACGAGGACACTCCGGGTCGTTTTGCCTTCGTCGTCTTCATCCCTTCCCAGTCATTACCGGCAAAGTAAGCATAGTGATGGATCGTCTCTTCATCTTGAATATTTCCGTCCCTTTTCCTTCTTTCATGGCAGAGATCCGATGAGCCTTTGTCTTGTTCCACCATTTCCTTATCTATGGCTTTTCCTTGCACAGCCTTGAACTTGTAATAATAGACTAACATGTTCAGATACATGGCATACAATGTCCTCATCAGTTCACCAACATCATATTCAAAACCCATATCGTTTTCCACTACTGCCCTGCGGTCGTTGGTCGACATAATCTTATACCCTGCATTACGTTTTTGTTTGTCTTTCATTCCTGATTCATCTTCCTTCGAACGAACGGTTCTTTTCATAATATTCTTGTCTTCATGAACGGTTCCGGTCATCGGAACATCATCTTGCATATCGCTTTCAGTTACGAAGATATACGAGTCTTCATCTTCTTTATCGTTGCAGTCACCACCGGAATCGTAGTATTCCGTTTGTTCGATTGAATCATTGTGATCCTTCTGATCACCGATTGGTTCTTCCTGATCTTCCCGATCGTAACCAATCATATGGATGTTCGGGGTGAAGCATGCCCCATCGTGAACATCTGTACTTGCCAGATTCAATATCGAAACGTCTTCTTCGTCATCTGAACGTCTCTTGAATTGTTCCCCGTCTTCGTGAATACTACGGCCCATACCATAGCCGTCTTCAACCCTTTCATGGCTGAAACTAGGGACACTTATTTGTCCGTATATTAACTTCTGGGAATCCTTATCGATTCCGTCATCTGATTCACGGTTCTTGCAGACGTAATTCATCATTGGAACAACATCTTGTTCCACGCGCAGCCTCCTTCCTCTTTCGTCTCCGTATACTCTGTTTTGTTCATCATCCGGTTGTGCCCGGAATCGTATAACATCGACCGATTTTCTTCGATTTCCCACCGTGGCTCTGATACCACTATGTTGGACATCCGGTTTCATATCAGCGGAAGCATTACCGGTGTTCGAAGAATTGGTTTTCATTGTGTTATGATTAAACACACAAAACAAAGTATGAAATATGGGAACAAGAAGAAAAACGATTCTGGACAATTCAAAAGGAAAATGAAATTGTCTTGGTGATCTCCATTGTTACAGGAGGTCTCACTTATATACATTGATGAACGGTTATAATTGGCGGGAGTAACCGTCATTATGAAACGGTGTCTGCCAACCGACGTAACCCTTCCCTAATATTCTTACATACACGTATAATTATAAGTTTAATTTATCCTAAAATACATAATAAACATACATAATTAAGTTTATAATCTAACACATAAAATCTACAAAGGAACAAATTATGAATGTACCTTAGAAAAGAAGCCGGGCTGTGGCATCACATTGATATTGAAAGGGGATCAAGAATAGTAGCGTTGGATGAGGATAGTTGATCGATTTCCATAGGAACATACCAAACTAATACCTCTGAGCACTCCTCTGGTATCCCTTCCATTTCTGTCTCGCCCTCCACAACTTGTTCAATGAACGCGCTTGCCTGTCAAGCACAACTAAAATCATTTTATATTCTGCTCAAAAATAAATAACCAGTTTTCAGAATATAACAGACTAACTTGGAACAAGTCCTTGACAGTATCAAGGTGCCGGATACGTTGAGTCGAAGGGCGGTGCCATTGTTTTGGATCCCAAAGGATAGTGCTGTTGAAAGCAAAGCCTGATAACTCTGCGTGATATCTTCTCATGACATTAGTTGTATGCCATCCAATCACTTGCGTCCCGTTACAGATAGGTCCCACAAAAGTAGCAGCTACCCGTGTGCTCTTCTTTAGTTTGGCTACTTGCCAAGTACCGAAACGCCTTCAACCCAAAATACAATTGTTTCTTAAAAGTTTATATTATCTCAAAAATGAATCGTGTAACATAAAACAAGTTCTATTCTATCATTACACTATTAAAAACTAGGGATGTTCATGAGTCGAGCCAAGCCGAGCTAGGGCAAGCTCGGGCTCGGCTTGGTTTTAAACCGAGCTGGCTCAGCTCGGCTTGGTTTGGCTCGATTTTAAAAATAAAAACTAATATATAGCTCTCAAAATTCAGTATTCTAAAATATTATCCAATACTTCAAAAGAACATATTCAAAATAAGTCCAACCTAATACATTATAAGTCAAAATCACGTTTAACAACGCAAAATAAGTTTTATATTTCAAGTAAATACAATATTTGTTCATTAGCACGACAATCAACCTTTAAATATGTCATAGATATCAAACTACAAGCCTAAATACATGTAAATAATAATCAACTTTTTGTAATATATTATATGTATATTAAAATAAAATATATTATAAGTAAAATAATTCGAGCTACCAAGCGAGCCAAACCGAGCCAATTGCCGAGCCGAGCTGGGCTCACTTTCTAACCGAGCCGAGCCGGCTCGGCTCACTTTCAAACCAAGCCATATCGGGCAAGCTTTTTCCGAGCTAAATCCGAGCGAGCTTCGAGCAAGCTCCGAGCCACGAGCTTTTTGGACAGCCCTATTAAAAACACTCATTTGGCACATCATTTTCAAAGTTCTTGTTCATATTTCACACTAAGCAATTAAAGCAAAGCAAGCAATGTACCTGATCTGCCTCAAATGTTGGAAAAGTTGAGTGGAGTAGATATTAGTATCATCTGCAAAGTAGACGATGCCATCAAGCCGGTGTGTTTCAATATGAGAAAGAGCCACATTCCTCTGGTGGACCCTCGGATCTTTAACCTCTGTTGCGTTCTTTGTGCATACAAGATGCCTATACATAACACCACTTTTCCTCAAAATTTCAGACGTTTCCCTTGACTGCCTCGTCATTTCCACAACCACCCACAACAAAGGCGGCTCTACCGTCTTCAACGTATGCGCCAAACGATGAAGGTAATACCCCCTCGTCGGGGTAGTGGTCACAATTATCAAAAACTTTCCAAAACCCGTCTCAAGCGTCTGGCTTTCTTGCTTCACAGAATCATTCTTCAACATGTTTGCAGACATGACATGATTAACAACATCATACAACTGAACCTTCCCAAGTTGCTGAAACGAAAACGCTTGGCTTCTGGAGTGGACATAGGTGGACGTTGTTAATGAAACAATAGGCGTAAATCCAAGAAAAACCCCAACAAGAAAACATAAAAAGAAATGGAAAAATGGCCTCCTCCAAGCATTCCCTTTGGGCTTTTGCTTCTCTAAAGATCTGGAACTAGTTTTGGGGAAAAGATTTAGCACGAAGAAACCGTATTGTGTTGATGCAAAAGATGAAGAAGGGTCATGATTGCACTTGGAGAGTGGAGAACCAATTGCAACTGCAACTGAAGTTGATTCTCCTCCTCCTCCTAATGAAGTCCCTGGTCTAGGCACGGGGGACAATGTTCTCCTCATGATTTCTAAATTCTAACCAAAAACCCTCTAATCTACATTCACTAGCATTGATCAAAGCTTCAGCTAACAGACATTTTCAACTGCTAACAGACTGAAATCAACAACCACCCTTTGAATCCAATCAGAGAAATCAAGTGGAAATCTACCATAAAAGTAAGTAAGGGTGGAACTGGAACTTACAGATTAGCTATAATGACTGACTGACTGCTGGTGTATGGAGAGGATGGAAGTCAAGAAAGCAGACAAAAGGTGGTCAATACTGTAGATCTATTCCAAGTTTTCACCAACATCCCTCTCGTTACTATCGTTTTCTTTTCAATTTTGCTTTTTACTTCATTTTTAGTTTCGTTCCGATGTGGATTCTTCGTTTAACGACGTTAGATAAATTATATGTTCCAACTTTTGGCTACTCCCGAGTTTCCCTATCAACTAGTTGTTAAAAACTCGAATTCATTTAGCTCGGCTTCATTTCATAAAATTATTAAGTCCGTCAGGATAACCCATATCTCCGTATTGAATTAATTTATTGGGTACATTTTTCGTCCTGTGTTCAATAATTACAGTCACAATCATTTTTAGTACTAACCAGGTTAGCTTTAAACGTTAAGGGTCTGTTTGGTATGGGGTAGTGGAATGGACGAAGGAATAGAATGGACGAGGTAATGGAATGGACGAGGGAATGTAATGGATGATTACCATTTCATGTCTTGTTTGGTTACCATGTGTGAATGGAATGAATTATTATTATTATTATTATTATTATTATTATTATTATTATTATTATTATTATTATTATTATTATTATTATTATTATTATTATTATTATTATTATTATTATCAAGGTTGGAGAACTCGCTAGTCGCTAGTCGGCCGGTGAAGTGGGGACTAGCGACTACTCGGGATTACTCGGGATTAATCAGGATTAATCGGATCGGGTTTTTTATATGTAATTTTCAGTTTTATGTATAAATATATACATTTTTATAGGTAAATATTTTAAGTAGCTAGGTTTTAAATCTTACTCAACTCATTTATTTAAGTATACATGATTAATTGTTGGAATTCAAATGATTTGGTTGGAAACTGACCGGAATTTAGAGGTTTTGGCCGGAATATACAGGTTTTTTGCTGGAATCGTCGACTTTTGGCTTGCCTAGTCGGACCTAGTCGTGCCTAGTCGGGTAATAGACCGATTTAAGAAATTTACTCAGTAACTGGACGACTAGCGATTAATCGCCGACTAATCGTCGCCTAGTCGCGATTTTTACAACACTGATTATTATTATTGTGTATTGTTCGGTAGGCAAGAAAAATGGAGTAATAAAATCAGCGGTGAGTGGTGGTGGTGGTCGGTGCTAGTGATTGTAGGTGGTTGTAGGTGGCAGTGGTGGGTGTTGGCGGCGGCGATGGGTGGTGGTGGTGGTGGTGGCGACGAGTGGCGGTGCGGCGGTGACGACGAGTGGTGATGGCGGCAAGGTGGCCGTTGGTGGTGGGTGGCAGCAGAGGTGGCGGTGGGTGGCGACGAAGACGGTTGGTGGTGGTGATGGTGGTGGCGGCGTCGACGATGGTGGTGGTGCGGCGGCGACGAGTGGCGTTGGCGGTTGGTCGCATGTGACACCTGTGCCACCGCGACCATCAAACAAATACCAAGCCAATGAAATATTGTATTTCATACTTGGGATCTTGTATAAATACGTGTATCTTTTGCACATATCAGTTCTTGTTCAATTTCAAACTTTACATCGCTTTCTGGAGAATTAAACGCAAACTGGTGCGAAAACGTACCCAGTTTAATGCGACAAATACTCCGGGACATCAACATATACTTAACATACCTTAAATAACCTTTACATAACTTAGAAATAAGTTTTGAAGGCTTTGGTATGGAAAAAACAAGTTAATTCGCTTACAAGGACTAAACTTGACAAACTGCGAAAGTATGCCAATTTGAACTGTAACGAACATTCCGGAACATGTCCATAAGTTAAACATACCATAAATATCCTTTAAAAATCTTAGAAATAGGCTTTGAGGTGTTCGGTGTGCTAAAATAAACTTTTGGGTCATTCAGGGACTAAAAGTGTCAAAAAGTGCACAAGTTTGCACTTTCACGCATAACTTACGTTCTGAATACATCCGGACATCCAAAAATTTATGTAAACATCCTTATATTATGCCTTAGTGTATGGCATGAGAAAAATCCATTCGTCGCGCAATTTGGATCGTCTTTCGCGCTTATGCGCATTCCGTCGTAATTAACCGAACATCGCGACCGTACGACCAAACGAATCGACATCCGAGATATTTTTGAGCACATTTTAAGTTCCCTACTTCATTTTAGAGCTTTAAAATGGGGTTAACGGGGCTTAAACATGTCAAAAATGCATCAAATACCAAGTTTTGGCATAACAGGGACTAAAACTGTAAATCTGCCAAACTAGGGGCTTACGGACCGTAAGCCAAAACCCATACGGTCCGTAAGGCCTCCCCAGAACAGCAGATTCAACATTTAATGTTGTTGCCTCTTCAAGTAGTGAAAGATCAAAGCTCCCTTGTCTCTTCCAGCCAATAAGGGGCAAGAACAGAGGTACCACAACATTGTGACAAGTGTACGGGCGAGATCATGGCACGTTATTCAAGAAATGATCCTAACGGTTTTGCTTTTCCTATAAATACCCCCCCCATTTTGCTAAAAACTCACACAATCTGATCTAAAGGCTCTAAGTTGGAACCATTGTTTCATACCTGAGCCATTTTGATCTAGATTAGCATTCGGGGACCCTCCGTAAGTATTCTTTCGTTCTTTTATTCGCTTTTCGAGTTCGAAAGTCAACATTTTGTTGACTTTCTGCATTGACCAGCCTATGGTCAACACGAAGTTCGTTGGAACTTCATAACGTGAGCGTGATCACGATGGTTATAGTCCGTAGTGACTATACCTACTGATTACCACGTTATCTAGGCTCAGTGACGAGTCGTAGTTTCGGCCAAAATGCGCATTCTTGCGTATTTTGTAACCAAACTACTCGTGAGCATCAAAGCCGTTTGTTTTGATGCCAAACCTGTTTTCTAAACTTAGTTAAGCATGTTCTAACATGCTTAGCTCGTCACTTTTAGTTTAGTGCATATGTAGGGTCGTAAGATAAACGATCTAAACCATCGCTTATACTTTCGAACCCGACCCATTTGGTCGATCATTAGGATCCGACCAAACACATTAGGTGACCATAGCTATAACCTTCCAAGGTTATACCTTGTGGTCACGATGTTAGGCGTTCCAGACGCGTTCTACGCGAACGACGCGTAAGGTAGCATAAGCTACCTAAACGGGTCGTAATGGGTCGCAAGCACTTAGGTTAGGTTTCATTTAGTATGTAGGCTTTGTTAAACCATATTACACGAGTCTCCATACTCGTTTGGTTTACAAACCCGCATACTATCCGATCCTTCCGATTTTGGTCCGGTATATTAATATAGCTACCTATTAGGTGCCGTTTGATATTCCGTGATCTCTAGCATTATCTGGTTATTATACAAGGAATTCAAAGCAATCTCAGGTGAGTACATTGAACCCCTCTTTTACTGTTTTCCAAACTGTTTTGGGGTGAAACACATGTGCCTACTTGTTACTTTCATGCTTTCCGGTTTTCACATCATATACTTGCTATGCTCGATAGTACACATATAGTACATGATTTCATTGTGTTTATGCTATGTATGTCCATTGTGTGCATACTTAGTACATCACTTTACAATACATTTCATGCTATGTATGCCCATTGTGTGCGTACTTAGTACATTGCCTTACATTACATGCTATGTATGCCCATTGTGTGCGTACTTAGTACATTACTTTACATTACATGCTATGTATGCCCATTGTGTGCGTACTTAGTACATTGCTTTACATTACATGCTATGTATGCCCATTGTGTGCGTACTTAGTACATTGTTTTACATTGCATTTCTGTTGCATATGCTCATCCAGCATATGAACACATTATGCTACATTTTGAACCGTTGTGACCAGTTGACTATGTGAACCGTTTGTAACCATTGAACCGTGTGAACCAGTTGTATCCGTTGACATGATTTACATTTGACAATAGACATTTGACTATACATAAACATTTCTACCGTTGTTAAACATTTCATCTTGATGGTTCGGTTTGAGTAAGTGATTAAGTAACGAGGCGTGTGTAATATGATACAAGCATGGTGGATACGCCGCTGGTACTTCCTATATATAAGTGTTTGTATGGTATTACATATCGTAACGTTATTTGAATCATTTCAATTTGAGACATATGACATTTTATACAAATAACACACTTTTCACGAGACATTGTTTTACAAACGACTTATCTTATACAAACTCATTTTACATGGTTATCCGTTTAACCATACAGTGTTCCCTTATTTATACATATCATCTGATCTTACCATTTTTCAAATGATTTACAAGACAAAGCAAATTACAAGGTTCATGACTAAACATTTTCTCAAACATAAGTCATGAATCCTGTTTTCACAAAACCAATGTATCTCACAGGCATTTTTATGCTGACGTACCTATTTTCACATGTGTTTTCAGGAGATGATGCGTAGGACTTATCAAGACATACTTAGGCGGACCTGTGCCTTAGTGACTTAAAACGAGACAAGAACTAGTAATTCATGTTATGTACTCTTTGGTTCTTGTTTAAACAATGTATACTTTCATATTTGATCAATAAAACGAAACTTTAATTGCCATGGATTTGAAACAATTGATTCTGTTGCAACACTCCCCGACGTTTCCGCCACGTTTTGTATGTTCTACGTGGTCGGGGTGTGACATCGCAGCTATGGGTGATAACGGTGGCGAGTGGGTGGCGGTGGCGATGGCTGTCGGGGTGATGTGGTGGCGGGTGGCGGCGATGGCGTCGGTGGTGGATGGTGGTAGGTTGTGGCGAAGGTGGTGGGTTGTGGTGTTGACGAATGGTGCAAGAAGGGATGGAATGGAAAAAAAACATGGGGGTGGAAGAAATGATTTTGAGGGAATGGAATGCCTTTTGGAATGGGTGATTCCATTCCATTAACAACCAAACACCTTTTTCTTCATTCCCACGTAATCATCCATTCCATTCCACCTCTCATTCCTACATAATAAACAATATCTAAGTGGTCACGTGCACATCATGAGAGGGCAAAAATGTCATTTAACTTATTTCTTTTATCTCCTTTTAAAACCCTTTAATAACCAGCACTACCATATCTCACCCCTCTCTCTTTATCCCAGCCACAATCCAACGCCGCCACCTCTAACCTCCAGCAACCAACAACCCACCACCTGCCACTACTGTCGCCTATTACCACCGCCACCGCCGAAACCATAGATCCGGGCTGTTGCCGTCTAAAACATCCCCAACTAGACCACCATCATAAACCACAACCACCATACACCATCATCCATAAAGCAATAAACAGACCCGACCCGTTACTCTCAAGGACCTATTCTTAAAACTAAAAACACCCTTTGTGACATCTGTGCCTCTGCGACCATCAAACAAATACCAAATCAATGAAATATTGTGTTTCATACTTGGGATTTGTATAAACATGTGTATCATTTGCACATATCAATTCTTGTTCGATTTCAAGCTCAAAATCACTTTCTAGAAAGTTATACGCGAACTGATGCGTAAACGTAATCAATTTAATGCGAAAAACACTCCGGAACAGTGAAATAGGCTTAACATACCTTAAATAACCTTTACATAACTTATAAATAAGTTTTGGAAGGTTTGGTGTGTCGAAATCAAGTTTATTCGATCGTAGGGACTATTTGCGTCAAACTGCGAAAGTCTGCCGATTCGTATGGTATCGAACCTTCTGGAATATGATCATAAGTTAAACATACCCTAAATATCCTTTTCATAGCTTAGAAATAGGCTTTGAGGGGTTCGGTGTGCTAAAATAAACTTTTTTGGTCAATCAGGGACTAAAAGTGTCAAAAAGTGCATAAGTTTGCATTTTTGCGCATATCTTACGTTTTGAATATATCCGGACATCAAAAAATTTATGTAATCATTAAAATATTTTATTTTAGTGATTGGCATGCTAAAATTCCATTCGTCGCGTAATTTGGATCGTTTTTCGCGTTCGTTCGAGTTTCGTTGTAATTAACCGAACAACGCAACCATACGACCAAACGAACCGACATCCGAGATGTTTCTGAGCATGTTTCATGTCCCCTACACTTTGGCATCATTGTAGTGCCTTGAAAATGACTTATCGGGCCTTAAACGTGTCAAAAAGGGCCTTATATGCTTGCAGGCTATGCAGTTAATAGCGGCGCTATAGCGGTGCTATAGCGGTTAGCGGACGTCTGGGTTTGTAGCGGTCCAAATAGCGGTGGCTCATAGTGGTTCCTCTATTAGCAGCGCTATAGCCCGCTATTTGGCCGCTATTTGGAAACCTGTATAGCGGTCAATGTCAAATTAGGTCAAATTTTGAAACAATCGATCAAAAGTCACCTATAATCGGACCAAATCGGTCAAAATTAGATCAGATATTAGTCAAAATTTGACCAAATCGGTTAAGTGAAACGAATTGTTACCTTCATTCGAACAAAAATCAGTTGTTGCTCCATGATTTTGAACCATTGTAGAGATAACTGGGTAGTCTGCCTGATGAAGAAGAGGAGGGGAGTGGGAAAACGGCGTATAATGAAAGTGGGGATGATTAGGGTTATTTAAGTTTGGGTATTTTAACATATAACCCCCTCCATCTTCATTAGTTTATATTTAGTCCTCATACTTGTGAATTTATTTATAAAAAATATAAAATTAATGGTATATGTATATAATATATATAAAAATACATAAATTATGCATGGTATAAAAATTACCGCTATATCACCGCTATACCACCGCTATAATCTATATATCGTATAGCGGACCTTGACCGCTATCCGCTATTTTACCGCTTTAACTGCTTAGCTTGCAGGGACTGTATTTGTAATTTGTGAAACTGTTGCTGAGTTATCAGGCGGTCGCGGGCCGCGTAAGAAGTAGGCTCAGCCTACGCGGGGCGCGAGAGCCTCCCAGAACAGCAAAAATCAGTTTTTTTCATTTACAGCAGTTGGTTTCTGGTTTTGCACTTGGTTTTCCAACTTTATGGGCTTGTTTTGGGCACCCATAGTATTGTTTTTTAGTGGGTAACACATGTATGGTCTTGATCAAAGCACGGGTTATAAGAAATGATCCTAGCGGTTATTGAAATCCTATAAATACCCACTTGATTTGCTCTCATTTCTCACACTTGATCTGAATTGCTCTAAGTTGAAGTTCAAAATTTCATACCTGAGTATTTTGGATCAAGATCTTCCTAGCTTGGACCCTTTGTGTTAGTGCAATATCTGTCTATCGCCTCCGTCAATCTATTCCGTAGCAGAAATAGAAGAAACTGAAGGTTTTTAAGCTTTTAGGTTACAATTAGTTAAAAAGGGCAAGGTGGCAAACTTGTAAATAAGGAGAAATCCTTATAATCCTTGTGCCTATAAATAGCTCATTTAGTTGTATAGGTTAAAACTTTTGGAAGACTTGGAGCTCATTTGGAGAATTAGAGATCTAGTTGTAGAGAGAGAAAGTCTAGAGAGAGAAAGTCTCTCTAAGTGATTCACGGCATTGTACACGACGTCATCTATATAGAATCACGTTTTCTTGTACGTTATTGAGTGTTCGATCACATACGTTCACGGATTCCGCACGTCGAACGTACGTTACGCAATCGAACGGTATCGAAACCGGTCTTCCGTAGCAGAAATCAAAGAAATCGAAGAGTTTTAAGCTTTTAGGTTACAATTAGTTAAAAAGGGCAAGGTGGCAAACTTGTAAATAAGGAGAAATCCTTATAATCCTTGTGCCTATAAATAGCTCATTAAGTTGTAAATTAGAAGACTTTTGGAAGACTTGGAGCTCATTTGGAGAATTAGAGATCTAGTTGTAGAGAGAGAAAGTCTAGAGAGAGAAAGTCTCTCCAAGTGATTCTCGACATTGTACAAGACGTCATCTTAATCGAATCACGTTTTCTTGTACGTTATTGTGTGTTCGATCACATACGTTCACGGATTCCGCACGTCGAACGTACGTTACGCAATCGAACGGTATCGAAACCGGTCCTAACACTTTGTAAGTTTCTTTCATGCTTTTATGCGTTTTTAAGCGTGAAAGTCAAACAATGTTTATAATCCCTTGTGACTATACCTACTGATTACCACTAAGTTCGGTTGAACTTCGCAACGTGAGCGTAATCACAATGGTTATAATCCCTTGTGACTATACCTACTGATTACCACTTTATTTACGCATAGTGACGAGTTATAGTTTCGGTCAAAATGCGCGTTTATGCGTATTTTACAACCAAACTATTCTTGGGTATCAAAACCCTTTGTTTTGATATCAAAGTTGTTTTCTAACTTCGTTAAGCATGTTTTAACATGTTTAACTCGTCACTTTTAGTTTAGTGCTTATATAGGGTCGTAAGATGAGCGATATAAACAACCGCTTACACTTTCGAACCCGACCCGTTTGGTCGATCATTAGGATCCGACCAAACACATTTTGTGACCATAGTTGTATAGGGAATAACATTCCGAGGTTATACCTTATGGTCACTTCGTTTAAGTAGTTGTATGATAGGTAATTTATATGCCTTAGGAAAATGACCAAAATGCCCTTTTCACGCATAAATTCATTTTAAGCATATGTAACTTAAATTTTTACATCTAAACTGATTAGGTAACATTATTAGACATGTTAAGGCATATAATACTTGTCATATGACTAGTTATGCCACACCCCCAAAAATCCACATGCGGAGTACCACCGATTGGAGGCGTGACTGACCAGGATCCAGCCACCAATTATGTTGATCATTGGTTAGTAGAGATAATATTCACCAACCGTAATGGTTAATAAATAACACAGTTTAAAGTTCAAAAGTTTAAGTTCAGATAACAGTTTAAATAAGTAGCGGAAGCATAGACAAAACAGTTCATAGTTCATGTTTATTTAGAACCCAGCACTAGGGTTAGACGACCACTACACCTCCCCAAGCTGCAAGCTCCTGAGTCATTGGTTACCTGCAAAGCATGCAGTAGGGTATCAACAAAAATGTTGGCGAGTTCACGAGTTGTCCAGTTTTTAATTTCCAAAAACTTGTTTCACCAGTTAATTTATCCGTTTATACATGCCGTGGGGAGCTACCCCATAAGTAAGCGACTAAACTATTTTCCAATACCGAATACTAGGTGACCGTACGTTTCCGCAGTGCCCCGTTTGTCAATGTTCTATCGTCATTGATGGTTTGCCAGAGTACATTAGTTCACTCCCGATCCCATACACGGGCACGGTGTGAGGCTGATAAGACCTAAATAGCGCTATCAACTAATAACCCGTTCGCCTGGCCCTGGCGACTAATCGGTATTAAGTAGTAGGGACTTGAGTGATAGAGTTTTGTTTAGTGTTGCTCGTTGCATTCCGTATAAACTGTAATTAACTAAGAGTCCCGTTAAAGGGGAGAAAAGTAGGTTTGTATCCCTTACGAGGGGGATAGCATTGTTTAAGTTTCCGTTTCCCAAACCACCGGGAACACATGCTTTAAGTTGTGAACTCACCTTGGGTTGCTCGGCAGTTTAATTTACTTGGTTAAGTATGCTGGTCACCACGTCCTAATATGGTTACCAGTGTGGGTTAGGCTCGGATACAAGTAATCACGTATATCCTACACGTATCTAACATATAGCATACATACAGTTATTGTTGGGTTATTGGGCCTATTCCAACGATTGCACAGTCAAACAATAGCAGTTAACACATAGTCCAGTCAACAGTCAGCCCAAACTAAAAACACGTTGTGGCCCAATAACCAAAGTAGGCAGCCCAGTCGAGACAAGGTGGTCTCGACTCGAGAACACGCGGTCTCGGGTCGCAACCACGAGATCTCGAGTCATGGATTTCTGGTCTCGAGTAGTGCAGGCATGAGTCGTAACTTCAGAGGTCTCGAGTCCAGTCTCGAGTCGAAACCATGAGATTTCGAGTCGAGACCTTGATGGTCTCGAGTCCCTGAAGTCTGTTTTGAGTTGTTTGGTCAAGGTCTCGAGTCGCAATCACTGCGGTCTCGAGTTGTAGTTTGATGGTCTCGAGTCGAAACCGGAGGTCTCGACTTGCACCCCTGATGACCGATTCCTTCTAGAACCTGTCCAACTTGTACTATCCAATAGAATTTCATTTTCATGATCCTATGTACTAACCAATACCATTTCACCAACATGTTTTCTTGTCTAACACTTCATCAAAACAGATCAAAACAAGCATTTTTCAAATGTTTTTCATTTTCAAATGATTTCTTCAAGTAGTTCATCTTTTAAGTTTTCATATTAAATCAGTCATGTTCATCTTACATAATCATGCATTTTATGGACAAGAATCGTAACACATAAACTAGATACCAAGATTATTTTGCAAACCATCATCAAACAAAACCATTTGTTCTCTAATATTTAGCATAAATCAGATGGTCATGAACAATCCTAAACTATCATTCTTTTGCCATTCAAAACATCTCAACAAAATGTTACCCTACAAAAGTGCACACTTTTTACAAAGGAGATCATGTTCATCTTAGATGTTGGAACCAAACATGTATCATTAACAAACATGAACCCATTAAACCGAACAACCACTTTCATCATACTTAAACACTAGCCACAATGCACATTATCACATAATCAACATTTTTATCATGCATTTGCATGTGTTTACAAAGAAACACTAACCGGCTAAGGATTTTGAATGTAGAAGTGAGTAGGTTGTTGTCCGATAATCCTCGAGTGAAGAACACAAGCTGTTCCGAGAGCTTTGCCGCTACCGGTTGGATCCGAGAGGTGGAGAAGGAGGGTTTATGGTGGTGTTCTAGGGTTTTAGTGAGGGAGAGAGAGTGTAGGAGAGTGTGTGAGAATGTAAGGTAAAGGTGGATGATGGGTTTTTATATGAAATGATGCACCCTAAAGGGGCTTTCGGGTGGACTAAAGGAGGTCCACGGCCCAACCGGCCCACTGTTTACTGTTCACTCGAGACCGGGTGGTCTCGAGTCATGGTCTCGGTTCAGTAGAACTTATACACCTATATATATATTTATTACATACATATAACTTAATACAAGGATCATATAGCATACCAAGGTAATTCACAAATTTCCATTTAATAAAAATATGTACACATAATTTCAATACAAGATAGTTGCTCGGGAAAACCCAGAGTGTCACATTATCCCCAAGTTTTAAGAACTTTCGTCCCGAAAGTTAAGGCAGCCCCTGTCAAGCTAGTATAAGTGAGAACGTTTCAACGGGGTGTCACATCATCCCCCCGTTAATTTGGAATTTCGTCCCGAAATTCGGTTGTAGCTTCAGTGCTGGGGGTTTCATTTGGGAACAACTGGGGATACTTGCGCTTCATCTGGTCTTCCCGCTCCCAGGTAAACTCTGGGCCACGGCGCGAGTTCCAACGAACTCGCACGAGAGGTATCTGGCTACGTTTGAGGGTTTTGATCTCTCGATCCGTGATCTTAACCGGTTCCTCAGTAAAGTGTAGTTGTTCGTCAATAGTGAATTCCTTGAAGGGAATTACGAGTGTCTCATCTGACAGACACTTCTTCAGATTAGACACGTGAAAGACGTTGTGTACCGCACTCAGTTCTTCAGGCAGATTCAATCTATAAGCCACCTTACCAATCCTCTCGGTAATTTCGAATGGTGCGACATATCGCGGATTCAGCTTGCCCCATTTATCAAAACGAACCACACCCTTCCAGGGTGAGACTTTAAGTAGAACTCGGTCACCGACCTGGAATTCTAGCGGTTTCCTATGCTTATCAGCGTAACTTTTCTGACGGTCATGAGCTGCCGCCATGCGTTGTCTGATCTGGGCAATCTTCTCCGTGGTGTCCATCACCAGTTCTGGGCCCGTGATTTGGCTGTCACCAACTTCCGCCCAGCAAAGAGGTGATCGGCATTTACGACCGTACAATGCCTCAAAGGGTGCTGCCTGAATGCTGGTGTGGTAGCTGTTATTATACGAGAATTCCACCAGAGGTAGATGCTTCTCCCAACTTTTACCAAAATCGATCACACATGCCCTAAGCATGTCTTCCAGAGTTTGGATGGTGCGTTCAGACTGCCCATCCGTCTGTGGATGATAAGCGGTTCTCATGTCCAAGCGTGAGCCAAAGGAATTGTGCATAGCTTGCCACAACTCAGAAGTGAAACGTGCATCTCGATCAGAAATAATGGAGGTTGGCACTCCGTGCCTCGAAACAACTTCCTTTAAGTAAATGTCTGCCAAGGTAGAGAACTGTCTGTTTCTTTAATAGCCAAAAAGTGTGCGGACTTGGTCAATCGATCCACTATCACCCAAATGGTGTCATTTCCGTGTTGAGATCTAGGTAGGCTAGTAACGAAATCCATGGAAATTTGCTCCCATTTCCATTTCGGGATCTCTGGTTGTTGTAACAAGCCTGGCGGCTTCTGGTATTCAGCCTTAACTCTAGCACAGGTCAAGCACTTACTAACATAAGTGGCTATGTTGGCCTTCATACCAGGCCACCAATAAGTAGTCTTGAGGTCGTGGTACATCTTGTCCGAACCAGGATGTACTGAGTAACGGGACTTATGTGCTTCGTCCATCACGAGCTCGCGTAACTTTCCATAAAGGGGAACCCATATGCGCCCGGTTACATAGTAAGCGCCGTCTTCTTTTTGTTCTAACCCCTGCCTTGATCCTCGCAGGGACTCAGCCCTGATGTTCTCTGATTTCAATGCTTCAACCTGAGCATTTTGAATCTGAGTAGGGAGGTTAGACTGGATGGTAAGTTGTAGCTGTCACACCCCAACCGATGGCGGAATCATCGGGGTGCGGCACTGAGCGAAACAGATTGTCTAGAAGTTTCCACAACAACTATTATTACAAATTCAGTTAAATGATACGTCCCATACCGTATCCCAAATAAATAAACAAGTTATCATAGAAAGCAACTAGGCAAATAATTCCGTTCCGACAACTCAGATTCAATTATTATTACAGACAATTGTTTATTATTACTAGACTCCCTAGCCTCGATTTCATCACCACACGCCTAAGCATCCTAGCAACTTAAGCACCTGTCACATACGTTAAAATAAAGTCAATACATAAAATGTAAAGGTGAGCACACAAGTTTGATAATAGCATATAGAGTTCGAATAGTTTACGCATAACCAGGCACGTACACAGAGGAAAACGATGCATGTTAATTATCGACATGGGACCATCGATACCAACGACCACGGGTTGACCGTCCGAGACGGTTCGCAATACATGATTACCACCGTAATCCATGCAAGTAATTGTCCTTAACAACCCCCGTGTGAACGGGTGCTGAGTCCAAACTATAGTACTATGTTGCTAAGGCAGGTAGATAGCACTCCACGTGTAAACATAATAACAGCATTCATTTAGTCAAGTAGCACATGCAAATAGTTAGCGTTCAAATAGTTTGTGTTTGATTGTGATTTGATAGGTAACGTATGTAACACCCAAAAGTGCTAAAAGCAAAAAGGGATCGAGTATACTCACAGTGATTGATTGTGGATTGAAGGGAGCGCTGAGAGTAAGATTAGCCTGAAAGTTCGATAGCATAATGATAGGTAACGCGGAAAAGTAAACAAGTGTGAATGGATCGAATGGGCTAGTAACGCGGATTTGGGTGATTCCTGAGTAGTAACGATAAGTAACGCGGATCTAAGGGAACCCATATGCGCCCGATTACATAGTAAGCGCCGTCTTCTTTTTGTTCTAACGGATTTGGAGAATCCTTCAATGAACCGTCGATAATAGCCCGCTAGTCCGAGAAAAGAACGAACTTCTGACGGGTTCTTAGGTGTAATCCAGCTTTTGACAGCTTCAATCTTCGCAGGATCGACATGGATACCCCGACTATTCACTATGTGACCCAGAAATTGAACCTCCTCCAACCAGAATTCGCACTTGGAGAACTTGGCATAGAGTTGGTTCCCCTGGAGTAACTCGAGAACCAAACGTCGATGTTGCGCGTGTTCGGCTTTCGATTTGGAATAAATCAAGACATCGTCGATGAACACGATGACGAAACGGTCAAGATAAGGCTTACACACACGATTCATCAGGTCCATAAAAACCGCAGGTGCATTGGTTAGACCAAAGGGCATAACTACAAATTCGTAATGGCCATAACGGGTTTGGAAAGCGGTTTTAGGAATGTCTTCCTCTTGAATTCGTAGCTGATGATATCCTGAACGTAGATCGATCTTAGAGAAGCATGCTGCACCTTGTAGCTGATCAAACAAATCGTCAATTCGGGGTAAGGGGTATCGGTTCTTGATGGTTAGCTTATTCAATTCCCGATAGTCGATGCACATCCGGAACGATCCATCCTTCTTTTTGACAAAAAGGACTGGCGCGCCCCAAGGAGAGGTGCTTGGGCGAATAAAGCCTTTTTCGAGTAATTCCTGGAGTTGGTTCGAGAGTTCCCGCATTTCGGATGGAGCGAGTCGATAAGGATCTTTGGCAACGGGGTTAGCTCCAGGAATGAGGTCGATGCGGAAGTCGATATCACGACTTGGTGGTAGTCCGGGAAGATCGTCAGGGAACACCTGAGGAAATTCACGAACCACTGGAACATCTTTAACTTCAACTTTCTTTTTCTTTCCCTTCTCCGCTACTACGATGTTGGCCAAGAAAGCTCGGTATTCCTTGCGGAGATACTTGCTGGCTTGAATACACGACATAAGCTTGAGACCTTTCGACGCTGTTTCACCGTACACACACAATAAATCACCATTCGCGAGTGAGAATCGAATCATCTTCTCGAAGCATACAACTTCGGCATGGTTTTCGCGAAGAAAGTCCATGCCTATTATGACATCAAAGCTTCCGAGTTGCATTGGAATAAGGTCGATCGGGAAGATGTGATTGTTGAGCTCGAGAGTACAATCACGGAGTACAGAGTTAACAGCAATAGTTCTTCCTGTAGCAACTTCGACTTCGAATGACGAGGATAGATAGGAGCGCTTACGACTAAGGAGCTTCTCGAATTCAAACGACACAAAGCAGTTATCGGCTCCAGTATCAAACAAACATGATGCATAAATACCATTCACAAGGAACGTACCATTAACCACGTTGTTATCCGCCTGAGCCTGGAGGGCATTGATGTTGAAGGTTCGGGCATGGGCTGCTTGCTGCTGTTGCTGAGGCTGCTATTGTTGCTGTTGCTGCTGGGGCTCTTGCTTAACCACCCTGTTCGGGCACCTGTTTGCAAAGTGGTTAGGGTCACCACATGCAAAGCAGACTCGAGCATTGACTGCAGGTGCTGGAGCTGTTTGTTGGCCTTGAGGGGTGGGGAGTAGAGCTTGGTTGACAGTAGCTTGAACTGGGGCTTGACGGGGACCATAGTGACAGTTCGCAGTGAAATGGCCGTAAAGGTTGCAGTGAGCGCAAAAGCGACAAGCTAGACCCACTGGATGATGATACGAGCATGTCGGGCAGAGTGGGTGAGGGCCTGTGTATGCACGCTTTGCTGGCGGTGCATTGATCACTGGAGCTGAGCAAGGGTGCTGCTGCTGTTGAGCTGGTACAACTTGTAGAGGAGTGGCGTTTGTCGCGGCAGCACAGCTCTTGTTGCTGGAGCTGTTGTTGTTCTTCTTCTTCCTTCTTGATGACTTGGAGGATTGAGCAGATGAGTCGGTGGGTGCTGCGGTGGCTTGGTGCAGAGACTTGGTTTGCTTGTCCCAGAAACCACACTTTACCCGCTTGTCATTAATCTCAGCGGCTAGCAGGTAGGTTTCTTCGATCGTTGCTGGCTTGGCGGCGTGAACAAAGTCGGCTACACAGTCGGGTAGAGCTCGAATGTACTTCTTGATGGCTTGATCTGAGGTCTTGACTTGATCAGGACAGATGATGCTAAGCTGCTTGAAGCGAGCAGTGAGAGCAGCGTTGTCTCCATCCTTCTGCTTGATTCCCCAGAACTCGTCCTCCAGCTTTTGGCGTTCATGAGGAGGGCAGAATTCGTCGATCATAATTGCCTTCAACTCCTCCCATGTTAGCTCGTAAGCTGCATCATTTCCGCGCTTGTTTCGTTCGGCCGTCCACCAGTCTAGAGCACGGGACTGGAAGACGCCTGTAGCATTGAGAGTGCGGAGATGTTTAGGACATCCGCTCTGGCGCAGAGTGACTTCGACCGAGTCGAACCAGTGAAACATGGCTGTAGGACCATCTTCGCCAGTGAACTCTTTTGGTCCGCATGCTTTGAACTACTTGAAGCTGAAAGCAGCCTTGCTTGAATCCTTAGGGTTTTCAGCTCGGGATTCTTCAGACGTTTTGCTGGCATTTTCATACACCTCACTTACGGTTTTCGCCACTTGCTTGGAGATGATAGCAGCGAGGCGTCTGTCCCTCTTTTCCTGGCGGGTAAGTGGGGTTTGCTATCTGGATGACGACATGGTCTGCAACAGACATCGTCGTAGGTCTCAGACACAACAGAATCGAATCTCACCTCACACGTCTACTATTATCTAAGCTTAGAATCACGTCGAAACAATATCACGTAAACACATATGCACAAAACCACAGATGCACGTAAGCACAGAAGCACATAAGCACAAAGTCACATAAACACGAAAACACGTAACCATTTAATCACAGAAGCAAGTAATGTCACGTAATTTCCCTATAAGCACATATAGCATTCTAACTGCCTCAAGATCCTATCATTCAAAGCTTGCGTGTCGTTCGTATAACATATCGAATAATATCGTATTCATCCTACTTAGTCTTATAGCACATCATATCGTAATATCATTTAGATTGCAGCAACTGGGGATCGATTAGGGATAGAATAACAGTACGAGTCGTGCGTGTCGATTGAAATGATAGCGAAATCGAATAACATCCCAAAACATAAGCACAAAACAGAGAAAGCACACATAAACACATAAAAATCAACGAGTCATCAGAGTACGCGGTTGCGGTTCTCAGAATCGAAACACTTAAAATCGAGGGATAGATTGTCTACGGCTACTAGACATCGACTACCCAAGGCAACTCGACTATTCACAATAGGCTTGTCATCATTTTCGACTCTAGAGGTCGTGTTTCTGCCTCGATTCTCGGGCATTCCACACACGCTTCCTAGGTCATACTTGTGAGTTCAGGTCATTGGAGACCATCGAGGCCTTGGTGAGATAAATAAAGTCTAGAACAAACTTCCAAGGTTAGGGTTTCACCCCTTGGCTTAGCAATTTCTTCCTTGTTTTTAATAAAATAAGGGAGATTATTCATCAAAATATGGATTTCACTCCTGATTTGGTATAATCTCCCTTGTTTGTTGGTGAAAATAACGAGATAAGCATGAATAAACGAATAAAATCAGCATAAGTCAGGCAGTTTGGTCAGGAGTTTGCGGCTTTCACACCTATTCCTAGCCAAATCTTCCGACTTTATTTGAAAATTTCGAGTGCAGTGATAGTGAAGGATTGCAGAATAAACATATAAACCCGGTCTGTTGGTTCCTAACTATAGTCTAGGTCTCTAAGACAGTGACCCGGACTAGGTCGTGTCTGCCTAATTCCCTATAGTTATGGCTCTGATACCAATCTGTCACACCCCAACCGATGGCGGAATCATCGGGGCGCGGCACTGAGCGAAACAGATTGTCTAGAAGTTTCCACAACAACTATTATTACAAATTCAGTTAAATGATACGTCCCATACCGTATCCCAAATAAATAAACAAGTTATCATAGAAAGCAACTAGGCAAATAATTCCGTTCCGACAACTCAGATTCAATTATTATTACAGACAATTGTTTATTATTACTAGACTCCCTAGCCTCGATTTCATCACCACACGCCTAAGCATCCTAGCAACTTAAGCACCTGTCACATACGTTAAAATAAAGTCAATACATAAAATGTAAAAGTGAGCACACAAGTTTGATAATAGCATATAGAGTTCGAATAGTTTACGCATAACCAGGCACGTACACAGAGGAAAACGATGCATGTTAATTATCGACATGGGACCATCGATACCAACGACCACGGGTTGACCGTCCGAGACGGTTCGCAATACATGATTACCACCGTAATCCATGCAAGTAATTGTCCTTAACAACCCCCGTGTGAACGGGTGCTGAGTCCAAACTATAGTACTATGTTGCTAAGGCAGGTAGATAGCACTCCACGTGTAAACATAATAACAGCATTCATTTAGTCAAGTAGCACATGCAAATAGTTAGCGTTCAAATAGTTTGTGTTTGATTGTGATTTGATAGGTAACGTATGTAACACCCAGAAGTGCTAAAAGCAAAAAGGGATCGAGTATACTCACAGTGATTGATTGTGGATTGAAGGGAGCGCTGAGAGTAAGATTAGCCTGAATAGTTCGATAGCATAACGATAAGTAACGCGGAAAAGTAAACAAGTGTGAATGGATCGAATGGGCTGGTCGATCGAACGACAGGTTCGATCGAACGGGCTGTTCGGTCGGCTGGTATGTCCGGTTGGACAGTCCTGTTCGATCGGCCGGTAGGCTCGATCGGCTGGGCCATTCGAGTGGATTGTTTCTTCCTCTGGTGTGTTTGTGTTTGAGGATTTGAACTTTTGAAGTTTTCGTTGCAGCATTTGAGAACACTGAAGTGTTCCTACCTTTCAAGTCGATCGATCGAACTGTTCGTTCGATCGGCTAGCTCACTCGATCGGCTAGCTCACTCGATCGGCTAGGAACTTCAGAATTAGTCCTCAACTGAATGTCACTTGATCGAACAGTCTGTTCGATCGGCTGGCATTCCCTACTACGAACGAGTTGTGAAAACGATTAAGTGTTGAAGAGTAGTATCTCATGATCCGAAGAGTAATGTTCACCAAACGCAGTTCGATCGAACATCCCTTCCTCAATACTATGCTTCATGAAATTTTAAAGTGTGGGACCATGTGCTAGCCGACCGGCTGGCCCGGTCGATCGGCTGGTATGTCCGATCGGCTGGGCTGTTCGAACAGCCTAGCCGTTCGGCCAGTATCTCTGACCTGGTCGGCCTTTCGTCTAACACTTGGCTGTTTGGTTGCTTGTCATTATATCGAGGTAGTTTGATAACGAGTTGAACTATGATACCTTCGTTCTTACTTGTCTCTCCGGCTCGGACAGGAATCACCCAAATCCGTCCGTTGAGCGGTTCGGAACGTCGGCTTAGAGTTTAACCCGTTGTCGGTGAACCTCGTAGATAGAACCCGGATCTTGAACCATCCAACCATTGGAATGATCGGTGGGTTGGCTCAGGCTCCGTTTCTACCGGTTTGAAGGCATTGAGTGTAAAAGAGTTGAAAGAAAGTTGGGATTCCTTCTTTCAATCCTTCACAACTTGTGGATGTTTAGATCTTTGATAGATCTTAACTTGTTTATGTGGAAATCGGTTAGATCTAAGCTATTCATGGTTGAATGAGGCCAAAGTTTGATGTTCTTCAAGAACACCATGATGACATGTAACACCACGTAAAAACATGTCCAATTATATAAAGACACGTATCCCGAACTTTAAACAAGTATATTCTCGTGAAGGACTTAAAAGGTCAACATGCCAAAACTTGAGCCTCTGATTGACACTTTGTGGAAGATTTGTCTTTAATCGAAAGGTTAAGTGAATACGAGAAGCCATTTCGTGTGTACATATGAAAAATAAGGCTACGGGAATTAAACGTGTCAACATGTTAAGCTTACCTCTGAATGACCATTCTGAATAAATTCCCGAAAGCTTTATAAAATTATATTAACACATTGATACATGGCTATTATGGAGATTAAACCTCGGCTGCAAATAATAGTTTATAAACTCAATTCAAGAAAATTGAAATTCATGCAAAGAGCCGACAAAACTTCATGTTTGGACAATTTTCTTAAAGCAAGGGAACACAAGTGCATGGCATTATTATTGGGCATTCAGAACTGGTCATTTGGACTAATGTACTGAATTAAGGGTCAAGATTCAGACATTGAAATGCATGATGAAGTGTGTGAAAGTTGTAAAAATTTTGTCCTCTGGTCATCGGTTACGGACCGTATAGCCCTAGGCTTACGGTCCGCAAGGACGTATCTGGGCGATGCGAACCAGGTTCGGTTACGGACCGTAAGCGTTTAGACATACGGTCCGTAAGCAATGGTTACGGACCGCAAGAGGATTCCTTTACGGTCCGTAAGAGCGTCGCTGGGCAGAAATTTTGGATAGGTGTGAGTTAAGCTGTTAACCGACTTAAACATGTAAAATTCAATACTATGGATGATTGAGCGGTAAAAATAAACCACTAGGACACCTGTGGTGATCCTAGGGCCTTCCATAACAGCTGGGAATGATCCAAGAGTTCATGAGATAGTATAAATAGGTCTTGAAGTTGAGTTTCAAAAACTCACATTTTGCTACTGATATTTAGACATGTCCCGAAAATTTGACATCAGTTTGAGGTCTAGAATGGGAATTATGTTCAATAGCGTAATTAAGAGACTTCTTAGTAATTAGAAAGCGTAATTAGCATAAGGCCTATCTAAACCCGATTTTTGTCACCAAACTTTCTACCTACTGATGTTAAATAATATTTTGGGATTTTTAAAGATTTTTATTTATTTATTTTTTTAAGCTGAACTTAACATAGGATTATAGCCTAGTTTCGGTGATTACCGATTTTACCCTTTTCATACATATAATGAGTTTTACATAACTTTTTGAAGCCAAACTTTTTACTACTAACCATAAATGATAAATGTATTATTTTGAGCCTTATAAACTGACTAAAATATCAGATTTCCTATTTTTATAATATTAGCCCTTCAAATCGTATATTTAGCGTTTTTAGCACCTAGTTTGGGTCAAAACTATATTTATCATTTAAAACTCATAACCTACTGATGTTTTAAACTAATTTACATAATATTACAGTAAGCTAATGTTTTAAACTCAGAAATCTATTTTTAACCTTTAAAAGCCTATGCAAAATTACCAAAATACCCTTACGGGACCTATTTTGGTTTAAATAGTTTTTGGGCATAAATGTTGATATACTACTGATATATTAACACATTATGAGCATAATAATGATTAAGACCTATTTATAGTTTGTCCGGTTACCCATTACGCATTTACGCGTTCGGATCGGTTTACGTGACTAGTTTACGTAAAATAGCCGAAACGGGCTTAACCTAGTCATTAAAACCTCATTTTCCAGAATGTGTTTAGTTTACCCATATTATACAAGTATCTAAGCTTGTCGGGTCTAAATCACATTCTATCCCGGTTTCCGTTTAATCTACCGGTTAGGACCGTAAGGTTTCTTTCTAGCTAGTCGGTCTAAGTCCTTGACTTAAGTAAAGACCCATTAGCATCCTAATAGATAATTAAACCTTCTATACAGATTTATAGCTTCCAGTAAAAAGTATCTTTCAAGAATCTTAGGAATTTACTGCTACATCAGGTAAATACTTTTAACTTATTTTCCCTATACGGGCTTGGGATACGGTATATTAATACCGCTTGGTCGGGTATGGGATTATTATGTCGGATTGTGATTTAATAAATCCGCATAACCCGTTTTGATCTGTATTGTTTGATAACATAAACATTTGGGGGTTAACGACCGTGTCCTGGATATCCTTGGCTCATTTAAGTTATTAATGGCCACGACCTATGCACGGGGTGCAGGCATGCACCCGACAGATGCAAATGCTAAATATTAATTTACCCACAAGTTGGGGATAACTCCTTTGTGGGTTCTATAAGTGGTGAGTCAGTTAATCATGTCCGGCTTACAAACCGGCCCCACATGTATGACAAGCATGTAAAACTGTATACAAGATTTTAATAAGATTGTCCCAAGTTATAAAGGATTTGTGCCTTGTGCATTTAAACTAATTTTCTTAAATGTTTTCAAAACGAGTCAGTTAAATTGTATTTACCAGTGTATACTGACGTATTTTTCCTAAAGATTGATTTGACAGGTACTTATCGAAATAGGCTGGAGCTATAGGGTGTTGTAGAGGATCTTGCAAATCCCATAGATACCCTGAGTCTGTAGTTTTTGTTTCTTTGTACTTTATGATCCGCCTGTGGATCTTATTACATTCCAGTCTGTATAATCTTGTAATCGAACATTGTAGGATCGAGTATGATCTCACTGAGGAGTCAATATAAGCTAGAGCCTGCTAAAAATGTGGCGGAAACACATTTTAACATGATACGAAGATATACGGTACAGAAAGGAGTAGAAAACAGACAGATCTTCACTTTAATCACTTTTACTTTACTTGATAACGATTGCCAGAAGATCAGCAGTTCGACGTACAATCCAGGACAACGTTTCAAATGAAATGAGATCAAGGGTATATATAGAGATTATGAACCGCTTATGTGACATGTCCACATAAGCGATCCAGCTTGGTTCGCTTTTGTGGACAAGTGTCACAAAAGCGGTCCAACATACAAACTATCATATAATTACACATTTAACCCCTGATCTATTACAAAATAACCTATCTAGACCATATACGTTAATCTAACTTCACAAAGACGCAGGCTTTAGACATTATGCACCAACAAACTCCCCCTTGGATGAAGCCGCAGTCTTTGTCTAGAATATTGGTCTTCAGATAGCTGCTTTGTAGATTTTTTCACGCCATTTAGGCTTCCTGCTCAGTGCAACTCTGATCTTCTCACGCTTTCGTTTCTCTGCTTTCTCTTCTTCCTGTTGTTTCTTCAAAAACTTTCCTCTTTTCTCTTCCATCTTACGATTTTCACGTTCACGTTCACGTTTAGCTTTCTTCTTCATCTTTTCATCCAATGCCCACCAAGACGATTTCCACTTGCTTTCAGAATTGATTCCTTTTTGAAAGCACAGAGATACCACACGCTGGAACTGTTGAGCTTGATCTTTATCTTCTGCTTTATAACGAATCTTGTTAATAAACAAGCATTCGATGTCTTTTGCCGAACAATTCACCAGCCACATCGGATCATAAACACGAATATATCTCAGCTCACTACCAGCTCTGTATGTAATGATAGCTTCAGTTGTAAGACAGCTATACACCCAATCAATGAACCCTTTGTAAAAATCTTGTTCCATTTCTGGCATAGGAATCGTCATCATGGTTCTTGGAGGCTTTACATTCAGAATAGTTTCCCGTACACCAGTTTCAGGATCTACTCTTTCAACCCGTCTTGGACGATGAGGTTTCCATTTCAGATAACCTCTGAGAGTCTCGTACTTGATATATCCCCACATTGCTTTATCATTCTGTCTCACCTGATACTCCAATGTTCTCACCTGAGATAACTCATCGACATCCCACCATGGTAATGACATAATGTCATATAATCGTTTAAAGTATTGGACAGCAAATTCTCTTCTGACTGCATAGGCGTTGACCTGAGGAAGAAAACCCCAACTGATGATATCACCAAGAGAAATAGATCTATCACGTTGAAAAAACTTCAAAGGCCTCTTGAACTTTCTTTCATGACTGTCTTTAAACCATTTTGAATGATCTTCTTTCTCAACATTTGATTGACTTACTTGTTCAGCTTCTTTTCTCAAGCACTCGAACACGTTTTCATTTACTGCTTCAGTCACCTTTTGACGTAACTCATCTCTGTTTTCAGCTGCGAAAAACTCCATTAACGTTGGAAGCTTTGATGTATCTTCAGGGACATCCTCATTATCAGAACAATCCTCTACTTCAACCCTATCGTACTGATCTGCATCCTCAACATAGTTATACTTGTAATCTTTCTGTTTATTGATATCAAAAGATTCCAGATCAGCTTCAAGATCAATTGGATTCTCGGGGTTTACATCATTTAACATCTCCCTATACACATCTAGACATAAGAACAGGGGTTCGTGATGCTCTACAATCTGATTCTTGCTCGACTCCCCCTTTCCCCCAGCTTCACCACTTTCCTCATTTACTGTGTCGTTCAGCAGATCTTCAACGACCTTTTCTTTTGCAGCTTCAGTAACTCTCACACCAGAACCTCCTGCAGCATCATCATCATCATCACCTTTCGAACTGTGACTGCTTGCAGAATAAACAAACTCTTCCTCATCATCATCTTCATCATCCTCTTCTTCTTCGCCACCAATTAACTTTGGCGATTGAATTTCTTCTTCAATTATACCCGGAACTGAGGATATAGGCACTGGATTATCTACCACCATTGAAGGCACAATAGACATTACAGAACTTCCTTCAACAGCTTTACCTTTTTCTTTCATTTGCCTTTCAACTTCTGCTTTACGTTCAGCACGAAGATCATCTAACTTCAATTCTTCATACTTTTGTTCCACAGACGTCTCCAACATACTTTCCACAACCCTATTCAGCATGTAAAACTTATGTTCATGTAGTGCTTTAGTAGCCATAAGTTCTTTGTTCTTCAGCTTATAGTACTCGTTCTCACTTTCCCGACGACTCTTCTCCTCTTCTAACTCAGACACTCGAACTTTCAAAACATCAATTTCTGTCTGATCAACTTCAATCTTTAATTCCAATACTTTGTTTTCACCTTCTAATCTCTGCACTTTTCCAGCAAGAGACTTTTCTCTTTCAGTAATTCTTTTGCATTCTTCTGCCAACTTTTTGTTTTCTGCTATCACCTCATCAATTCTCTTTTCCAATTTCAAGACTTGAGAATTGTTTGCAAAATCAAAATCAACATCTAGCAGATTATCATACGGTATTGCAAGACCTCTACTTGAAGAACCATGTTGTGTTTAAGCAAGAGGAGGTGTACCAAAAAGATTTTGTGAAGAATAATATTGTTGATGTGGAGGTGGTGATGGTAGAAACAGAGGAGATGGTTGTCGTTGTGGTGTAGGTTGTCTGGGTGGTGTTGAATGTGATGGAGGAGTAGGTTGTTTTGGTGATTGTTGTGGTGTTGGTTGTCTAGGTGGTGATTGATGTATTGGAGATTGTGGAGGTGTTGGTTGATGTGGAGGTGTTTGTTGACGTGGAAGTGTAGATTGTGTATGCATGATCTTTTGAGGACGCTTTAATACTTTTATCTTTGGAGTAGCCTTCTTTCTACCTCCAGCTTTCTTTTTACTCTTAGGAGTAGATTGAGATACAGAAATATGTTCTGGAGACGGTTCATACGGAGCATCTTCTTCTCTTCTCTCCTCCTCTTTCTGAGTAACTTCTCTTTTTGTATCTCCTCTCTCATTCGCTTTTCACGTTCTAGTGCATCAACTACCTCAAACACAGACCCACTAGATGAACTCGTAGTGTCTTTATCAACATCGTCGCCTTCAACATTATCTATCACTTTCTCTTTCTCCTTTTGAACCTCAGAAGTAACTGGCCTATCAACAAAATCTGCTGCTGTTGTGAACAAATCAGTCTCAATTTCAATATATGCTACACTAGCTACCTCTTGTTCCTTTTCAATGTTCACCTCAGGAACTTCTTTTTCAGACTCATCTATTAGCATAGTTTCAGCCTTCTTCTTTTGTTTCTTTCTTGGCTTTAATGAAGAACCTTCACCTTCGACTACCGGAGATACAAGTCTACGTCTGCGCCCAGACTCCTTCACAAACCACTCATTCTTGATTGGTTTGAAACCCTGAATTATCTTCAACTCTGCAGCATACAATGCTTCTTTCATTTCTTCTTCATTTCTCCAGTTTTGATGGTTTTCTGGATCAGGATCCACATAACTTGCATCTTTAAGTAAACCGAAGTTTTCAATCACCAACTCCGGTTCTGGATGATGAGGATGGTACTTGATCAAGTTCTTCAATGAGATATTAGACATATGTGGTTGAACAAGAAGATCATCTTTAATGTGTCTGTCAATACCAGGATACGCACGATCTATCATCATTTGAACAAAGCGTGGATATCTCCAAACTCTAACATCCGACGCTAGATTTTCCACCATATAATGAAACATGATGTGTGAAAAGTTGTATTTCTTGTTCAAGACCAAAGCAGTTAACATGTTCATTTGATAGTCCCTCATTTGATCATAACTTCCCTTTGTGTGACTCAGGGAAATCAGAATACAATGTATCAAAAACTTGAACGACTTCTGGAATTTAGACTTCAAGTAATTTCCAGTATTCAGCGTGCTTCTATATCCCAAACGCAGCATACATCCTTTCACCATTCTTTCAGGAAATCTTGTTGGATAATTGGCTTCATCAGGAAAACTCATAACTTCTCTAACCAACGCTTCGGTCACCAGAATAGTCTCTATCTTTCCGTTCACTTCAACATCAGCTGAAATCACTTTGTTTTCCTCGTCATACTTAGCACTGTTCCAGAATCTGCTGATATGTGATCGATACAATGGCCTCTGTTCTGTCATTGCTTTCTTTACTGGTATCCGATCCATGTAACTCAGAATACTGCTAAATTCAGACAACAGAGGATATTTCTCCACATCTAAATCCACACAACTGTTGTGGACTGGATCGAACAATACATTCGTAGATGCCTGCACAACAACAAATACAAACACTTAGAAATATTTGAACCTTTGATAAACTGTCCTAAAAAGCGATCCATCATAGTGTCTTAAAGGCGATCTGACCACTATGATACCACAAAGGCGATTCAAACACATCACTATCCTATCAGCGATCCACACATATTGACTAAAAGGCGGTCCTAGATAATATTTACACAAAACGCGAACCACCCTTGGTCACATAAGCGATACAGCCCTAATATGTCTTAAAAGCGATCCTGAAAAGGTACACATGGGCGGTTCAACATTGTTCATATGAACGATCTACAGACTGTACATATAGACGATTCAACAGAGTACATAAGGGCGGTCCTAGAATGTTACACATAGGCGGTCCAGAAACTATACAAATGGGCGGTTCAAGAATATGCCTTATGAGCGATTCAAGATAGGATCTATGAACGGTTCAAAATATTTGACTGTAAAAGCGACCCACATATCAAAATCATGTAAAAACAACTTATACCCTAAAATTGATTCCATAAACAGATTCTACGAAGAAATCCAAACCTAAGGGTGTCTTTTGATTTTGTTATATTAGCCTGAATTACCCTAGATCTAGTATTGAACACACTCAGATCCGACAACCTTCATCAAACGATCAAATTTCATCAATTAAAGCCTAACATCATACTCGTAATCATAAGACGACACTATGACACTCTCTGATTCACTCAAATTCGACAGTTAAACGCTTCAATAGATGATTTGAACATACATACATGCCGACAGATAATGTTTACCACAAAAGAACTGAAATTAAAAACAAACATACCTTGCCCATGATGTAAATGATGGAGATCTATCAAGAATAAGAAAAATCAGGGCTCAAATCCAAGGAAAAACTTGAAGAACACACGAAAACAGTTGAAATCGCTTCAGAGACAATTGTAGAAAAAGCGGTTCAGAAATGACAGAATAAGCGGTTCCTGTTGCTTTTATATGAGAGTATGGACCGCTTATTCGTCAGGCTCTTATGACCGATCCTCAGACAATTTGACACAAAAGCGGTTCAAGAATGTCATAAAAGCGATCCTCAATTTGTTTTTTCAAGAAATTTCAATTTTAAACATTTTTCAACATTTTCAATTGCCCATGTTTGCACCCAGTTGACCAGGTCCAAGTTAATGACCCTGTTCAACTGATTTGACCTACCAAGTCCAAATTAATGGCCCTGGATGATCGAATTTATGAAGTAATTAGCCGTTTTAATAGTTCAAATTAATGAACTTTTGACTTTTCAAACACTTTTGCACATTTTTCTTACAACCATCATTCCAGATCTTTGTTGCAATCCCAGCTTACCCAAACCTCATCAAATACCGACATGTTCTGCACACAGGCTTTGAACTTCCAATCCCAAGTATCAGTTGTCGAAACTAAAATGAGAAAAGAAAATCTTTTTGGGTTTAAAGCTGTACAAACAGAAATATATACACACACTATTTTTTGAGAGTGTTAAGGGATCATATCAGCTTCTGACAGAACACAAGCACCGTTAAGCTTATTTCATTTTAAACACTTAAGCAATTCTCGTTAATTGTCGGTATATTGGTCCATTTTAAATTCTCACAGAATTTTCAAACTGTTCGGGATACGTTAGTAGTGTTTTAGAGACTTAAACGTCAACGTGTGTTCCCACCTCAGTATATACTCCCGTATCCGGATCCCAGTATTCAGTCTTACAGGTGAATATACCACAACTGATATCTGTTAGGGGGTAAATGCGAAACCGTGAGAGCTCAGGTCAGAACTTCCGTTCAGCAGAGAGATGACGGCTCGACTTTTCGGTGGGTCCCCTTTAGAGGATCTTTTGCATTTCAACAGCAACGACTATCAATTTTATTGTTTCATCAGCATGCTGAGGGTGAAGCTTATGTTTCAAAGCTTTTTGCATAAAGTATTATCCGGGGACTAGGTCAGTATTTCCATACAACAGAAGTCCCAGGATAATACCCCAGATATCACCGAGTATAAAGACCTAGTATCTCAGAATACGGGACCTTTCAAACAGGATTTCAGGGGTTACCTATATATCCTGGAGGTGTTTCCCACGAAAACGCAAGTTAAATTTAGTTTATATCCCAAACCGATCTACTAATTTTGTAAGAACCTACCGGCACATCTTTAGCGAGATTGCTTAATTGCATTTTTCATTACATATCTTTAGCGTACTGTGCCTGTCTAGCTGATGTACTATCATTTCCCCTATACTACACAGCTCTTTTTTGCATTTTTAATGTTTTTGTATTTTTTATGATTTTATCATGTTTTTGTATTTTTCTGCGAATATCTCCCCCTAAAACTAAAACATATTTTTGTGTTTTTGTTTTTAAAGAAAAGCAGGAAATACAACTGTACAAACAAAAGTTGACAACACGATACGGTTCAAGTCAGATCGCTGCCCAGCTCGGCTTCACACTCGATAACCCTCCCAGATTGCAGATTTTTTAACCCATTTAACTTTAAAAGATAATAAAATCTCTTTTTATCAAACGGTTTCGTGTAAAAATCAGCTTTCTGATCATCGGTGCTCACATGTTCAATCCGTATTAGTTTCTTTTCATAACAGTCTCGAATAAAATGGTGACGGATTTCTATGTGTTTCGTTTTTGAGTGGTGAACCGGATTTTTCGTGACATTGATGGCCGCTTCATTGTCCACAAATATTGGAGTATCCAAGAATTGCAGGCCGAAATCGCGCATTTGCTGTTGAATCCAGAGAATCTGAGAACAACAGCTAGAGGCTGAGACATACTCAGCCTCACACGTAGAAAGCGCGACTGCGGTTTGCTTCTTGCACTGCCAGGTAACAAGCCGAGTTCCGAAGAACTGGCACCCAGCAGTGGTGGACTTGGCGTTCTGTTTACAACTACCGAAATCTGAATCAGCAAATCCAGATAATGTAAAATCACCCGAGCGAGGGTACCACAAGCCGATGCTTGGGCAACCCTTCAAATACCGTAGAATTCGCTTGACGATTGTCAAGTGCGATTGTTTCGGGTTCGACTGGTATCGTGCACACAAGCATGTCGGGTACATGATGTCGGGCCTGGAAGCTGTAAGATACATCAATGAGCCGATGATCGATCTGTATAATGTTTCATCCAGCTTTACACCTTGCTCATCCGGACATATACCATGATTCTGTGCCAGGGGAGTTGACACAGGACTGCAATCTGCCATGTCGAACTTTTCCAGCATGTCCTTTACATATTTCGATTGATTAATGAAAATTCCGTCGGGTAATTGTTCAACTTGTAACCCAAGGAAGAATTTCATCTCCCCCATCGAACTCATCTCAAATTTCTTCTTCATCACAACTTCAAACTCTTTGCATAACTCGTCGTTGGTAGAACCAAAAATGATGTCGTCGACATAGATTTGCACAATCAGCAAGTGGCCAGCTACTTCTTTTGTGAACAAGGTGCTATCTACTATTCCTCTTGTGAACCCGTTGTCCAGCAAGTAGGTTGATAGTGTCTCATACCAGGCTCTTGGGGCCTGGTGAAGACCATATAGTGCTTTATCCAGCAGATACACCTTGTCTTTGTTTTGCGGATCTGCAAACCCCGGTGGTTGCCCCACATAAACTTCTTCACGAATCTTTCCATACAGGAATGCCGAGTTGACGTCGAGTTGATAAACTTTGAAACCTTTCCATGATGCAAAGGCTAGGAAGATGCGGATTGCTTCGAGTCTCGCAACTGGCGCATAAACCTCTTCATAGTCTATCCCTTCCTATTGGCTGAAGCCCTGAACCACTAACCATGCCTTGTTCCTCACCACGACGCCTCGATCATCTCTTTTGCACTTAAACACCCATTTTGTTTTTATCAGCTTTTGGTTCTTCGGCAGATCAACTAATCTCCAGACGCCCAATTTTTCAAATTGTAGCAGTTCTTCCTGCATAGCATTCACCCAGCTGTCCTCGGTCAATGCTTCTTTGTAAGTCCTGGGCTCGATCTGCGAAATAAAACATTTATAAGAAACTTCTTTTTGCATATCAGCTATATCAGAATAAAAACAAGTAAGTGCACGATCAATCTGGTGTCTCGTCTTAACACCACTCTGTAGGTCGCCAATAATCTGTTCTGATGGATGGTAAGACAGTGTCCTCGGCATCACAGTATCTGGCACCACAACTTCCGATTCCAGGTTTGAAATATCAGGATCAACGATTTGATCAACAGTCTCCTTTGCAGTCTCATTTGGTTCCTCGTCAAAGGTAGGAGCGGGTTCCTCCTCTGAGTTGTCGGAAACGTCAAATGACGGAGCTGGTTCCTCTGGTTCCTCTGGCGGGATGTGAACGGTTCCACTCGGTCCTGCTTCATCATCGTGAGTACCCACGGTGGGCGTAGGAACTTCTAGCCGACTAGACTCTGGCTCTTGCGACTGACTCTGTTGATACAGGTACATGAGAGCAGTTTCCTCCTCACTCGGCTCGGACGGTAGATGAAACGATTCCCAGAGTTTATCATAGTCAAATAGGAATCTTTGTCCGGGAAGTTGTTGCGACGGTGTATGCTTTTGACAATCCACATGAAGAACCTGAATTACCTTCCCCAGACATGGTACAAATACCCTCTTTAACGGGCTGGCGTATCCTACGAAAAATCCTCGTTTGCTTTCGCTCCGAATTTTCCATCAGCATCGATGAACGTACACGGAGAGCCAAAAGGTTCCAAGAACTCAAGATTTGGCTTATAGCGATGCAACAACTCGAAACATGTCTTTTTATACTTCTTCACTGTCAACACTCTATTCAACGTATAGCAAGCTGCGGACACTGCTTCACTCCAGAAAAAGATTGGAAGCTTTGAGTCAGCCAACATAGTACGTGCAGTCTCGATCAGGGTTCTATTCTTTCTTTCAGCCACACCGTTCTGTTGTGGTGTATATGGCGCACTAAATTCGTGAAGAATCCCTTTTTCATTGCAGAATTCGTACATTTTGTTGTTTTTGAACTCAGTTCCGTTATCGCTTCTAATTCTTCTGATCGGCAACTTGTATACTGTCTCCATCTTCTTGAACAAAACCATTAACGCCTCGAACATCTCATCCTTCTTCTCCAAGCAAATTACCCATGAAAACCTTGTGTAATCATCCGTAACCACCAGACACTAAGAATCTCCACTGATGCTTTTTACGTTGACCGGCCCAAAGAGATCCATATGCAATCTCTCGAGAGGTAACCGGATGGAATTGAGCATCTTTGTCGGATGAGACTTTCGTACCTGTTTTCCTTTCTTACAAGCAATACAATCGTCAGGTAAATGAAAGTTTTTAACATTAACTCCTTCTACCAAATCATTATGCACAAGAAAGTTCATTTTACGAATATGTATATGACCCATCTTTCTGTGCCACGTAACTGACTCTTTTTCTGTTGCTTTAGCTTTTGTCACAAAACACTGTTTTTGAGGAGTTGTTGGTGTTGCAGCGCTCATGTCTAAGATGTAAAGATCATTAACCCTAGGGGCGCGCAACAGAACCAACTCGTCAGGGACTTTAAACCCCGGTTTTAAGACCAAACATTCTGTTTTCGTAAAGTGAACGCTAAAGTCTTTGTCGTATATTTGCGAAATACTTAACAAGTTGTTTGTCAGTTCAACGATATAATTGACTTTGTCAAACGAAATGATGCCGTTCGTAAGCATTCCTTGACCAACTATTCTTCCACCTTGATTGCCGGCAAAACCCACATAGCTTCCATTAATTGCTTTCACATCATATAATAAAGCTAAGGATCCTGTCATATGCCGCGAAGCACCGCTATCCATTATCCATCTTGAGAGCACGGACTTGGGCAACTCCTGCAATCAAACCACTAACACATCAGTTAAACAATGATGCCCACGTTTTTTTAACCTCTGACACGGTACCAAAAACCACATCACACTTTTCAGTTGTTTTAGGAAAACTAAATGTTACATTTGACTCAACTTCTTTTTTATCTTGTTTTACTTTGTTATGAAGTTTTGGAAATTCCGACATGAACTTATCGAGTTCAAATTCACATTTACCCACATCATCTCTCACACATTGTGATTCATTTTTCAACTCGGTTTCCATCTTTTTAATCTCATTAGAAGGTTTAGGTTTTGCGATCCATGATTGTTTTTCAAAAGTTTTCTCTTTAAAGTAAATTGTCGAAGTCTTAGGGGACTTAGAAGATTCGCCAATTTCGAAAATCGATTTTGGCTTGTCCTCCGACTTCAACCTTTCACCCCGTTTGAGAATTCGGATCGGCGAAACCATCACTTGCTTATCTTTTGCAACGACTGGTGTTTTTGGTCGAGGTTTTTGAATGTATTGTTTTGAAAATTTGTTGTTTTCAACCTTAGGTTTTTCAACCTTCGGTTTCTCAACAACCTTTTTAGCAACAGTTTTTACCACAATTGGTTTGTCAAACACCTTTTTACACTGCTTTGCCATGTGGCCGACTTCATTGCAGCGATAGCATACACGTTTGTCATATTCGACAAATGTGCTACTCACAGTTTCTGCTTTCAGTTTTTGCGCTGCATTGAAGTCTTCCACGGCCTTTTGACTAAAAATATAATCCTTTTCGATCTCAGTACTCGGACCACAAACAAAAACATCATCAATTCTCTCTTTCGGCTTTACCACCTATTTAGCCATCCTTTTCTCGAAACCAATACCTTTGTTCTTTAATTTGTTATTTCTGTTTTTGCCTTTACCCACCCCCTCTACTTTTTCTGGACTAGTAGAGCATGACAATCCAACTGACTTGTTCAGTTTTGCAAAGAAATCATTTTTCTTTAACTCATTTACGCTCAACTCGACCATCTTAAACACTTTCTGAACAGACTCAAACTTAACACTCTGACGAGGAAACTCCGTGTTGGAATAAAGCTTGTCCGACCCAATCATAGTGTAGGCCACCATAATCGAATCATCATCCGTACTTTTATCCTTTTTTGTCAAATAACGGTCTAAAAAATTTCCGTCTTCCTCAGACTCACTCCCGGACTCCACTGATTTTGCCTGTTCAGATTTCTCACTATCATCGTCCAACACCTGATCAATAACATTTTTGATAACCTGAGATGAGTTATCAATGTCAGACGCATTGAAAGTGATATCTAAGTTATCAGGTAAATCATTCTCAAGTGTTTTCAGTTTTATATTTAATGCAGCTTCCACCCCATCTGGATATTTCTGTGTGTAATGATTCCACATTGGGGGTGGAACGCTGTTGAAGGCGGGTGTAGCATATGGCTATTGTGGTACTATTTGCTCTAAGACATAAGATGATGCCACGTAACTCATCAGTTTCTGATCAATTCTATCATTTTCTATTTTAGTCAACTCAAGCTCTTTTCGCAAAGAAGCGATTGTGTCTAAATGAAAATTTACTTCTCTTTGTTTGTCAAATAAAGTTGATTGAGCTAGCTTGGTTGCTTTGTCGTTTTCAAGACTTTCTTTTTGTATCATTTTTATTGACCTAGACAATGTGTCATAAGCTTCTTTTAATTGTCCTAAGTCAAATTTCATCAGATCTGCATATTGTTTCAATTCTTGATACATAGTGTCTTTTACAAGACACTCCGTGCACGGTTGTGAACAACCTTGACACGGTGTATCAGGAATTGACACCTTTTCACCTAAACTCTCATTCTCACAAACCATGTTACCAACAGGAGTTGACTCTGACTCAGACACCTTGACCTCGCTGACCTCTACGACTCTAGTTTCTCCTAGACCTGACATTTTGTCAACTGACTCCGGAATGTCTGAATCTACCTCTTTCAATTTGCTCATAAGTGCTTTATCGGCTATATCCTTCAGAGCTTCTTCCGTCATTTCTTTCGACACATCAATTATCTCCACTACTTCATCTTTCTTTGCTTCGAATCTCGGGCACGTACCGGTTCTTGGGTCTTCAAAAAAATCTGCATAAGAACCAAACACATTAGGAGGTAGAATTGACTTCATAGTATAGATAAATTCCTCCCGTCGAGATTCAAAACGAAGATCATAAGCTACAGATTCCTCAGCTTTAGCAGAACATTCCACAGAAACATCCGTAACAACCTCCTGAATCTCTTGATCAACACCTTCAATAACTTCTTCAATCCCGATCTCAGGAACAGACTCAACATTCTCAGTAACTGTTTCTTCAACCACCTCAGAATCAGAATCAGCAATATCAGCAGCTTTTCCATCAACATCTTCAGAAACTACGACTTCCGGCTCAGCATCTGACTCGGTAATCTCTGTCACTTCAGCCATCATTGCTTGATCGTCTTTTCCAGGAATGAACTTGTCCCAACTAAATCCAGATGCAACTTTTTCATCATCCTGATTTACGATCAACGCCTTCTCAGGTTTGTTTTCGATCTGAGGTCTTTGAACTGCAGGCTGTTGGTTTGGGCGATGATATATAGCTTGCTTGTAGTAATCGTTGGTGAACGGATTCTGATGGTTTTTAACTTCGCGATTTGGACACTCCCGCTTAAAATGACCTTTCTCTTTACATTTGAAGCAGGTGACTTTGGTCTTGTCAAACCCCAGTTTCTGATCCGGACCCGACAAACTATTTCTACCTGTGATTTCCATAAACCGCTGAGCTCTCCGAACTAGACTTGCCATACACCACTTAATATCTATCAATTCCAGCTCTTCAGGGTCGATTTGATCGTAATCCTCTTTGGTCATATCAGGATTTCCGATCCGACCAGCAACCAACCCTTCATACGCCTCCAGAACCGAACCCAATAACGCGATATGCTGCTTTGCTGCAGTTTCTGTGATCTCATTTCCATTTTTGATGTTAATCGCTATGTTGCAATGCACCCCAGACACGACTGTTTGTTGATTCGACCCAGTTGAACTTTGAGGAGAATTATCTGAAGCTTTGACGTTCGGCTCATAGTTAGCAAACGGAGTTGAATGACCTGACGAATATTCATTTGGAGTAACAGATGTAGTGTTTTCTGCACTAAAACCAGTATGAATTTTCGGACTCTGAACGTTCGAAACTACAGGACTACTCTTGTAATACAGCGATACATCTTGTGGCATATTTGCCGAATTTATCTTCTTAATTTTCACCAACTCTAGTTCATGAGCTTCAATCTTCTCTATGAACTCACTCAAGCTGTAATTCATGAAATCCGTACTATTCTTCAACATCATTAAGTATGTTCCCCATTCCTCATAGGGAAGTGCATCGCACAATTTATCTATCCATTCTTCATTCGTCTTATCAACGTCCAACCTTCTCATCTCCAACACTAAATGACAATATCGCTCGATAAGCTGTTTAGTTGATTCACCCTTTATCCTTGTGAAGATGTCAAACTCTTTCTTCAACAAAGCCTTTTTGCTTTTTATCATTGACACGTTGCCTTTGAACTTTTTCTCTAATGCATACCATATTGACGCTGAAGTATCCTTATGCTGTAGTAGCACTAAACTATCTTCTTTTATAGCTTGTTGCAGAATGCTGATCATCTTCTTCTCAGCTTTGAATTCTACCTGCTCTACATCCGTCAGACTTGCAACTGCCTTTTTTGTTCTCATCGCATCTAATGGAGCCACATACTCTCTCTCGATCTTTATCCAACTCTCTAAGTGATTGGCTTGTACCCAGTTTTTAAACCTCACTGACCATCCTGAGTATTCGTCTAAACTCATCAATTTTGGAGGTTTCTGCATCGTGCCAAGCTCGTTCTCTAGATTCACATTCTGCAAAATATTTGTTTGGCCTTGAGTAGCACTCACACCCGAAAACATGTTGTAGAAATCTTGACTCTCCATTTTCAGACTTTACGGAAAAATTTTCAAACTGTTTCAATAAGCGATCCAGAAACTGTCAAGAAGAGCGATCCAGAAAAACACTAAGAGCGATCCACACACTTTGCACTATGAGCGATTCACACACTTGCACTAAGAGCGATTCACACACTTGCACTAAGAGCGATCCAGAGCTTTGCACAATGAGCGATCCAAAGTTTGCACTAAGAGCGATCCAGAAATTTGCACAAAGAGCGATCCAGAGTTTGCACTAAGAGCGATCCAAGATTGTCAGATAAGCGGTTCAGCACTTTCAGGCGGTTCAGAAAAGCGGTCCAGCACCTAAGATACCATTTGGAGCGATCCAGACAAAAAATTATGAGCGATCTAGAAAGAAGTGTACTTAAGAGCGGTCCATATAAGCGATTCAAAGATGACGTCAGAGCGGTCCAAACTTTACGAGCGTTTTTAGGTCACTTTTAATCCGAATTTTTGTCCGAAACTTTCAAGGGTTTACTATTACTGTATTTTCCACCTACTGTCCAAAATTCAGTTCATTTTCACCGCTAAATCAGTACAGATCTAAAAAAGTCTCAGAAAACTACCTCGTATCTAGCAACTAGCTTACAACTGGCTCTGATACCAATTGTAGGATCGAGTATGATCTCACTGAGGAGTCAATATAAGCTAGAGCCTGCTAAAAATGTGGCGGAAACACATTTTAACATGATACGAAGATATACGGTACAGAAAGGAGTAGAAAACAGACAGATCTTCACTTTAATCACTTTTACTTTACTTGATAACGATTGCCAGAAGATCAGCAGTTCGACGTACAATCCAGGACAACGTTTCAAATGAAATGAGATCAAGGGTATATATAGAGATTATGAACCGCTTATGTGACATGTCCACATAAGCGATCCAGCTTGGTTCGCTTTTGTGGACAAGTGTCACAAAAGCGGTCCAACATACAAACTATCATATAATTACACATTTAACCCCTGATCTATTACAAAATAACCTATCTAGACCATATACGTTAATCTAACTTCACAAAGACGCAGGCTTTAGACATTATGCACCAACAAACATCGACAGACAGTATGGTTTGTAATAGTATATTTACCCAGCCTTCCGCTGTGCTATATTATTGTGTGTGTTGACAATGATGATATCAACTACGTCACGATACTCCCCACTGGGCCCACCGGTAATACGTGGAATTATTGGGGTGTGACAGGTTGGTATCAGAGCCAACATTGAGCGAATTAAACACTAACCTTTTGTGTTTAATCTCAATGACACAATAAGCACATTCCTTAGACTCTCGAGTCTAGGCAAATGACCTAGGATGCATCTTTATCTTTCCTTTACTTTTATTCTGTTTTGTTTTATTTTATTTGCTTGTTTCAACAGGAAGTTAACCATCATGCCTCCAAGACTAAGAGGACGTGGCAAGGGACCCATGCGTGGAGGACCGTCAACTGCTGGGCCATCGCACAGACGCACTCCATCGGCGTCTTTTTCCACCTCCGACTCCCGTGATATGTGGGGTCAACCTTTCGAGCCGGCAAGACACTCAGTCTCGCTTAGCTCTTCGCCATCTTTTCATCTGTCTTTCGGACCATTTGCTCCAAATGAGCCCGAACACTCTCACCATTCGGACCAATCTCACCATTCACATGAATCATACCCACCGCATAACTCTTTGCAATCTCATTCATTTCATCATTCCGAATCCCCCTACTCTCCAAGACAATTCAACCCAGCTGACTATGTTAATGACTTTCTCGGCTACAACCCGTTGGGCCCTGAGGACCATTTCTCTCAGGAAATGGAGATGGATGACGACCCCGACCCGGAGATGCAAACAGGAACCCCGGGCCACCCTATCAGCATATCTAGTGGGTCTTCGTTCCAGGGATCTCCTTATCGTGGACCCGACTCCTTCCAAGAGAGGATGGCTACCTATGACTGGTTCTTTACCCCATCTTATCATAGCTCTCCGGCTCAACCACCTTTAGATGATCCTCAACTTCAAGCTGTCTCACCACCACCACTCCCGGTAGAGGAGCCACCGCAGCAGCCACCGCAACCACCTCCCGAGCCTCCTAGGCGAAGGAGGAACGCTCGCATGTCCGTTAGAGGAGGACCCCGTTTTAGTTCTCCTCGCGGGTCGAGTTCCTATCCCCCTATTCCAGAGGACCCTCAAATGGGTGGGCCCTCAAATGCGGCACCGGAGGTTGATCCTCCGCAAGCTTCTTATGCACCACCTATGCCGCCTGTGGGATTTGATAACCCAATTCCAACATACCCAGGTTCTTCCGGGTACAATCCTTATGGAGACCCGTCGGGATATCCTTTGGGCTATGGAACTCATGACCCATATCTTACGGCTGCGCAGTATCATCACCTTTACCCTTCTTCTTACCCCCCTATGCCTCCAACTGACTACCCTATTCAGGGTTATCAGTATCCTCCGTACCAGCCACCTCCTTCCCAGCAACTACGGCAGCAGCAACAAAATCAGGAAATCTTGGAGAGGTTGGACAAGGTTGAGCAGAAGACCAAGAAGAACAAGGAGAGGCACAATAGCTTCATGAAGGGCCTTGCCAACCTTATCAAGGGGAAGAAGAAATAGAGGGTTGTTTTTGTTTCTTGTTTCTTGTAATAATGTCCCTGTGTGGACATTTGTTTGATTTCTGTATCAAGTCCCTGCGTGGACTTATTTTCATTTCGGTTTACCCCTGCGCGGGTAGTGTGTTTTTCTAAGTCCCGTTTAGGGCATTTGTACTTGCTTTCACCCTAATGAAGTTTTAGCTTTGGTTTTAAATGTGTGTATTTTATTACACCATGTTATTTCCTTTCGATTTATAATTAATCTGCCAAAGAAACTCTTAGAGGTATAACCTAGCCAAAGTATTAATTGGCTATGATGGTACAACCTTTTTAAGAAAATAAATCTCTGTTAACATCCGAAAACATGTTAACATTCCTAGCTGTGCGGTACGAAAAATCACACAAGCTTCCAAAAAGGTACTTGGACCCTTCCAAATCATATAAAGCCAAAATGATCAATATGAATCCTGGCTAGAAAATATCAGTGTGATGAATACACCAAGACATCCATTTGAGATGCATGCTTTAAGCAAAGGTGTAAAATGACAATGAAAGTGCGATTTATAAACTTCTTGTCAAAAAGGCAATGAACTTGATTCAGACCTTAAAAGATCACTGATTCTTGAGATTATTAATTAGAATCTCAACTCGTTCTTGTGACAAGCTTTTAAGCTATTTTAATGTCCTCTTGAAACAAGTTTAATGATAGATAAAATGTCTTCTATGACATTGACAGTGGTGAAATTTCTATCTTTCCCCTGTCTAATAATGTGTAGAATAACGCATTATGCAAACCTTTAATTATATTATGAAAAGGTCTAAATGGTTTAATAATACCATGACCAATGAATCATCAATGTGATGAACTTATATGTAATTTAAATTACTATTATTGTCTATATTATAGCATTCAGAAATGGCTGGCTCCGACGAAGTAAATAGTCATCCAGCACCGGGCAATACCAGAATTAATATTACCGGTGCAGAATTACAAGCTATGATCACCGCTGCAGTCTCTCAAGCGGTTGATGCTAAGTTTAAGGAGCCGAGTATCGTTCGGTCACAAACTCACTCTAAAGCTCCTTCTAAATCTCACACTCATAAGAAGAGTGAGTCAGTGCATTCGTCCAACCAGGGTAGTCTACCCAAAAGACAGATAGATCTTAAGCCGACCCCTAGGTACGCCAAGGGTTGTACCTACAAATATTTTGTTTCCTGTAAACCGAGGGATTTTACGGGAGAAAAAGGGGCGATAGATTGTATGAAGTGGATTGATGAGATGGAGACGGTGATAGACATTAGCGGCTGCGCTAAGGAAGATGTAGTTATGTTCGCCTCCCAATCTTTTAAGGGCGATGCCCTTACGTGGTGGAAAGCACTCGTGCAGTCCACTGGGAAAGTCCATTTGTATAACCTTTCTTGGGAGAAGTTTGTCGATTTGGTTAAGGTCACTTATTGTCCTCAACACGAAGTAGAGCGTGTGGAGACTGATTTTCTCACCCTCGTGATGAAGGATCTAGATTGTAGATCCTATGTGACTAGTTTCAACTCCATGTCTAGACTGGTACCGTATTTAGTCACCCCTGAACCGAAGCGCATCGCGCGCTTTATTGGAGGTTTGGCCCCTGAGATTAAAGGAAATGTGAAGGCTTCTAAGCCAACCACCTATAGATCTGTTGTGGATCTATCACTTTCCCTCACATTGGATGTCGTGAGGAGCAGGGCGAAGAAAAATTCTGAAGAAGGGAAGAGGAAGAGGGAGGATGATCAGTCCTCTCAGCCGAATAAGAAAGGAAAAGGGAACTCTGGTTCCAAGAAAGGGCAAACTGATAACAAGCCCAGGTGCAAGAATTGCCATAAGAGGCATTTTGGCAAGTGTAACCAGGAATCACAGGCCAAACCATGTGGGATATGCAAGAAAAAAGGGCACAAGTCTGTTGAGTGCCGAAACATCAAGGATGCAACCTGTTATGGTTGTAACGAAAAGGGCATATCAAGACCAATTGCCCCAAGAATACGAAGAAGCCTGAAGAGGCTAAGAAGAACAATGCTAGAGTGTTCCAGATGCAGGCTAGGGAAGCGGTGAATGATGATAACGTCATAACAGGTACCTTCCTCATCAATAATATTTATGCTAGAGTCTTATTTGATTCCGGTGCTGATAAGTCCTTTGTAGATCATAAGTTTTGTAAGCTTTTGAATTTGCCCATTAAGACTCTAGACATAAAATATGAGGTAGAACTTGCTGATGGTACCTTAGAATCCGCTTCGACTCTTCTTGATGGATGTTCAATATCCATCAAGAACCATTCTATCCCGCTGTCCCTCCTGCCAATGAAATTGGCTGGTTTTGATATAGTCTTAGGCATGGATTGGTTATCGCATAACCAAGCCCAAATTGCCTGTGATAAAAAGCTTATCATTATCAAAACCCCCTCCGGTGAGTCAGTCACTATCCAAGGAGACACACAGTACGGGTTGCCCAGCAATGTGTCTATTCTTAAAGTATCCCAGTGCTTGAAGGGTGGATGTGTCATTTACATGGCACAAGTGACTATAAATGAACCAAAGCCGAAGATCGAAGATATTCCAATCATTTCAGAATATCCAGATGTCTTTCCTGACGAGTTACCTGGATTACCTCCTGAGAGGCAAGTAGAATTCAGGATCGACATACTCCCCGGATCTGCGCCTATTGCACGAGCTCCATATCGTTTAGCGCCTACCGAGATGAAAGAGCTCAGAACTCAATTGGATGAGTTATTGGAGAAAGGTTTCATTCAACCCAGCTCTTCGCCTTGGGGAGCTCCAATATTATTTGTGAAAAAGAAGGACGGATCAATGCGTTTATGCATTGATTACCGTGAACTGAATAAAGTAACGATCAAGAATCGTTATCCCTTACCTAGAATCGATGACTTGTTCGACCAACTCCAAGGAGCGAGTTACTTCTCAAAGATAGACTTGAGATCTGGGTATCATCAACTTAAGGTTCGAACCGAAGACGTTCCGAAGACAACATTCAGAACGAGGTATGGACACTTCGAGTTTCTAGTGATGCCTTTTGGGCTCACTAATGCACCTGCATCATTCATGGATCTCATGAATAGAGTCTGCAAACCATACTTAGATAAGTTTGTCATTGTCTTTATCGACGACATACTTATATACTCTCGTAGCCATGCAGAGCATGAGAAACACCTTCGGTGTATTTTAGGACTGCTTCGACAGGAGAAGTTGTATGCCAAATTCTCTAAGTGTGAATTTTGGCTTCGCAAGGTCCAGTTTCTTGGACATGTGGTCAGTGAACACGGTATTCAAGTAGATCCTGCCAAAGTAGAGGTTGTAATGAATTGGGAAGCACCTAAGACACCTACAAAAATTCACAGCTTTTTGGGTTTAGCTGGATATTACAGAAGATTCATTGAGAACTTCTCAAGAATAGCAACACCATTGACTTCCTTGACCCGCAAGAATGTGAAATTTATCTGGGGTCCCAAGCAGCAGGAATCCTTCGAGACCTTAAAGCAAAGATTGAGCAACGCTCCGGTTTTGTCACTACCGGAAGGAATTGAAGACTTTGTTGTTTACTGCGATGCTTCACACACCGACATGGGGTGTGTACTTATGCAACGGGGCAATGTGATTGCCTATGCATCGCGACAGCTAAAGGTGCATGAAAAGAACTACACCACTCATGATTTGGAATTGGGTGCTGTAGTATTTGCACTAAAGCTCTGGAGACATTACTTGTATGGAACGAAATGTGTAATCTACTCGGACCACAAAAGTCTCCAACATCTGTTTAATCAAAAAGAACTCAATATGAGACAACGTCGTTGGATGGAAACGTTAAATGATTATGATTGCGAGATTCGCTACCATCCCGGTAAGGCGAATGTGGTCGCAGATGCTTTATGCCGGAAGGAAAGAGTTAAGCCAATTAGGATCAATGCAAAGAGCATTGAATTGAAGAATAATTTAAATGAAAGACTGTTAGCTGCACAAAAAGATGCCATGTCGGAAGATAATCTTTTAAATGAAAAGTTAGGTGTAACTGCTGAATAGTTGACACCTGGAAAAGATGGAATTCTTAGGATGAATGGCAGAATTTGGGTTCCTGTTCAAGGAGGACTACGGGATGTAATCCTTCAGGAAGACCACAATTCTAAGTATTCGGTTCACCCGGGAGGTGACAAAATGTATCAAGATTTAAGGGCCAATTATTGGTGGATAGGTTTAAAGAAATCTATTGCCACCCATGTGGCTAAGTGCCTGACATGTGCTCAGATTAAAGCCGAACATCAGAAGCCATCAGGACTTCTACAACAGCCGGAACTTCCCACTTGGAAATGGGAAATGGTAACCATGGACTTTATAACCAAGTTACCCAAAACAAAACACGGAAATGACACTATATGGGTTATTATTGATAGACTGACAAAGTCAGCTCATTTCCTGCCCATTAAAGAGACTCATAGCTCCGATAAGTTAGCCCAGTTGTATGTCGACAAGATTGTAGCTCTTCATGGAGTACCGGTGGCAATTATCTCTGATAGAGATACTAGATACACCTCTCAGTTTTGGAGAAGTTTTCAACAATCATTGGGCTCACGTCTGAATTTTAGCACTGCTTACCATCCTCAGACCGATGGTCAAAGTGAGCGTACTATTCAGACCTTAGAAGACATGCTTCGTGCATGTGTTATGGACTTGGGTGGAAGTTGGGATGACCACCTGCCTTTGATTGAGTTCTCTTATAACAATAGTTATCATACTAGCATTCAGGCTGCGCCTTTTGAGGCATTGTATGGTAGGAGATGCAGAACACCTGTCTGTTGGGCCGAAGTAGGAGAAGCTCAGATATCAGGACCTGATATAGTCCTTGAGACAACAGAAAAGATTATTCAAATTCGAGATCGCCTAAAAGCTGCCAGGGATAGGCAGAAAAGCTATGCTAATTTGAGGCGAAAGCCTCTAAAGTTTGAAGTAGGCGATAAAGTGTTATTAAAAGTATCACCCTGGAAAGGTGTGATGCGTTTTGGTAAAAAGGGGAAGCTGAGCCCCAGATATATCGGACCATTCGAGATCCTCGAATGTGTTGGCTGTGTAGCATATAGGCTAAGACTACCAGAGGAGCTGAGTGGAATTCATGATGTATTCCACGTTTGTAATCTCAAGAAATGTTTAGCCGACGAGTCTTTAGCAATGTCTCATAAAGACGTACAAGTTGATAAAAGCTTGAGATTCATTGAGAAGCCGATAGTAATTGAGGATCGGCAAGTCAAGAAGCTCCGAAGAAAATATGTACCTATAGTAAAGGTTAAATGGGATGCTCGTAGAGGTCCCGAATATACATGGGAAGTGGAATCCACTATGAAACAGAAATACCCTCACTTATTCCAGTAAATCTCGGGGTCGAGATTTCTTTTAAGGGGGTGAGGATGTAACACCACGTAAAAACATGTCCAGTTATATAAAGACACGTATCCCGAACTTTAAACAAGTATATTCTCGTGAAGGACTTAAAAGGTCAACATGCCAAAACTTGAGCCTCTGATTGACACTTTGTGGAAGATTTGTCTTTAATCGAAAGGTTAAGTGAATACGAGAAGCCATTTCGTGTGTACATATGAAAAATAAGGCTACGGGAATTAAACGTGTCAACATGTTAAGCTTACCTCTGAATGACCATTCTGAATAAATTCCCGAAAGCTTTATAAAATTATATTAACACATTGATAAATGGCTATTATGGAGATTAAACCTCGGCTGCAAATAATAGTTTATAAACTCAATTCAAGAAAATTGAAATTCATGCAAAGAGCCGACAAAACTTCATGTTTGGACAATTTTCTTAAAGCAAGGGAACACAAGTGCATGGCATTATTATTGGGCATTCAGAACTGGTCATTTGGACTAATGTACTGAATTAAGGGTCAAGATTCGGACATTGAAATGCATGATGAAGTGTGTGAAAGTTGTAAAAATTTTGTCCTCTGGTCATCGGTTACGGACCGTATAGCCCTAGGCTTACGGTCCGCAAGGACGTATTTGGGCGATGCAAACCAGGTTCGGTTACGGACCGTAAGCGTTTAGACATACGGTCCGTAAGCAATGGTTACGGACCGCAAGAGGATTCCTTTACGGTCCGTAAGAGCGTCGCTGGGCAGAAATTTTGGACAGGTGTGAGTTAAGCTGTTAACCGACTTAAACATGTAAAATTCAATACTATGGATGATTGAGCGGTAAAAATAAACCACTAGGACACCTGTGGTGATCCTAGGGCCTTCCATAACAGCTGGGAATGATCCAAGAGTTCATGAGATAGTATAAATAGGTCTTGAAGTTGAGTTTCAAAAACTCACATTTTGCAACAATCAAAATAACTGATCTCTGGAGCTCACAAGGACTTGGAGAAGACTATCAAGTGTAGAAAAGATAGCTTGGACCTGTAGTAAGCTTCTAATTACTCCTTTAAGTTGTTTAATTAGTTTAATTACTTAAAAGTCAAACTTAGTGCCTAATTAGTTTGACTTTCGTTTTGTTTACATGTGACTTAACCACTGATCAAATTGAAAGTGGTTATGAAACCACATTAGTATAGGTGATTAACCCCTGAAAGGGTGTCTCCTAATTATCTCGTTTGATTGATTAATTGTCGGGTCAAAGTAGTTTGACATAAAGTCAAACTGGACAGAATTGACTAATTTGATTAAAATTAATAAACCAGAGGTTCTAAATTATAATATAACATTTTAATGACTCGGTAATGATTATATAAACATGTTTTATCAGTCCTAATCCGACAATTAATCATCTAAGGGCAAATTATAACCGAAAGTCGCAAAAGCTTGACTTTTGCTATGACTTTCAGTTCTGACCCATTCAAGCTTATTTCTTCCATGTTTTAAGCTTCCATTAGGACCATAATACATTGTAGTATAACTCTCTGAAGTTATATTGCATGGTGCCTAATCGTTTGTAATTTATTCTCTTGATCGTAATTATGCTCATTAATGCCTAAAACGCCCTTTTTGCATAAAACCGAGATTTTTAGCAATGTGAACAAACTAAAACCTTTTCTACTGATATTTAGACATGTCCCGAAAATTTGACATCAGTTTGAGGTCTAGAATGGGAATTATGTTCAATAGCGTAATTAAGAGACTTCTTAGTAATTAGAAAGCGTAATTAGCATAAGGCCCATCTAAACCCGATTTTTGTCACCAAACTTTTTACCTACTGATGTTAAATAATATTTTGGGATTTTTAAAGATTTTTATTTATTTATTTTTTTAAGCTGAACTTAACATAGGATTATAGCCTAGTTTCGGTGATTACCGATTTTACCCTTTTCATACATATAATGAGTTTTACATAACTTTTTGAAGCCAAACTTTTTACTACTAACCATAAATGATAAATGTATTATTTTGAGCCTTATAAACTGACCAAAATATCAGATTTCCTATTTTTATAATATTAGCCCTTCAAAATATTTAGCGTTTTTAGCACCTAGTTTGGGTCAAAACTATATTTATCATTTAAAACTCATAACCTACTGATGTTTTAAACTAATTTACATAATATTACAGTAAGCTAATGTTTTAAACTCAGAAATCTATTTTTAACCTTTAAAAGCCTATGCAAAATTACCAAAATACCCTTACGGGACCTATTTTTGTTTAAATAGTTTTTAGGCATAAATGTTGATATACTACTGATATATTAACACATTATGAGCATAATAATGACTAAGACCTATTTATAGTTTGTCCGGTTACCCGTTACGCATTTACGCGTTCGGATCGGTTTACGTGACTAGTTTACGTAAAATAGCCGAAACAGGCTTAACCTAGTCATTAAAACCTCATTTTCCAGAATGTGTTTAGTTTACCCATATTATACAAGTATCTAAGCTTGTCGGGTCTAAATCACATTCTATCCCGGTTTCTGTTTAATCTACCGGTTAGGACCGTAAGGTTTCTTTCTAGCTAGTCGGTCTAAGTCCTTGACTTAAGTAAAGACCCATTAGCATCCTAATAGATAATTAAACCTTCTATACAGATTTATAGCTTCCAGTAAAAAGTATCTTTCAAGAATCTTAGGAATTTACTGCTACATCAGGTAAATACTTTTAACTTATTTTCCCTATACGGGCTTGGGATACGGTATATTAATACCGCTTGGTCGGGTATGGGATTATTATGTCGGATTGTGATTTAATAAATCCGCATAACCCGTTTTGATCTGTATTGTTTGATAACATAAACATTTGGGGGTTAACGACCGTGTCCTGGATATCCTTGGCTCATTTAAGTTATTAATGGCCACGACCTATGCACGGGGTGCAGGCATGCACCCGGCAGATGCAAATGCTAAATATTAATTTACCCACAAGTTGGGGATAACTCCTTTGTGGGTTCTATAAGTGGTGAGTCAGTTAATCATGTCCGGCTTACAAACCGGCCCCACATGTATGACAAGCATGTAAAACTGTATACAAGATTTTAATAAGATTGTCCCAAGTTATAAAGGATTTGTGCCTTGTGCATTTAAACTAATTTTCTTAAATGTTTTCAAAACGAGTCAGTTAAATTGTATTTACCAGTGTATACTGACGTATTTTTCCTAAAGATTGATTTGACAGGTACTTATCGAAATAGGCTGGAGCTATAGGGTGTTGTAGAGGATCTTGCAAATCCCATAGATACCCTGAGTCTGTAGTTTTTGTTTCTTTGTACTTTATGATCCCCCTGTGGATCTTATTACATTCCAGTCTGTATAATCTTGTAATCGAACATCGACAGACAGTATGGTTTGTAATAGTATATTTACCCAGCCTTCCGCTGTGCTATATTATTGTGTGTGTTGACAATGATGATATCAACTACGTCATGATACTCCCCACCGGGCCCACCGGTAATACGTGGAATTATTGGGGTGTGACATGACATCACCAAAGAACACTTAGATCTTGGTGATTTCACGGTTAGAATCCAAGTTTTGAAAGATAGAAAGGTGTAGAATCAAGTAATGATCAAAAGCGTACAAGAGTTAGAGCGAAAACTTACCAGAGTTGAGAGAAATCTGAGAAAAGATGAAGAATAGGAGCTGGCCGGTCAGAACTTTCCAAAAGTGGAAATGAAGACAAGGACAGCCCTATTTATAGGCTTCCAAAAGGGGAAAGTGGCAGCCGATCGGCCAGGAGCTCCGATCGAGTGGGCTGCTCGATCGGCTGGCAAGATGCTAGCCGATCAGCTGGCCTGTTCGATCAGGATGCCTCCTGTTCGATCCGCGGCACACTTTGAGTATTTTGCGACGATTTTCGACGTTTCGATTTCGATGGACGATGATACGAATACGATAGAGTTCCTAGTCAAATTACTTTCAGTCCCAATCACTATATCTAACATACAATCTTCTATAAGTCACGTTTCGATGTCGGTTTCGATTGAGTTCGATTGCTTTTCGAGTTTCGATTCGATTTTAGATTGATTTGCTTGAATACCACACCAAACATAAAGTAAACACGCACAAGTAACACATAAGGCGCACACACACGTATAACAATACCAAAATTCGCATAATTCGAGTCTCGAGTTCGTTGATTGTTAGATCGGTTTGATTACTGATTAGTTAACTTTATCGCATTGTTACTTCCTACTATTCACAGTCGTAAATCGGTTCGCGTTAAAACATTCGGTTACTTCGATTCTTGCTGATTACAACACTTACTCCACATAATACAACTAAATCATAAAATAGACTATCTACAGTCAAAGAAAGTCAAAGTTGACTTGGACTTTGACTTTGACTTTGACATTCGAAAACACGGGGTGTTACAGTAGCGCTCGCATGCGCTTAGGTGCAGTGTCCTTTCGGCTGAGGGCGTCTGCCACGACATTGGCCTTACCTGGATGGTACTTGATGGCGCATTCGTAATCATTCAAGAGTTCGACCCATCGACGTTGTCGCATGTTTAATTCCTTTTGCTTGAAGATATGCTCAAGACTCCTGTGATCGGTGTAAATGGTGCACTTGGTACTGTACAGGTAATGTCTCCATATCTTAAGAGCAAAAACCTCTGCTCCCAGTTCCAAGTCGTGCATAGTGTAGTTCCTTTCGTGAGTCTTAAGTTGTCGAGAAGCGTAAGCAATAACTTTCTCGCGTTGCATTAACACGCAACCGAGCCCATGAATAGACGCATCGCAGTAAACCACAAAGTCGTCGGTACCTTCAGGCAACGAGAGAATAGGAGCACTACAGAGATTATCCTTTAGCTTTCGAAAAGCGGACTCCTGAGCCTCATTCCATTTGTAAGCAATACCCTTCTGAGTGAGAGTCGTGAGGAGTTGTGCAATCTTCGAAAATCCCTTGATGAATCTGCGATAGTATCCTGCTAATCCCAAGAATTGGCGGACTTCGCTCGGAGTTTTAGGCGTAGGCCAATTCTTTATAGAGTCGATCTTAGCTGGATCGACATGAATTCCGTCCTTATTGACCACGTGTCCAAGGAAGTGGACTTCTTGAAGCCAGAGGTCACATTTCGAGAATTTAGCGTACAATTGTTCATTGCGAAGGAGTTCGAGAATAAGACGCAGGTGTTGTTCATGCTCCTCTTGACTTTTTGAGTAGATCAGGATGTCGTCGATAAACACAATTACGAACTTATCGAGGTAAGGCTTGCACACTCGGTTCATGAGATCCATGAAAACCGCAGGCGCGTTAGTCATTCCAAAGGGCATGACGAGGAATTCGTAGTGTCCATAACGAGTTCTAAACGCTGTTTTGGAGATATCTTCATTACGGACTCTCAGCTGATGATAACCTGATCGCAGGTCAATCTTAGAGTAGTAGCTCGATCCTTGCAATTGATCGAATAGATCGTTGATACGGGGGAGAGGGTAGCGATTCTTGATGGTAACCTTGTTTAGCTCACGATAGTCGATGCACATACGGAATGTGCCATCCTTCTTTTTGACAAAGAGCACTGGGGCTCCCCAGGGTGACGAACTTGGACGGATAAATCCTTTGTCCATCAGTTCTTGCAGCTGTGCAGAAAGTTCCTTTAGTTCGGCGGGGGCTAATCGATAAGGTGCATGAGCTATGGGTGCTGCTCCGGGAGCTAGCTCGATTTGAAATTCGACCTGACGATGAGGAGGGAGTCCAGGTAGTTCTTCTGGAAAAACCTCGGGGTAGTCGCGTACCACTGGAAAATCTTTGATCCTCTTTTCATTCTCCTGTGTGTCGGTGACAAGTGCTAAGATAGCGGTGTGCCCTTTTCGTAAACACTTCTAGGCTTTTAAGAACGAGATGATGCCTGTGACTTCTCCGCCTTTGTCACCTTGAACGATAAGGGGTTTGCCAGAACAGCGGGGGATGCGAACCATTTTCTCTTGACAGAGGATTTCAGTGCGGTTTGGATAACCAATACATACCAATGACGACGTCGAAGCTTACAAGATTGATAGGGAAAAGATCGATGCTAAAGGTCTGACCAGACAATACTAGTTTGCAGTTGTTGATAACATGTGTGGCCTCGATGCTTCTACCATTAGCTAACTCGACGATATGCTTAGAACTTAATAACGTAGGTGTATGCTCAAGCTTCTTACTAATACGTAGGGATATATAGCTAGCATCGGCTCCAGAATCAAATAATATGGAAACATAACGATCATTGAGTAGGAACTTACCCGCCACGACGTTGGGGTCATTCCTTGCTTCCCCGGCTCCAATAAAAAAGCCCTTCCTCTTGCACCATTCCCAGCATTGTTGTTGTTTTGATCGTTGTTTCCAGCTCCCTAGTTGTTGTTGCGGTTCTGGTTCAGTTCAGGGCAATCCCTGCGTATGTGCCCCGTTGCTCCACACTTAAAGCATCCACGGTTGTTTCCTTGCTGCTGTTGCGGCTGTTGCTGATTCTGCCTAACTGGAAGCTAGCTTCTGCAGTCTTTGGCTTCATGACCCATCTTGTTGCATCGCTGACACTGACTTTTGCCACATGGCCCACTGTGGTGTCGGTTACACTTGTTACACTTGGGGTGGTTTCCTCGGTAGCCACCCTGTTGCTGAGGGCCCTTGTTGTTTTCGGTTTTCCTTTGCTGAGTTGGGGCCTGAGTGGGGTTAGCATCCTTGCTTTGGTTTCCTTCCCACTTACGCTTGTTATCACCAGGAGTTCCATTAGTAGCACTGACCCTTTTGGGCAGCTTGCCCTGTTCCACAGCCTGATCAGTGAGTTTGTGAGTAAGACGAACGACTAGCTGAATGGTATTGAGGTTGGCTGAGGTCACATGGCTCCGAATTTCTGGGGCCAAACCCTTGATGTATAATTCGATCCTTCGATACATAGGTCGAGACATGTTTGGGCAAAGAGCAGCATAGTCGTTAGACTGTTTGGTGTAGGCCTCGATTTCCGATCCAACCATCTTGAGCTCAAAGTACTCATTTTCGAGCTTGTGGATGTCATCCCTGTGACAATACTTTTCCTTAATCATATCCTTGAAATCTTCCCATGCAGTAGCATTAGCAGTTTCCAATCCAAGCATCTGAATTTGTGCTTTCCACCAGGAAAGCGCGTTTCCTTCAAGCGTACCAGTAGCAAACTTCACCCAATTAGCAGGGGGACACTCGCAGACAGCAAAAACAGCTTCGGCCTTCCCAATCCAGTGCAGAAGACCTATGGCACCTTCAGTGCCATTGAAAGGAAGAGGCTTGCAATCCATGAAGGTTTTGAAAGTACAAACATGTGGTTGCGCGGGCGCATGCTGACCTGTTGTGAGAAGCGAAGCGAATAGGTTTAGGAGTGAAAAGACGATGCGGCGGTAGGATCTAAACATCCTAAAATAACGAGTTTACCTCCAGGGTGAGCTGCGAAAGCTGCAGCCACCGTGTTGATCAGGTTAGTGAACTGAGCCTGAGTCATGTTAACGTTTCCTCTTCCGCGTCCACTCATTGTCTTCATAACCAGAAAACATAGCATGAGTGTGATGTCGTAATGTAGTGAGAATGAGATAGAAGAGGGAGGTGTATCCACCTAACTAGGCACACTAGTACGTATAACAGAACAGAAAACATAAAGTAAGCAAACAAGTAAACACTAGTCCGAGCCATGAGGTCTAATGCGTTGGGTCTTGCACTTGGAGTGTAGTGTCGTCACGAGTCACGGGTTATAGTCTGGTTTTTCTCAAAAAAGACTTCTTTTTTTTTTTAAAACCAAGTTCACTATAACCAATGGTTCTGATACCAATCTATCACACCCCCAAAAATCCACATGCGGAGTACCACCGATTGGAGGCGTGACTGACCAGGATCCAACCACCAATTATGTTGATCATTGGTTAGTAGAGATAATATTCACCAACCGTAATGGTTAATAATTAACACAGTTTAAAGTTCAAAAGTTTAAGTTCAGATAACAGTTTAAATAAGTAGCGGAAGCATAGACAAAACAGTTCATAGTTCATGTTTATTTAGAACCTAGCACTAGGGTTAGACGACCACTACACCTCCCCAAGCTGCAAGCTCCTGAGTCACTGGTTACCTGCAAAGCATGCAGTAGGGTATCAACAAAAATGTTGGCGAGTTCACGAGTTGTCCAGTTTTTAATTTCCAAAAACTTGTTTCACCAGTTAATTTATCCGTTTATACATGCCGTGGGGAGCTACCCCATAAGTAAGCGACTAAACTATTTTCCAATACCGAATACTAGGTGACCGTACGTTTCCGCAGTGCCCCGTTTGTCAATGTTCTATCGTCATTGACGGTTTGCCAGAGTACATTAGTTCACTCCCGATCCCATACACAGGCACGGTGTGAGGCTGGTAAGACCTAAATAGCGCTATCAACTAATAACCCGTTCGCCTGGCCCCAGCGACTAATCGGTATTAAGTAGTAGGGACTTGAGTGATAGAGTTTTGTTTAGTGTTGCTCGTTGCATTCCCTATAAACTTTAATTAACTAAGAGTCCCGTTTAAGGGGAGAAAAGTAGGTTTGCATCCCTTATGAGGGGGATAGCATTGTTTAAGTTTCCGTTTCCCAAACCACCGGGAACGCATGCTTTAAGTTGTGAACTCACCTTGGGTTGCTCGGCAGTTTAGTTTACTTGGTTAAGTATGCTGGCCACCACGCCCTAATATGGTTACCAGTGTGGGTTAGGCTCGGATACAAGTAATCACGTATATCCTACACGTATCTAACATATAGCATACATACAGTTATTGTTGGGTTATTGGGCCTATTCCAACGATTGCACAGTCTAACAATAGCAGTTAACACATAGTCCAGTCAACAGTCAGCCCAAACCAAAAACACGTTGTGGCCCAATAATCAAAGTAGGCAGCCCAGTCGAGACAAGGTGGTCTCGACTCGAGAACACGCGGTCTCGGGTCGCAACCATGAGATCTCGAGTCATGGATTTCTGGTCTCGAGTAGTGCAGGCATGAGTCGTAACTTCAGAGGTCTCGAGTCCAGTCTCGAGTCCCTGAAGTTTGTTTTGAGTTGTTTGGTCAAGGTCTCGAGTCGCAATCACTGCGGTCTCGAGTTGTAGTTTGATGGTCTCGAGTCGAAACCGGAGGTCTCGACTTGCACCCCTGATGACCGATTCCTTCTAGAACCTGTCCAACTTGTACTATCCAATAGAATTTCATTTTCATGATCCTATGTACTAACCAATACCATTTCACCAACATGTTTTCTTGTCTAACACTTCATCAAAACAGATCAAAACAAGCATTTTTCAAATGTTTTTCATTTTCAAATGATTTCTTCAAGTATTTCATCTTTTAAGTTTTCATATTAAATCAGTCATGTTCATCTTACATAATCATGCATTTTATGGACAAGAATCGTAACACATAAACTAGATACCAAGATTATTTTGCAAACCATCATCAAACAAAACCATTTGTTCTCTAATATTTAGCATAAATCAGATGGTTATGAAGAATCCTAAACTATCATTCTTTTGCCATTCAAAACATCTCAACAAAATGTTACCCTACAAAAGTCCACACTTTTTACAAAGGAGATCATGTTCATCTTAGATGTTGGAACCAAGCATGTATCATTAACAAACATGAACCCATTAAACCGAACAACCACTTTCATCATACTTAAACACTAACCACAATGCACATTATCACATAATCAACATTTTTATCATGCATTTGCATGTGTTTACAAAGAAACACTAACCGGCTAAGGATTTTGAATGTAGAAGTGAGTAGGTTGTTGTCCGATAATCCTCGAGTGAAGAACACAAGCTGTTCCGAGAGCTTTGCCGCTACCGGTTGGATCCGAGAGGTGGAGAAGGAGGGTTTATGGTGGTGTTCTAGGGTTTTAGTGAGGGAGAGAGAGAGTGTAGGAGAGTGTGTGAGAATGTAAGGTAAAGGTGGATGATGGGTTTTTATATCAAATGATGCACCCTAAAGGGGCTTTTGGGTGGACTAAAGGAGGTCCACGGCCCAACCGGCCCACTATTTACTGTTCACTCGAGACTGGGTGGTCTCGAGTGGTGGTCTTGGTTCACTAGAACTTATACACCTATATATATATTTATTACATACATATAACTTAATACAAGGATCATATAGCATACCAAGGTAATTCACAAATTTCCATTTAATAAAAATATGTACACATAATTTCAATACAAGATAGTTGCTCGGGAAAACCCAGAGTGTCACAAGTTAGGCGGTCCGAACGCGTTTTACGCGAACGACGCGTTAAAGTAGCGTAAGCTACCTAAACGGGTCGTAATGGGTCGTAAGCACTTAGGATAGGTTTCGATTTAGTATGTAGGCTTTGTTAAACAATATCATATGAGTTCCAATACTCGTTTGGTTTACGAAACCTCATCCTATCCGATCTCCCGATTTAGGTCCGATTTATTTACATAGTTACCAATATTAGGTGCCATTTGATTTCCGTGACCCCTCTAAGCATTCAAGACTTCTAAGCATTCTCAGGTGAGTACATAGTTCCCCTCTTTTACTGTTTTCAAACATTTTGGGGTGAAACACATGTGCATACTTGTTACTTTCGTGCTTTTCATGCTTTTATAACATATACTTGCTATGTTCATTAGTACACATATAGTACATGATTTCATTATGTTTTGCTATGTATGTTCACTTAGCATGCTAGCACATTGATTTTCATAATTACTTTTGTTGCATATGTTCATCCAGCATATGGACATATTGATTTTCATTGCATTTTTGTTGCATATGTTCACCCAACATATGGACACATTGTTTTGTACATTTCTTTCTTATAGGGTTGAGTAAATGCTTTTATTTAGTAAATGCTTTTATTTGCTACACGTTACATTTGGTTATACATGAACATTTTTACATTTGGTGGTTTGTTTGAGTAAGTGATTTAAATAACGAGGCGTGTGTAATATGATAAAAGCATGGTGGATACGCCGCTGGTACTTCCATACATGTTTAAATATGTTGCATAATCAGTTATGTGACAAAAATTTACTTTACATATGCTTATTTACCAATTATGTAAGAAAAGGGCATTTTGGTCATTTACCAAAGACATATAAACTACCTATCATGCGACTAATTAAACCTAAGTGACCATAAGGTATAACCTCAGAAGGTTATTCCCTATGCAACTATGGTCACTAAGCATGTTTGGTCGGATCCTAATGATCGACCAAACGGGTCGTGTTCGAAAGTCTAAGGGGTGTTTAGTCTGTTTGACTTACGACTCTACATAAGCACAAATCTAAAAAGTGACAAGCTAAACATGCTAAAACATGTTTAGTTAAGTTAGAAAACAGGTTTTGATATCAAAACAAACGGTTTTGATACCCTAGAGTAGTTTGGTTACAAAATACGCGTAAATACGCATTTTGGCCGAAACTACGACTCGTCACTGAGCCTAGATAACGTGGTAATCAGTAGGTATAGTCACTAGGGACTATAACCATCGTGATTACGCTCACGTTATGAAGTTCAAACGAACTTCGCATTGACCATAAACTGGTTAATACAGAAAGTCAAACAAAGTTTGACTTTTACGATAAAAGCGAATAAAAAGAACGAATGAATACTTACAAAGGGTCCCCCCAAGCTTTGATTTTCCAAGTATTCTCAGGTATGAAGTGGTTAGCACTTCAACTTAGAGAAATCTCAGAAAAATCAAGTGGGTTTTGCAAGTGAAGTGGGTTGGGTATTTATAGGAAAGCTAGAAACGTTAGGGTCGTTTCTTGAAGATTGAGCTTTAATCTAGGCCGTACACCTCGTGCCCACTGATTTGCAAACCATGGGAGCCTTCAAACCAGCCCATAGGTTCATAAAAACCATGTGCAAGAGTTGGAATGAGCTGGAAATAGCTGGAATCACTTTCTGCTGGTCTGGTGCTGCCTTACGGACCGTATGGTCTCTTGCTTACGGACAGTATGTGGTCTGCAGACCAGCAACTTTCAAAAGTTGACAGTTTAGCCCCTACACTTGAGAATCTTGCATTTCAGCTCATTTTGGCACGTTTAAGCCCCGTTAACCTCATTTCAAGGCTCTAAAATGAAGTTAAAGAATAGGGAACTCAAAACATGCTCAAAAATATCTCAGATGTCGGTTTGTTTGGTCGTACGGTTGCGTTGTTCGGTTAATTACGACGGAAGTCGTAACGAACACGAAAACGATCCAAATTAAGCGACGAATTGAATTTTATTATGCCAAACACTAAAATAAAAATAGTTTAATGCTTACATAAATTTTTGGATGTCCGGATATATTAAGAACGAAAGATATGCGCGAAAATGCAAACTTGTGCACTTTTTGACGCTTTTAGTCCCTATTGATTAAGAAAGTTTATTTTAGCATACCGAACCCCTCAAAGCCTATTTCTAAGCTATGTAAAGGATATTTAAGGTATGTTTAACTCATGATCAAGTTCCAGAATGTTCGTTACTATACAAATCGGTATAGTTTCGCAGTTTGACACAAATAGTCCCTGCGATCGAACAAACTTGATTTCAACACACCAAACCATCCAAAACTTGTTCTAAGTTATGTGGAGGTTATTTAAGGTATGTTAAGCCTATATCACTATTCCGGAGTGTTTTTCGCGTTATACTGACTGCGTTTACGCACCAGTTTGTGTATAACCTTCCAGAAAGCGATTTAAAGCTTGAAATCGGAATTGAATAAAATTGAAAAATCACCAAACACAAATACATACATAATAACACCAAAACACATATAATAACACCAAAGCACATTGTTTTATTGATAACCAACATTGTTTTACATTGTACAATGATTATAGAACACAGTTGTCACAGTCTCCCCTACTTTAGGAAATTTCGTCCTGAAATTTTAACTAGTGGAAGCTTGTGAAAACAAATGCGGATATTTCGCCTTCATTTGGTCCTCACGTTCCCAAGTAAACTCTGGGCCACGTTTGTGTGACACCTGTGTCACCACAAGCACCAAACAAATGCCAAGTCAATGAAATATTGTGTTTCATACTTGGGATTTGTATAAATATATGTATCTTTTGCACATATCATTTCTCGTTCAATTCCGAGCTTTAAATCGCTCTCTGGAAAGTTATATGCGCACTGGTGCGTAAACGTAATCAGTTTTCGCACAACAAACACTCCGGAATAGTGAAATAGGCTTAACATACTTTAAATGACCTTTACATAACTTAGAAATAAGTTTTGGAAGGTTTGGTATGGCAAAAACAAGTTTATTCGATCGCAGGGACTATTTGCGTCAAACTGCGAAACTATACCGATTCGTAAGGTAACGAATAGTCCGGAACTTGATCATAAGCTAAACATACCATATATAACCTAAACATAGCTTAGAAATAAGCTTTGATAGGTTCGGTGTGCGAAAACATGCTTATATGATCTTACAGGGACTAAAAGTGTCAAAAATGGCATAAGTTTGCATTTTCGCGCATATCTTACGTTCAGGACACATCTGGACATCCAAAATTTTTGTACACACTAAAATATTTTTATTTTAGTGATCGGCATGCAAAAAATTCCATTCGTCGCTTAATTTGGTTCGTTTTCGCATCCGTTTGAGTTCCGTCGTAATTAACCGAACAACGCGATCGTACGACCAAACGAACCGACATCCGAGATGTTTTCGAGCATGTTTTGAGTCCCCTATACTTTAACTTCATTTTAGAGCCTTGAAATGAGGTTAACGGGGTTTAAACGCATCGAAAAAGGCTTTAAAAACGTGCAGGGACCATTTCTGCCAAACTTTGAAAGTTCAGCCTACATCGTCGCGTAGCGCGACGACCATAAGGCTTTATGGTCGCGCTACGCGACCATCACATCTGGGCAGAAACATTGTTTTCAGCATCAGTTTGATAATTCAGGGACCTTTCTTGCAATTCCTTTGTGTGGTGACCAAGTTAGCACCTCTCCAAGCAAAGTATAGCTGTCAATTACACTTGTATGGTTGTGATTCATTGCTTAATGGCTAAACAAACCACTTGTCATGATCTTGTTGATCACCAACAAGTATAAATAGGCCACTCCATTCACTTGATTCATTGCTCATTCCTTCTTTCTCTCCTTCACATCTGCTTTGGAGCTCTCCTAAGCTGAATTGGGACTTTGTCTTCTTGTTGAAAAGATAGCAAGGACCCTTAGTGAGCTTCTTTCATTCTTTTTATGGCTTTTTCCTTATGTAATGTAGAAAGTCAAACGTTTGGCCAACAGTTTGACTTTCGGTTTTGACCATCAATTGGTCAAGTCAAAGTTCAATTGAACTTTGAAACGTGATTGTAATCACGATAGTTATAATCCTTCGTGATTATAGCCGCTGATTACCACGTTAACTAGTTGTAGTGTCGAGTCAAAGTTTCGGTCAAAATGCGTTTTAGCACGCATTTTGCAACGGAACTACTTTAGGGTATCAAAACGCTTTGTTTTGATACCAAATCAGTAGGTTAGACATGTTTTGACATGTTTAACTCGACACTATTAGTTTAGTGCTTGTTTAGGGTCGCAAGGTAAGCGGTCTAAACAACCGCTAAGCCTTTCGAACCCGACCCATTTGGTCGATCTTTAGGATCCGACCAAGCTTAGTTAGTGATCATAGTTGTATAGGGAATAACCACTGAGGTTATACCTTATGATCACCTAGGATTGGTTAGTCGTATGCTAGTTAGCTTGTATGCCCATAGGAAATGACCAAAATGCCCTTTTGAAGCTAAAATCCGTATTTTGACTATATGAACATATTTTTGACATATAATCTGAATTAGTAACATGTTTAGGGATAATTGGGCATGTAAGACTTGACATAGCACATAGTTAACCATCCGAACCTAGTTTTACGCAAACGACGCATTATAGTGGCTTATACTACCATAATGGGTCGAAACGGGTCAAAAGCACTTAGGTAGACTTCCAAATCAGAATGTTAGCTCTATTAAATCATGCCATATGAGTTGCAATACTCATTTGATTTATAGAACTTCATTCTATCCTACCTCCCGACTTAGGATCCGATTGTTTAACATAGTGATCCATTCTAGGTGCCACTTGATTCCTTGATTTCCCGAGCTTTGTTAGGACACTTAATCAAGGATACTCGCAATCTCAAGTGAGTACATAGTCCCCTCTTTTACTGTTTTCAATTGTTTTGGGGTGAAACATATATGCCTATCTGTTATTTTCCTGATTTTAAACTATATGATTACACATGCTTAATACATATTCTTTTGACAAATTAAACAATTACCTATGGTTTAAACACTGATTTTCCAAAACTTAATAAACAAATTGTTGGATTGTACCATTTTTATACATTCACCCAGCCAATTGGTAGTATGATATAGCGCTATAGGACTAGACACCCCATTCCTGTTGTATGGAATGTCAGAAACCAAATTTAAACCAAATAGAAATTGCCTTCGTGGTATTTCTATAGTCTCCAAAGTGTAGTTTGATACACTAAGGCTTGGTTGAATACCAAATCACACTCTCTTTGTATATGTTGATATACTACAAAAGTACAGTTTGATGTGCTCTCAAATGTGATCTACCAAAGTATATTTTGATATACTATGTACAAAAATCCAACATATGTTTTAACACACCTACTTTGTTATTTAAACCAAAGCATAGTTGATATGCTATTTTTAAACCAAAGCATAGTTTGATATGCTACTGTTTACCAAACTATAGTTTGATATACTACCAACTTTGTTATTTTAAACTAAAGTATATTTTGATATACTATCTAAAGCATAGTTGATATGCTACTTTTAACCAAAGCATAGTTGATATGCTATTTACAAACCAAAGTATAATTTGATATACTACCAATACTTTTATTCTTAAACCAAAGTATACTTGAGATATACTACCGAAACTATTATTTTAATTACTAAAGTATATTTTGATATACTATCCATTTAACTATTTCAAAACTAAAGTATACTATGATATACTATTTGTACAAACTTTTCAAAACCAAAGTATATATTTGTCTATACTATAAACCCGTTTTCCAAAACGACACATTTTCAGAAACAAAACTTTTACATTAGATTCATGGCTATTTTGAAAACATAAAACCTTTTCTCATATTATCTAAAGCCATGAATCTAATACACAAAATCCTATGTTACTCACAGGCATTTTTATGCTGACGTACCATATTTTCATATATGTTTCAGGTACTGCTATGTGATGATTGTTGATACACGCTACATATAGGATGGACTTGTGCCTTAGCGACTTAAAACTGAGAAACAATTATTTGTTTTATTATAAATTGTACCAAAACATTGAATTCAATAATTCAATAAAACAAAACTATTTAATCCATGGTTGTGAAACAATGATTCTGTTACAACACTCCCCGACGTTTCCGCCACGTTTTGTTGTTTTACGTGGTCGGGGTGTGACAGTTTGGATTCCCAGCGAACTTTGACCAATCGAATCTGTTTGTTCTTCAACTGTTTGAATGTACGGTCCACTATCTCCATAGGTTTCTCGACAAAGTGCATCGTTTCATCGATTCGGATCTCGTCAAGAGTGTCACATCCCGACCACGAAGAACATACAAATCGTGGCGGAAACATCGGGGAGTGTTGTAACAGAATTTATTGTTTCAAATCCATGGCAAATGAAATTTTGTTTTATTAATCAAATATGAAAGTATACATTGTTTAAACAAGAACCAAAGAGTACATAACATAAATTAACTAGTTCTTGTCTCGTTTTAAGTCACTAAGGCACAGGTCCGCCTAAGTATGTCTTGATAAGTCCTATGCATCTTCTCCTGAAAACACATGTGAAAATAGGTACGTCAGCATAAAAATGCCTGTGAGATACATAGGTTTTGTGAAAACAGAATTCATGACTTATGTTTGAGAAAATGTTTAGTCATGAACCTTGTAATTTGCTTTGTCTTGTAAATCATTTGAAGACCATGTAAAAATAAGAGAATAACGTATGGTTAACTGAATAACCATGTAAAATGAGTTTGTATAAGATAAGTTGTTTGTAAATCAAGGTCTTGTGAAAAGTGTGTTATTTGTATAAAATGTTATATGTCTCAAATTGAAATGATTCAAATAACGCTACGATATGTAATACCACACAAACACTTATATATAGGAAGTACCAGCGGCGTATCCACCATGCTTGCATCATATTACACACGCTTCGTTACTTAGATCACTTACTCAAACCAAACCATCAAGATAAAATGTTTAACAATTGTAGAAATGTTTATGTATAGTCAAATGTCTATTGTCAAATGTAAATCATGTCAACAGATACAACTGGTTCACACGGTTCAATGGTTACAAACAGTTCATATAATCAAAGGGTTAAGACGGTTCACATAGTCAAATGGTTACAACGGTTCAAAATGTAGTATAATGTGTTCATATGCTGGATGAGCATATGCAACGGAAATGCAGGGTAAAACAATGTACTAAGTATGCACACAATGGACGTACGTAGCATGAAATGTATTGTAAAGTGATGTACTAAGTATGCACACAATGGGCGTACATAGCATGAAATATATTGTAGAGTGATGTACTAAGTATGCACACAATGGGCGTACATAGCATGAAATGTATAGTAAATCGATTGTACTAAGTATGCACACAATGGACACATATAGCGTAAACACAATGAAACCATGTACTATATATGTACTAATGAACATAATAAGCATATGATAGGAAAACATTGAAAGCATAAAAGTAACAAGTAGGCACATGTGTTTCACCCCAAAACAGTTTGGAAAACAGTAAAAGAGGGGTCTATGTACTCACATAAACTCCTCGAAAACATGTAAAAGATGGGGTTCTATGTACTCACCTGAGATTGCTTTGAAGTTCTTGTGTAATAATCACACAATGCTAGAGATCACGGAATATCAAACGGCACCTAATAGGTAGCTATATTAATATACCGGACCAAAATCGGAGGATCGGATAGTATGCGGGTTCGTAAACCAAACGAGTATGGAGACTCGTGTAATATGGTTTATCAAAGCCTTTATACTAACATGAAACCTAATCTAAGTGCTTACGACCCATTACGACCAATTTAGGTAGCTTATGCTACCTTAACGCGTCGTTCGCGTAAAACGTGTTTGGAACGCCTAACGTCATGACCATAAGGTATAACCTCAGATGGTTATTCCCTACACAACTATGGTCACCTAATGTGTTTGTTCGGATCCTAAAGATCGACCAAATGGGTTGGGTTCGAAAGTATAAGCGATTGTTTAGATCGCTTTACCTTACGACCCTATATAAGCACTATACTAAAAGTGACGAGCTAAGCATGTTAGAACATGCTTAACTAAGTTTAGAAAACATGTTTGGTATCAAAACAAACGGTTTTGATACCCACGAGTAGTTTGGTTACAAAATACACAAGAATGCGCATTTTGGCCGAAACTACGACTCGTCACTGAGCCTAGATAATGTGGTAATCAGTAGGTATAGTCACTACGGACTATAACCATCGTGATCACGCTCACGTTATGAAGTTCCAACGAACTTCGTGTTGACCATAAGCTGGTCAACGCGGAAAGTCAAACAAAGTTTGACTTTAGCACTAGAAAGCGATTAAAAGAACGAAAGAACACTTACGAAGGGTCCCCGAAAGCTAAACTTGATCCAGGAGCTCAGGTATGAAGCAATAGCAACAACTTAGAGCTCTTTGATAAGTTTTGTGGGTTTTAACACAAATGGGGGGGGGGGGTATTTATAGGAAAAGCAAGACCGTTAGGATCGTTTCTTGAATATCGTGCCACGATCTCATGCGTACACTTGTCAAGATGTTGTGGTATCATTTGGTGACCCTAACTCCAGAGGTTGTGAAAGGGCATTGCCCTTTGGAGTGATTGAAAGGCCAAAATGAACAAAAAAACGAGTTTCTGCATCTGCAGGGCTCACGCGGCCCGCGTCAGCATACAGGCAAAACTCAGGCGGGCCGCCTGGCCATGTCTGATCAGCACAAAGTTTCAGAAATGACAGTTTTAGTCCCTGTTGCATATTTAAGCCATTTCCGACACTTCTAAGGCCCGTAAAGCCAACTTTAAGGCCCTAAAATGATGCCTAAGCATTGTGGACATGAAACATGCTCAAAAATATGTCGGATGTTGGTTCGTTTGGCCGTACGATCGTGATGTTCGCTTAATTACGACGGAATGCGCATAAGCGCGAAAAACGATCCAAAATGCGTGACGAATGGATTTTTCTCATGCCATACACTAAGGCATCATATAAGGATGCTTAGATAAATTTTTGGATGTCCGGATGTATTCAGAACGTAAGTTATGCGCGAAAGTGCAAACTTGTGCACTTTTTGACACTTTTAGCCCCTGAATGATCCAAAAGTTTGTTTTTGCATACCAAGCCCCTCAAAGCCTATTTCTAAGCTATGTAAAGGATATTTATGGTATGTTTAACTTATGGACATGATCCGGAATGTTTGTTACAATTCAAATTGGCATACTTTCGTAGTTTGTCTAGTTTAGTCCCTGTAAGCGAATTAACTTGTTTTTGCCATACCAAAGCCTTCAAAACTTATTTCTAAGTTATGTAAAGGTTATTTAAAGTATGTTAAGTATATGTTGATGTTCCGGAGTGTTTGTCGCATTTAAACTGAGTACGTTTACGCACCAGTTTGCGTATAATTCTCTAGAAAGCAATATAAAGTTTGAAATTGAACAAGAATTGATATGTGCAAAAGATACACATATTTATACAAGATCCCAAGTTTGAAATACAATATTTCATCGGCTTGGCATTTGTTTGATGGTCGCGGTGACACAGGTGTCACAGTCTCCCCTACTTTAGGAAATTTCGTCCCGAAATTTATTCGTAGGAGTCTATTTGTGACTTTGCCAAATAACCACCAGCGATATGCAAGGCAATATCCTGTCATTTCCTTAACGGTTATTCTTCAGAAACAAAAATGAACAGACGGAGTCATTTTCATCAACGAGTATTCTTCAGAAATGGAAATGACGGAATAAGCAAACGAATGTTCATTTCCTCAACGGACAAATCTTCAGAAACGAAAAATAAACAGACGGAGTCATTTTCAATGGTTGCTTCATCAGAAATGGAAATGAAGGATTACACAACGGATATTCATTTCCTTAACAGATGCATCTTCAGAAACGAAAATGAACCAACAGAGTCATTTTCAACGGTTGCTTCCTCAGAGTTGGAAATGAAGGATTACTCAACGGATATTCATTTCCTCAACGGATAAATCTTCAGAAACGAAAATGAACTAACGGAGTCATTTTCAACGGTTGCTTCATCAGAGATGGAAATGAAGGATTACACAACGGATATTCATTTCCTCAACAGATGAATCTTCAGAAACGAAAATGAACTAACAGAGTCATTTTCAACGGTTGCTTCCTCAGAGTTGGAAATGAAGGATTACTCAACGGATATTCATTTCCTCAACGGATAAATCTTCAGAAACGAAAATGAACTAACGGAGTCATTTTCAACGGTTGCTTCATCAGAGTTGGAAATGAAGGATTACGCAACAGATGTTCATTTCCTCAACGGATAAATCTTCAGAAACGAAAATGAACTATGGAGTCATTTTCAACGGTTGCTTCATCAGAAATGGAAATGAAGGATTACACAACAGATATTCATTTCCTCAACGGATAAATCTTCAGAAATGAAAATGAACTAACGGAGTCATTTTCAACGGTTGCTTCATCAGAGTTGGAAATGAAGGATTATGCAACGTATGTTCATTTCCTCAACAGATAAATCTTCAGAAACGAAAATGAACTAACGGAGTCATTTTCAATTGTTGCTTCATCAGAAATGGAAATGAAGGATTACACAACGGATATTCATTTCCTCAACGGATAAATCGTCAGAAACGAAAATGAACTAACGGAGTCATTTTCAACGGTTGCTTCATCAGAGTTTGAAATGAATAGAGTTAACTCTAGACACATGACAGAACTTGCTGTGATTTCTGTGCACTAAATTCCATAATTATGTATGCATCCATAATTACGTAATCCCTTGCACAGTCCGCACAGTTTGTTTTGTAATGTTTTGGGGAAGGATATCAAACTTGTGATGAGGGTGACTAGACTTCCATCGGGTCCTTTTAATTAGATCGACAGGGGATCTTCTTAGTTTGGCCACCAAGGAGTCCTTTCAGCTATATCATCACATGATATCCCTAACCATATTTTTGGATCAATCTGTTTAACTAGACCACTCAAGGGGTCTAATTATGAAGTAGTACTTTATAATCCAAGGGACTTAACTGTAACGTAGAAGCCCATTGAGGATTTTTACGTAGTACCTTTGGGTATCCTACTATGAATCCTTTATACGGATGATATGGAAGAATCTACAAGGACTTGGATAACATAATTTGGATCACACAACAACACATAAGGGAACACATAAGCACAAAGTCACATAATTGTTTAACTTGATTATAATTTGTTATTAACTTGTTATCGATTGAATACGGATATGGAAACCAGTCGACGGGCCTCAATGTCCACTGGATCTATCTGAGAAGGTAGGAAGATCTCCCAAAATTCGATTTTTGATTACAAGGAATCACCACATTCGAATTAAGGTATACAACAATTAAGGACTTACGGGAAATCCTTAGGTACCCTATTAAGGATTTATAGTGGTACTTTGGGTATTCGTCACGTGTTGTAACTTGCGCCTTGTACTTCGTTTTTCTTAGAAGAAACGGGTACTTAGGAATTTTGTGGAAGACGCAAGAGAACATAGAATGGGAGAATTTTGGGGGTAGTTTGTTCTTCAAGGAATACGGTTCTTTGATTGTCGGTATTGCAAAGGATATGTCGTTTATACATGCAACCACAGAAATACATTGCAATGTAAATAAGAGATTTATTTATAAACACGATAACAACTGTTTCTTGGGCCTTGACAACAAAAGAAAATAATACATAAGACGTGATTATTTCTAAACGGTGCTGTCTTCTAGTCAGTCAGATGCTCATCCCTGTGCTGGATTTGCATTAGCAAGATTTGGGCAATTTCTTCGGAAATGAACCATCTCGCCATAGTTGAAACAAGAGCCTGGTAGAAAACGACCGTGAGCAGGATTGTTGCCAGCTTGGTTTGGCGTAGCTGCAGCTGGGCAGACTCTTGCTGTGTGGCCTATAAGTCCACAAGTTTGGCATTTGCGGCACTGTACATTGGCGTGATGATGGAGGCTACATTGGTTGCACAAGGGTGTTGTTCCATTGTATGGTTTTCTAGCAGGGGGTTGAGCTGGTTGGTTGGGGACGGCTTGACCATTGTGAGCGACCACGGCGAAGTTCTGAGAAGCCTTTCGCTTCTTTGACTTCTTAGGGGATTCAGTCTGTTCATCCATGGTCTTTGATTCCTCGATTGGTTTCGATTCCCCGACCGGTTTCTTGTCACCTTTTCGGAAAAGTTTACCTTTCCTGATCTTTGATTCAGTCAAGGTTGCAGATAGCTCAATGGCCTGTCTAACTATAGTAGGGTTGCTACCAGTCACAATGTCTTGTATTGAGTCAGGGAGGCCATCAATGTACTTTTCGATTGCCTTATCCAAAGGTGTAACCATATTCGGGCATAACAAACTTAACTCCTCATAACGATCCGTGTAGGCTCGACGCTCATCGCTAACTTGCTTAAGATCGTCGAACTCCGTTTCCAAGGCCCTGATCTCGTGACGAGGACATAATTCCTTCATCATCAGAGCTCGAAGCTCTTGCCATGTTTGAGCCAGTGCCACATCGGCACCCCTATCTCTCATCACACCATTCCACCATGTCAAAGCTCATTTCTCAAAGATGCTAGATGCGAATTCTACCTTTCGCTCATTTGGACATTGAACATGTCGGAAGGTGCTCTCTAAACTCTCGAACCATTGCAGAAGTGCAGTCGCTCCTTGAGACCCAGAAAACTTTGATGGCTTAGCCGAGTTGAACGTCTTGAAGTTGCAGGGGGCATTATTGTTGTTGTTGGCTTGGTTCAATTGAGCAAAGAGGTTTGGGAATTGAGCAGCCATTTGCTGCGCAATGATCTCTGCCAGTTCGGCAGTCGCTATCTGGTTTTCGCGTCGAGGAGGCATTCTAAAAGAGAAATAAGAAAGAAAACAAATGAAATGGCATTGGGTAAGAATAGGATGTTACAATTACCGACCATAATCATGGTTGATGGTCATTTGTTTGGACCACGAAGCAAACAAACAACACCAAGGCTGAATCAAAGCAAATAGATCCTCATAGTGTATCGCGAAGAGATGCTCGCCTATAAGTGGATACTCACCCCAAGAGTTCCCAGGTAATAGTGACTGGTCCGATTATGTGGATTTGTACGAACACTCTAGCCTTAGACAGAAAACCCAGAGTACAGGCATTCATTCTTCCAGTTTGCACGTGTTCACACTATTTAGGACCCAAGACTTTGACGAGAGTTTTGATAATTCAAAGGGGTTCAAAACCTTATAACAGAGGGTTCAAAACCTAGTAATCAATCATCCTAGAACAGATGATTAGTTTTCAAAACGGTTTTGAAATCTATGTTCTTGTTGTGGTCGTCGCCTAAGGATAGGTGACGGTATTGTTTTATGACTAAACGCAAGTAAACTCGCGTTAGGGTCCTAGGAAGGTTATAGAATAGGTCAAAGCATTACTAATAACCTAATTCCCTATAACCATTGGCTCTGATACCAACTTTTCTGTCACACCCCGACCACGAAGAACATACAAATCGTGTAGGAAACATCGGGGAGTGTTGTAACAGAATTTATTGTTTCAAATCCATGGCAAATGAAGTTTCATTTTATTAATCAAATATGAAAGTATACATTGTTTAAACAAGAACCAAAGAGTACATAACATAAATTAACTAGTTCTTGTCTCGTTTTAAGTCACTAAGGCACAGGTCCGCCTAAGTATGTCTCGATAAGTCCTATGCATCTTCTCCTGAAAACACATGTGAAAATAGGTACGTCAGCATAAAAATGCCTGTGAGATACATAGGTTTTGTGAAAACAGAATTCATGACTTATGTTTGAGAAAATGTTTAGTCATGAACCTTGTAATTTGCTTTGTCTTGTAAATCATTTGAAGAACGGTAAAATCAGATGATATGTATAAATAAGAGAATAATGTATGGTTAACTGAATAACCATGTAAAATGAGTTTGTATAAGATAAGTTGTTTGTAAATCAAGGTCTTGTGAAAAGTGTGTTATTTGTATAAAATGTTATATGTCTCAAATTGAAATGATTCAAATAACGCTACGATATGTAATACCACACAAACACTTATATATAGGAAGTACCAGCGGCGCATCCACCATGCTTGCATCATATTACACACGCTTCGTTACTTAGATCACTTACTCAAACCAAACCATCAAGATAAAATGTTTAACAATTGCAGAAATGTTTATGTATAGTCAAATGTCTATTGTCAAATGTAAATCATGTCAACAGATACAACTAGTTCACACGGTTCAATGGTTACAAACGGTTCATATAATCAAAGGGTTAAGACGGTTCACATAGTCAAATGGTTACAACGGTTCAAAATGTAGTATAATGTGTTCATATGCTGGATGAGCATATGCAACGGAAATGCAGGGTAAAACAATGTACTAAGTATGCACACAATGGGCGTACGTAGCATGAAATGTATTGTAAAGTGATGTACTAAGTATGCACACAATGGGCGTACATAGCATGAAATATATTGTAGAGTGATGTACTAAGTATGCACCCAATGGGCGTACATAGCATGAAATGTATTGTAAATCGATTGTACTAATTATGCACACAATGGACACACATAGCATAAACACAATGAAATCATGTACTATATATGTACTAACGAACATAATAAGCATATGATAGGAAAACATTGAAAGCATAAAAGTAACAAGTAGGCACATGTGTTTCACCCCAAAACAGTTTGGAAAACAGTAAAAGAGGGGTCTATGTACTCACATAAACTCCTCGAAAACATGTAAAAGATGGGGTTCTATGTACTCACCTGAGATTGCTTTGAAGTTCTTGTGTAATAATCACACAATGCTAGAGATCACGGAATATCAAACGACACCTAATAGATATTAATATACCGGACCAAAATCGGAGGATCGGATAGTATGCGGGTTCGTAAGCCAAACGAGTATGGAGACTCGTGTAATATGGTTTATCAAAGCCTTTATACTAAAATGAAACCTAATCTAAGTGCTTACAACCCATTACGACCCGTTTAGGTAGCTTATGCTACCTTAACGCGTCGTTCGCGTAAAACACGTTTGGAACGCCTAACGTCGTGACCATAAGGTATAACCTTGGAAGGTTATTCCTGTTGATGCACGGAATGTCTGTTGACTGCGTCTACAAAATGTCTGAAGTCAAGATTGGTCTATAGGGGGTCAAAGTGTAAATATTGTAAAAAATAGACTTAGGATCGCTTTTTAGTCATTGTATTGTCTTGGACCGCTCATTAGTCTTAACCTGGATCGCTTATAGGAACAAGTGATCTGGATCGCTTATTTGGACTGTCACATAAGCGACCCAGAAACACTATATATAGGTAGGAGCGGTTCATTAGTTGTAACAGTGTATGTGTGTGCTACGGTGCTGAAACTCTGCCAAAATTTTATCAGAAAGCAATAGAAACAATCGGAATTGAAAGGATATGCTGTTGTAACTTCATATATGTTGATTCCGCCTTCATACATGAAGATGAATTACCTTGACTGACTTTTCGGGTCACAGATCGGTCCAACAAGTGGTATCAGAGCTCAGGACGAGGAGTTCATACTACTACAGCATAGATCTGCAGAAATCTCTCTTTTCTACTCACTTTCTCTCATACTTTTTCGGTTTCTAGTGGTTCCAACGGTCAAAATTGTCTGAAATTCGAGTATAATGTGTAAAATACACTAATTACAAACCCTAGAAAGAATCAGGTGAAAATACGGACTAAAAATGGTAAAAATTGATTAAAATGAGTCGATCGCGTTTTCGGACTTTCGGATCGCTTATCTGGACATAATCAGTTTGGATCGCTCGAACGGACGTTACTTAGACCGCTCGAACGATCATAGTCTGGACCGCTCGAACGATCTCGGTCGCTCATTTGACATTGCTGAACCGCTCGAACGGACACATTCTGGTCCGCTCGAACAGACATAGTTGGCTCGCTTTTCTGACATTTGTGAACCGCTCGAGAGGTTATAGTTGGGATCGCTTATTTGAACCTAACCTGATTCGCTTTTCTGTCAGTTGAACAGATAGGCTCGCTTTTGTGGTTCTGTTGTTTTTCAAAACAAAAATTTTTCTAAGTGTTGTCTGATTTTTCAGGTACGTTCACGATGGATGATATTTTCTTGAATCCATTTAGCGACATGTACGCATTCACGGGAAGTTCAGGAAACAACGATTCGACATCGAACAATACGAACGAGAATCAACCAAAAGAGAAAAAGAAAGAAGCTTGGGAGTTGGAAAGTGCATTTGGAACTTTTAACAAACCTCCTAAGTTGATGGCTATAGAAGACTACAGCAGGCGGGCAACAAAGTTCGAAGATTGGCTAATGGCATTCGCTTTCCCCGGTTGGAAGAGTATGAAAAACGGTTATGCTGAGGGAAAGAAAAAATGGTGAAGCTTTAAGAAATTCTGAAGAAATTGATCTCTTTGTAGCTGAACAAAAGTGTGTAGCTTTGTTGTTTCAATCAGTTCGGGAGGATATCATTTCACTGATAGATTACACCAATGCTAAAGATTTGTGGAAAAAGCTCGAAACGAAGTGTATTGGAAGCAAAGAGATTATAAAGAACAAAACAAAGTTGCTTAGGAAAGAATTTGACATGTTTGGTTGTCTAAAAAATGAATCGGTTTGTAAAATGATTGAACGATTTGGCCATCTGAAGCTGGAACTGGCACGACATGACATTAAGTATTCTCCAGAAGAACTTGTTGACAAACAGTTCGATTCCTTACCAGATGAAGTGGATTGGAGATATTACGCATTGATGTTGAAGAACACTATTTCTCCGGAAAATCTGACTCTAGATTTGGTGATTGAGAAACTTGAAAGTCATGAGCTTGAATTGAAGAAAACTTACAAAGTCAATCACTCATCCTATCAGCAAAACTTGGATCTTTACTATCCAAAGAGTTTGATGCCGAAAGCTACTTCTCCGAAAACTGCATTTTCTGCTGAGAATGTTTCTTCAGCAAACACAGACAGTCAAAGCAGTTCAAACAATGGAAGCCACAGTGGTTATCACGGTGGATCTTCATCTTCTGACAAACGTGCTGATGCAAAGTTTTCGTGCAACATCGCGATAGATCTGAAGAACGCACAGAATTTTGATGAAGAGTCGGCCAAGCAACAAATGGTTTTTCTGGCATCTGTGTTGGAGTCCTATGAAGGTTTGGTAGCCGGAAAGATAGGGAACACAAATCTGACGAAAGAAGATTACGATCAGATAGACCCTGAAGAAATGGAGCTGATCGACATCCGTTGGGCAATGGCAAGTGCAGTTCGACGTGCACAACCTTTATGGAGATTACTGGGAGAAAAACGATCGGTGGTCCATCTACAAAGTTAGGGTTCGATAAATCAAAAGTGACGTGCTTCAAATGTAAGCAGAAGGGTCATTTCAAGCATGAATGTAGAAACGCGTACATTGATGAGTCAGAGAATCCGTTTCGTGACGACTATTACAAAAAGGCAATCTACCATCAAAATAAATCTGAGCCGCCCAGATTGAAGCAGCAGGAAGAGAATAGAGACAAATCGAGGGCATTAGCTGTGATTTATGACGATGAGGGGTACGATTGGAGTAAAGAAGTTCTACCAGAAGATGATGCGGTGGGTTACGCATTCATGGCAAGTCATGATGAACCTATTCCATGGAAGGATGATCGTACGGAGGAACAGAAGTATAAGTATCGGAAGATAGTTGCTGAAGCCAAAATCATCAGGCTTTCTAGTGTCTTTCTGGAAGCTAAAAGAGCAAACAGATGGGATCCAGACAGAGAATGCTATCTTGATAGATATGGCAACATCGCGGTTGATGACAAAAAGATAGATATCGAAGCCATCATTCAGGAGTACAAAGAAGATGATGAATATTGGCAGCACAAGTGGTGGGGAACACCAACATCAAAGATGATTGAAGAAGAGAAAGAGAGAAAGGAGAAAGAAGAGAAAGAGAGAAAAGAGAAAGAGATGAAAGAGAAAGAAGAACTTGAGAAAGTAAAGCAAGTTGATAACGGGTTGATCGATACTACACAGGAGTTGACAGCTGGGAACCTGGGAAATATGGCTGACAAAGTGCTAGCTGCAAAAGCACTTGAGGTAGATTCTGTTTCTGTTACTGAGTCAAAGGATCAGGTCAGTCAAAACAAGTCAACGAATGTGTCAGGTAACAAAGTTAGGGGTAATGCTGATTGCAAAAGTTGCACCAAACAATGCAATTTTTGTGGCACTGTCACGTACCTAAACGGTGAGAAAATCAAGAATCTAACAACTAAAGTTGGAAAGCTTGAGGATCAGATTCTTGAACGTGACACAAAATTAAAAGCTTCAACTGAACAAGTAAATGACTTAACGACTGAATGTAAGAAAATTAAAGCTGAAAATGATAAGGTGTTTCTTGAGAATCGACAAATTTCTGAAAAATTTGAAAAATTGAAAAGCGTTGTTAAAGATAGTGATGATCGAAATGGAAAAACATCTAAAGAAAATGAACATCTAAGAGTTGTTTTGAGATTAAAAGAAGAATCAATTAACAAACAATTGGATGAAATTGCTAAACTAAAACTTAAAGTTCAAGAAATTGAAATTGAAAATGAAAGAATTCAGTTAAAATTAAACAGCTATAGCTCAGCTAGCTTTGTTTTGCAGCATATTGTTCCCAAACCTATAGGGAAAAACAAAGCTGGCGAGGATGTGTTTTCTGATGGAACGGGTGTAGGGTTTCACAAAGTTCCACTGCCAATTTTAGACAACTACACGAAAAAGCAGTCTAGTTTGGTGGAAATTGAGGAAGAAAGTGATGTTACACTTCCTGAGAACATTGATGTCACGTTCACGTCTTCCAATGAAGAGGGTGTCCAAAATGATGTGGTGAAAAGTGTGGTAGACAAAGTGCTTAAACCGGATTGTGACACTTCTGAGGAGGATGGGTGTTTTCTAGATAAATACATTCCGAAGCAAAAGTCCAAAAACAACTTACATGATGAATCTGATCTTGTCATGTACAAGATGTCGGGATCGGATAAGTTGTTTTCGGATTCTGAGTTTCCATTAGAGAATGTTAATTTGAACAAATTGACAAATGTTTTCAAACTGGTCGAAGTCGAGTTGTCAGCAGTGAACGATCTGAGTCGAAAGAAAGAGAGGGTTTACAACAAGAAAACTGTTTATCCACCACGTTTTTACAATAACAACAGAAACAACTGGTCGGGTGGTTATCAGGGGGGTAAACCATATCAGAAAAGAAATGTTTCAAACAAGAGGTTTGTCGAAAAGAAAAAGTTTGTGAACAGTTCAAGTTCACTTGCTGATGAAGAAAAGGAAATTTTTACAAAATCAAACAAAGAATTTTTTGCGAAGAGAGCTTCACAGGCTCAGTCTGAAGGCACGAGTCGGGTAGCTGATACTCATACTTGTTTTAGATGTGAACAGGTTGGTCATATTGCACGAAAGTGTACATATGTGAAGCCTAAGACTGAAGCTGTGAAGGTTCAACAAAAGAAAGTTGATGTGAAGGGTAAAACACCGATGTATGTTGAGAAGAAAGTTGTTGGGAAGAAAAATGTTCAAATTGACAAATTGACAGTAAAAACTGAACCCGTAAAGAAGTTGGTAAATCAAAATGATAAATTTTATAAGAGGGTTGCAGTAGCTCAACAGGTGTGGAAACCTAAAATTGAACCTAAAGTTGAGAAGAAAGTTTCAACTTCTGAGGTGAAAAAGGCTGAAGCATCAATTACGGTTGATTATGATGCACAATTTCCACTTCTTAAGTCTAAGAATTTCAAAATTCAAATTGCTAAAGTCACGGTTACACCTAAGGCTGATGAGGCCTGGGTGGACATCATGTTTGACTAAACAGTTTGAATTGCCGGAGCTTCCTGGATTGCGAAGCATGAATCGGCATCTTTCTTGAAGTTGTTTAAATGATGATTTGTTATGTGCAGGATCTTCCAAAACTTGTATCCAGGTGGATAATGGATAGTGGAGCGTCAAGGCATATGACAGGGAAGACCGCATTGCTGTATGATGTGAATAACATTAATGGTGGCTATGTGGGTTTTGCGGGTAATCAAGGAGGCAGGATCATAGGTGAAGGAACGTTGTCAAACGGCGTGATAACGTTTGAGAGAGTTAACTACATCGCTGAGCTGGAGAACAACCTGCTGAGTATCTCCCAGATCTGTGACAGGATGTATACTACTCATTTCACCGACAAAGAATGTTTGATCTTGAAACCGGGATTTGTGATACCTGAAGAGTGGATCATCATGAGGGCACCAAGGGTCAATGATCTGTACGTGTTGGACATGAGCGTTGCTACTACAACCACGGGTCAGGCTCATTGTTTTGTGTCCAGAGCAACGGAAAAAGAGTCAAGGTTATGGCACCGAAAGATGGGGCATATTCACCTAAGGAAAATGAATCACTTAGTGCATAACGACTTGGTCACTGGAGTGAGTATTAAAGGTTTTCATTTGGAAGGGGAGTGCATAAGTTGTGTCAAAGGCAAACAGAAGAAAAAGTCACACCCTACAAAGCAAGTCAATTCAGTTTCGAGACCTTTGGAAAGACTTCATATGGATTTATTTGGTCCAGTGAATGTCAAAAGTATAACAAGAGATTCCTATTGTCTGGTCGTGACTGATGACTACTCCAGATTTTCGTGGGTCATGTTTTTGAAAACAAAAGATGAAACCTTTGATAGTTTGATGGTATTGTTTACGAAAATTGAGAATCTGTACCAGAGACCGATTTGTAGAATTCGAAGTGATAATGGTACTGAGTTCAAAAACAGTAAGATGGAGGAATTCTGTGATGAAAGAGGTATACTGCATGAGTTTAGTGCTCCGTACACTCCTCAGCAAAATGGAGTTGCAGAACGCAAGAACCGGACGCTAATCGAGACAGCCAGAACGATTCTTGTAGATTCCAAGTTACCAATTAATTTCTGGGCTGAAGCTGTTTCTGCTGCATGCTATACTCTCAATAGAGTTCTTACTGTGAAGAAGTTCAACAAGACGTGTTTTGAGCTAATCAATAAACGCAAGCCGAATTTAAAGTATCTAGAACCGTTTGGGTCACCCTGTACGGTGATAGAGCCTAATGGCAAGTTTGGTTCAAAGAACTTTGAAGGAATATTTATTGGATATTCAGGTCCTACACGGCGTGTCTTTGTTCCAAGTGAAAAGCGTATTATTGAAGCAGCGAATGTTGAATGTCAGGGTTATACTATGCCGCCTCAGAATCCTGGTGATTCATGGCGTTATCATTATGACAAACTTTGGGAATCGTTTGACATGAGAGAAGAATCAGAGGAAGAGGAAGATTTCTTTGATGAGCTGGATATTTTACGAGAGTATGAATCGTCGCTCAGGTTTCCAGCAGAGTATTCTAGAAGACCTCTGGAGACTTCAAATGATGATGAAGCAGGTCCTAGTAACGCTGGTGAACATGATGATGAAGTTGCTCCTGGTAATCAGTCGGAGGTGAATGATGATCAAGAAGCTGAAAATAGGCCAGTTTTTGACCATGGTGATTCAGATCTTGAGGGGGAGCAGATCCAGTTGTCAAGTCAAACAAACCAAGTTGGTGAACAAGATGCAGAGCAGAATGTTACTAATCTAGAGGGAAATGTAGATGTTCCAAGCGAAGTGATGCCGCGAACTCTTTCTTATCATCCAGAGGAGTTGATAATAGGAGAATTGCAATCAGGCGTTCGAACAAGACGTCAAATTGACCAGGGCTTAACATGTTTTTATACTACAGTAGCACCTTTACAAACTGAATTTTCATTAAGTTGTTTTATCTCGCAGGTCGAACCGAGGACTTACAAAGAGGCGCTTACTGAAGACTCTTGGGTCATAGCGATGCAAGAAGAATTAAGTCAGTTTGAAAAGTTGGGAGTGTGGAAGTTAGTTGATTTGCTGGATGGTCAAAGGAAAATCAATACAAAATGGGTTTTCAAATGTAAGAGGGACGATAGAGGAGTGGTTGTAAGGAACAAAGCTCGACTCGTTGTTCAGGGCTTTAGTCAACAGGAGGGGATTGATTTTACCGAAGTCTATGCTCCTATCGCACGACTAGAGGCTATCAGAATTTTCCTAGCATTTGCGTCTTGGAAGAATTTCAAAGTATTTCAGTTAGATGTTAAATCAGCGTTTGTTTATGGGAAGGTCAAAGAGGAGGTTTATGTTGGTCAGCCGCCGGGCTTTACTGATCCGATCCACAAGAACAAAGTTTATTTGCTGGACAAAGCGTTGTATGGTCTACATCAGGCGCCGAGAGCCTGGTACGAGACTTTGTCTCAACACCTACTCGCTAACCAGTTCATACGTGGAAAAGTGGATGCCACTCTCTTCACTAAAGTCTTTGATGGTCATCTTCTGATAGTACAGATTTATGTAGACGATATTATTTTTGGGTCGACGAATGAGAAATTATGCAAAGATTTCGAACAGGTGATGAAGCAGAAATTCGAAATGTCTTCAATGGGGGAGATGAAATTCTTTCTGGGTTTACAAGTTGAACAACTTCCTGAGGGAATTTTCATTCATCAAACGAAGTACTTGCATGATATTCTAGAGAATTTTTGGAATGTCAAGTTCTACTCCAGCTGCTACCCCACTTGCGACTAATCATGGGATTCACCCAGATCTCACCGGAGACAGGGTTGATGAGACACTTTATCGATCCATGATAGGTTCTTTGATGTACCTAACTGCTTCACGTCCTGACAACATGTACCCAACGTGCCTCGCAGCAAGATTTCAGTCTAACCCGAGAGAATCGCACATGATTATTGTGAAGAGGATATTACGTTACTTGAAAGGCACACCCACATTGGGGTTGTGGTATCCTCGCAAAGGCGATTTTACACTCGAAGGGTTTTCCGATTCGGATTTCGGATGCTGCAAAATCAACGCGAAATCAACAACTGCAGGATGCCAGTTCTTTGGTCCGAGATTGGTTACTTGGCAGTGTAAGAAACAAACATCTGTGGCGTTATCTACATGTGAAGCGGAGTATGTTTCTGCTAGCAGTTGCTGCTCTCAGATCCTGTGGATACAGCAACAGATGCGCGACTATGGTTTGCAGTTTCTTAACACACCTCTGTTTGTTGATAATGAGGCCGCAATTAATATAACTAAAAATCCAGTACATCATGCTAAAACTAAACATATAGAGATTCGTCATCACTTTATTCGCGATTGCTTCGAGAAAAAGTTGATACGAATTGAGAAAATCCACACTGACGAACAAAAAGCTGATTTGCATACCAAAGCTTTTGATAAAAATCGGTTTCAATATTTGTTAAAACTTAATGGTATGAAATTGCTTTCGGTGTCGGATGGGGTTGTGAGCGTTGATGAGAGTACTGTTGCGGATGAAGATGAGAAACAATCTGCGATGGTTTGTCGATTTTTTACGTGTTTTGGTATTTAGGGGGAGATCGTTAGTTGTACATAGTTTATTTTCAAGAAAAATACAAAAACAGTAAAAAATGCATAAATACAAAAACATGATAAAATTGAAAAAGAGCTTGTGTATATAGGGAAAATGATAGTACATCGGCTAGACAATTACAGTATGCTAAAGATTTGGAAAGACAAAATGAGTTAAACAGTCTCACTAACGATGTGTCGATAGGTTTTCGTACATTTAGTAGATTTATTCGGGATATAAACCTAAAATTTCAAACTGGTGAAATTCGTGGGGAACACTACTTGGATATATAGGTAACCCCTGAAATCTCGTTTGAAAGGTCTCGTATTCTGATATACTAGGTGGTTATACTCTATGATGTCTGGGGTATTATTCCGGGACTTCTGCTGAACGGTGGTTCTGACCTAGTCCTTGGCTAATACTTTCCGCAAAATGCTTGAAACATAGCATAAAGCCCTCAGCTGATTAGACAATAAAATTGATAATCAGTTGTTGTAGCTGAAAAGATCCTCTAAAGGGGACACACTGCTAAGTCGAAACTGATATCTCTCTGCTGAACGGAAGTTCTGACCTGAGATCCCTCAGTTCTCGCATTTAACCCCTAATTTATGTACAGACATCATTGTAGTATTCTTGCCTGTAAGACTGAATATTGGGATTCTGGATACGGGAGTATATTCAAGAGGTGGGACACATGAATTGATCTAAGTTCTTAAAACACTTAAACAATATCCTGAATAGATTGAAGTTTGTATGAGAATTTAAGATGGATCAGTATATCGACAATCGAGGTGAATTGTTTAAATCTGAGTATGTAATGTAGCTTAACGGTACTTGTAATCTGTCTGAAAAGCTGATATGATTCCCTGACACGCTCACCAAAAATAATTCTTGTAAATAGTTTATTTTCTGCAATTTAAGTTTTTCTGTTATTTCATTTCTTAGTTTAGATCATCTTAAAATACAAAAAGATTTTGTTTCTGCTTTATTTTAGACAAATCAGAGTGGAAAGTTGATTGTCGGATTCTAGAAAGATGAAGCAGATGCAGGAGATTCTGAGCTGAAGAATGAGGAGAGCTTACATTGTTGGAAATATGTTTGTTTTCAAAGTCACAAACAAGTTCATTAAGTTGATACTTGTTATTTTTCAAGAAAAATTGGAAAATTGTTTTACTAAATCAGTTTGTTTCGTCAAAAGATCAACCAGGATCATTAAATTGAACTTGGTAGATTAATCAAGTATTCAGGGTCATTAACTTGAACTTGAAAACTTGAGTGGATTTCTAAAAGCTGATTGAATTTGTGTTTATTGTTTGAAAAGATAGATTGTAATGTTATTGGTTGAGTAACAGGTTTGGACAATATTTCCCAACGGAGGCAAACTGCAAAAGCTTGAACCAGATATCTCAAGATTCCAGCATACTGAGAGGGGGAGTCTGTGAAAGGGGGAGTCTGGATCAACAGCTAATGGGAAGTTTGTAGATAGAGCTAGGAGACAGTCCTGGAACTTGTGAAGAATGCTTATGAGGAGAAGACAGAGTTTGTGAAAAGACAAAGACTGAAGACTATGGAACTGAAGACTGATAAAGACTACGTCAACATCCAAGGGGGAGTCTGTTGATGCACGGAATGTCTGTTGACTGCGTCTACAAAATGTCTGAAGTCAAGATTGGTCTATAGGGGGTCAAAGTGTAAATATTGTAAAAAATAGACTTAGGATCGCTTTTTAGTCATTGTATTGTCTTGGACCGCTCATTAGTCTTAACCTGGATCGCTTATAGGAACAAGTGATCTGGATCGCTTATTTGGACTGTCACATAAGCGACCCAGAAACACTATATATAGGTAGGAGCGGTTCATTAGTTGTAACAGTGTATGTGTGTGCTACGGTGCTGAAACTCTGCCAAAATTTTATCAGAAAGCAATAGAAACAATCGGAATTGAAAGGATATGCTGTTGTAACTTCATATATGTTGATTCCGCCTTCATACATGAAGATGAATTACCTTGACTGACTTTTCGGGTCACAGATCGGTCCAACAATTCCCTATACAACTATGGTCACCAAATGTGTTTGGTCGGATCCTAAAGATCGACCAAATGGGTCGGGTTCGAAAGTATAAGCGATTGTTTAGATCGCTTTACCTTACGACCTTATATAAGCACTATACTAAAAGTGACGAGCTAAGCATGTTAGAACATGCTTAACTAAGTTTAGAAAACAGGTTTGGTATCAAAACAAACGGTTTTGATACCCACGAGTAGTTTGGTTACAAAATACACAAGAATGCGCATTTTGGCCGAAACTACGACTCGTCACTGAGCCTAGATAACGTGGTAATCAGTAGGTATAGTCACTACGGACTATAACCATCGTGATCACGCTCACGTTATGAAGTTCCAACGAACTTCGTGTTGACCATAAGCTGGTCAACGCGGAAAGTCAAACAAAGTTTGACTTTAGCACTAGAAAGCGATTAAAAGAACGAAAGAACACTTACGAAGGGTCCCCGAAAGCTAAACTTGATCCAGGAGCTCCGGTATGAAGCAATAGCAACAACTTAGAGCTCTTTGATCAGTTTTGTGGGTTTTAACACAAATGGGGGGGTATTTATAGGAAAAGCAAGACCGTTAGGATCGTTTCTTGAATATCGTGCCACGATCTCATGCGTACACTTGTCAAGATGTTGTGGTATCATTTGGTGACCCTAACTCCAGAGGTTGTGAAAGGGCATTGCCCTTTGGAGTGATTGAAAGGCCAAAATGAACAAAAAAACGAGTTTCTGCATCTGCAGGGCTCACGCGGCCCGCGTCAGCATACAGGCAAAACTCAGGCGGGCCGCCTGGCCATGTCTGATCAGCACAAAGTTTCAAAAATGACAGTTTTAGTCCCTGTAGCATATTTAAGCCATTTCCGACACTTCTAAGGCCCGTAAAGCCAACTTTAAGGCCCTAAAATGATGCCTAAACATTGTGGACATGAAACATGCTCAAAAATATGTCGGATGTTGGTTCGTTTGGCCGTACGATCGCGATGTTCGCTTAATTACGACGGAATGCGCATAAGCGCGAAAAACGATCCAAAATGCGTGACGAATGGATTTTTCTCATGCCATACACTAAGGCATAATATAAGGATGCTTACATAAATTTTTGGATGTCTGGATGTATTCAGAACGTAAGTTATGCGCGAAAGTGCAAACTTGTGCACTTTTTGACACTTTTAGCCCCTGAATGATCCAAAAGTTTGTTTTAGCATACCAAACCCCTCAAAGCCTATTTCTAAACTATGTAAAGGATATTTATGGTATGTTTAACTTATGGACATGATCCAGAATGTTTGTTACAGTTAAAATTGGCATACTTTCGCAGTTTGTCAAGTTTAGTCCTTGTAAGCGAATTAACTTGTTTTTGCCATACCAAAGCCTTCAAAACTTATTTCTAAGTTATGTAAAGGTTATTTAAAGTATGTTAAGTATATGTTGATGTTCCGGAGTGTTTGTCGCATTTAAACTGAGTACGTTTACGCACCAGTTTGCGTATAATTCTCCAGAAAGCGATATAAAGTTTGAAATTGAACAAGAATTGATATGTGCAAAAGATACACATATTTATACAAGATCCCAAGTTTGAAATACAATATTTCATCGGCTTGGCATTTGTTTGATGGTCGCGGTGACACAGGTGTCACAAAGAGGAATGTGAGGATTAGCGTCAGCTAAACACTTTCGCAAATTGGACACGTGAAAAGTCGGGTGAATATTCCCAAGCTCTGGAGGTAGCTATAGTCGATAGGCAACTTTCCCAATTCTTTCCACAATCTTAAGGTCCCACATATCGAGGTGCAAGTTTTCCTTTCTTTCCAAATCTCACCACTCCCTTCCAAGGTGAAACCTTGAGTAGGACACGGTCTCCGACTTGGAATTCTAAGGGCTTGCGTCGCATATCTGCATAACTATTTTGACGGCTTCGAGCTGTCACAAGATTATCGCGAATTTTCCTGATTTTGTCTGTTGTTTCCAGAATGAGCTCAGGTCCAGTAAGCGGAGCTTCACCGATCTCATTCCAACAGACAGGTGAACGACATTTTCGACCGTAGAGAGCTTCGAATGGTGCCATATTAATACTAGCATGATGACTATTATTGTAAGAGAACTCGATTAGTGGCAGATGAGAATCCCAATTACCACCAAAGTCTATCACGCATGCTCTAAGCATATCCTCCAAAGTTTGAATCATCCGCTCAGATTGACCATCTGTTTGGGGATGATAAGCAGTGCTTAGATTCACTTGGGTTCCCAAGGCAGATTGCATGGTCTTCCAAAAATGAGATGAAAACCGAGCATCACGATCAGAAATGATATCCAAAGGAACACCATGTCGTGATACAATCTCATCAACATAAATCTTTGCAAGTTTATCAGCAGATAGATCCTTGCGAATTGGAATAAAATGAGCTGATTTCGTTAATCGATCGATAACAACCCATATAGCATCATGACCTTTAGATGTACGCGGTAACTTAGTGATGAGATCCATCGCAATGTTCTCCCACTTCCAAACCGGTATTTCTGGTTGTACAAGCAAACCAGAAGGTCGTTGATGTTCAGCCTTGACTTTGAGACAAGTTAGGCATTTCGATACATACAAGGCAACATCCTTTTTCATACCAGGCCACCAACACTGAGTACGAAGATCCTTGTACATTTTATCAGCACCAGGATGGATAGAATATCGAGACTTATGAGATTCGTCCATTACCAAGGTGCGAAGATCGTCTTGTTTCGGAATCCACAAACAATCCTTGAAATAGAGCAACCTATCGTCCTTCGCTTCGAGTTTAAGCTCAAGCTGATGTGGTAATTCCTTACCTATCAAATTTTGTGAAAACAAAATTGCTGAGCTTGAAGAACACGAGTTTGAAGATCAGATAGCATTTGAACAGAATGAAGCTTGACTCGCTCTTTTCGACTAAGCACATCAGCTACGACATTCGCCTTACCAGGATGGTAGCGAATTTCGCAATCGTAATCACTCAAGAGTTCAACCCAACGTCGTTGCCTCATGTTTAGCTCTTTCTGATTAAGAATATGCTGGAGACTTTTGTGGTATGTGAAAACCACACACTTCGTTCCATAGAGGTAGTGTCTCCAGATTTTAAGCGCGAAAACCACAGCTCCTAACTTAAGATCATGAGTTGTGTAGTTTTTCTCATGAATTTTCAGTTGTCTTGACGCATAAGCTATCACTTTACCTCATTGCATAAGAACGCAACCAAGTCCTAGATTCGACGCGTCACAATAGACAACGAAATCATCATTTCCCTCGGGCAAAGATAGAACAGAAGCATCACATAACTTCTGTTTCAGCGTTTGAAACGCTTCTTCTTGCTTGGGTCTCCACTCAAAAGGCTTATTCTTCTGAGTCAAAGTAGTGAGTGGAACCGCGATCTTCGAGAAATTGGAAATGAATCGACGATAGTAACCAGTAAGACCAAGAAAAGATCGAATCTCTGTGGGTGTTGTTGGTGTATTCCAGTCTTTAATAGCAACAATCTTGGATGGATCCACATGAATACCCTGCTCATTGACTATATGACCCAAGAATGAACTTCTTTAAGCCAAAATTCACACTTGGAGAATTTAGCAAAAAGTTGTTCCTTCTTCAGGAGTTCCAATGTTAAGCGAAGGTGTTGCTCGTGCTCGGCTCGAGACTTCGAATAGACAAGAATATCATCGATGAACACAATGATGAACTTGTCTAAATAAGGTTTACAGACCCTATTTATTAAGTCCATAAAGATAGCTGGAGCATTCGTCAAACCAAAAGGCATGACAGTGAACTCATAATGCCCATATCTTGTGCGGAAAGCAGTTTTGGGAATATCTTCTTCGAGAATACGAAGTTGATGATACCCAGAACGTAGATCGATCTTTGAAAAGCATGAAGCACCTTGCAGCTGGTCGAAGAGATCATCAATTCGAGGTAGGGGATATCGATTCTTGATGGTGAGCTTATTAAGCTCATGATAATCGATACACATTCGAAAAGATCCATCTTTCTTTTTCACGAAGAGGACAGGAGCTCCCCAAGGTGAATGACTCGGACGGATAAATCCTTTATCAGATAACTCTTGAAGCTGCTTCGATAATTCTTGCATCTCGGACGGTGCAAGTCGATAAGGCGCTTTTGCAATTGGGTTGGCATTGGGTATAAGGTCAATATGAAACTCAAGTTGACGAACTGGAGGCAAACCAGGCAGTTCATCAGGAAACACCTCTGGATAATCCTGAACAATCAGAATATCCTGAATACTCTTGCTCTTGTCTTTCTCCTCGGTGACATGTACTAGATTAGCAACATATCCTTTTCGCAAATAGCTTTGGGCTTTTGTACACGACATAAGCTTCAATCCACCTGAAGGTTTCTCGCCACGAACTTCTAGAACATCGCCAAAAGACAAAGGAATACGAACAATCTTATCAAAACAAACCACCTCAGCATGGTGTTTGGTTAACCAATCCATTCCGACGATAATGTCGAAGCTCCCAAGTTGCATCGGCGTGAGGTCAATAGGAAAAATATGGTTATCAAGGTTCAACTGACAATCACGAATAACAAAATCGAGAACAAGAGGATTACCAGTAGCAACTTTAACAGATAAGGGTTTCCTCACTTTAGCTCTAGGTATCGCAAGAAAAGGTTCAAAAGACAATGAAACAAAACTTCTATCTGCACCAGAATCAAAAAGAACAGATGCAGGTCGATTGTTAACAAGAAACATACCATTGACAACCTCGTTGTTGGCCCTCGCTTCGTTTGCATTCAGATTGTACGCTCGTCCACGAGCGGGATTCACATTTGCGTTGACGTTCGCATTTGGGTTCGCATTAGCATTCACATTTGCATTCACCAGCCTCGAACAGTTGTTGCGGAAGTGACCAAACTCTCCATAGTTGAAACATGAACCCAGTGGGAATCTCGCAACATTCCCCTGAACCGGAGCTTGAACCTGGGCAACCTGATTCTGTCCGAAATGACAAATATTGGCCAAATGCCCAAGTTTACCACATGTTGTGCATTGCTTACAAGCTTGCTGTGCAACATGATGACCGTTGCAGCGAGCACAATGAGGTGCGGTACCAGCATACGCTTTCTTTGCAGGCGGCTAAGCCGGTGGGTTCTGCAGGTTCTGAGCAGTCTGTGCTGTAACAGCAAAATTCTAAGCACCCTTTCGCTTCTTCTATTTCTTCGACGACTCACCTTTCTTACCCTTACCCTTTTCCTTATCTTTCGCAGAATCGGTCGGCTTCTTCTAATCACCCTTGCGGGTAAGTTTACCCTTCCTGACTTGAGACTCAGTCGGGGTAGCCGACAACTCGATCGCGTGACGGACGGTAGTAGGATTAACGCCGGTCACAATATCCTGAATGGAATCGGGTAAACCATCGATATATCTCTCGATTGCTTTCTCCAGTGGGGTAACCATAGTGGGACACAACAGACTGAGTTCCTCAAAACGATCCATATACGCACGGTGTTCACCCCCATCTTGCTTTAGATCGTCAAACTCTCGTTCCAAAGCCCGAATTTCATGACGGGGACAAAACTCCTTCATCATGTGAGCCCGAAGCTCTTACCATGTTTGTGCCAACGCCACTTCGGCACCCCTATCGCGCATAATACCATTCCACCAGGTAAGCGCTCGCTTCTCAAACACACTTGAAGCAAATTCAACCTTACGCGCATTCGGACACTACACATGTCTGCATGTGCTCTCGATACTCTCAAACCACTTAAGGAGCACAGTTGCTCCTTGCGACCCAGAAAACTTTAGCTGCTTAGCAGAATTGAAATTCTTGAAGTTACACGGTGCATTGTTGTTGCTATTATTGTTGTTGTTGTATAACTCATGGATTTGGGTCACAACACCTGGAAGCACAGCAGCCATTTGCTGACAGACAAGGGCTGCGATCTCTTCAGCAGTAAAAGATTGTGCTTCACGTCGAGGAGGCATTGTCTAACAAGGAAACAGGAGAATCGAGTGAGATTGAAAAGCAAAAGAGGTATTGAAAATACCGACAAAACACAAGGAAGGCGATCATTTGTTCGTTACCTCGAACAAACAAACGACATGCAGTGATTAATCAAAGTAAATGGGTCAATATAATGTATCGCCGAAGACATGCTCGCCTATAAGTGAACACTCACCCCAAGAGTTCCCAGGTAAGAGTGACTGGTCCGATTATATGGATTTATACGAACACTCTAGCCTTAGACAGAAAACTCAGGGTACAGGCACTCACTCTTCCAGTTTGCACGTGTTCACATTATTTAGACCCAAACTTTGACGAGATTTTGAAAACTCAGAAGGCACTATGCCAAGCATGAGTCAAACTGGAAGGGTTCAAAACCTTATAACAGAGGGTTCAAAACCTAGTAATCAATCATCCTAGAACAGATGATTGGTTTTCAAAGCGGATTCAAATTTTGTGTTCTCATTGTGGTTGTCACCTAAGGATAGGTGACAGTTTTGTTTTAAAATCTAAACGCAAGAAACTTCCGTTAGGGTCCTAGAAAGTTATAGTCTAGGTCAAAGCATTACTAATAACCTAATTCCCTATAACCACTGGCTCTGATACCAACTTCTTCTGTCACACCCCGACCACGTAAAACAATAAATCGTGGCGGAAACGTCGGGGAGTGTTGTAACAGAATTATCGTTTCATAACCATGGATATAAAAAGAGTGTTGTTTTATTGATAATATTAAACGTTAACATTGTCTTAACACATAACAACCAAATTACATATTGACTATCACTGTTATTATGTCACTAAGGCCTCGTCCAGATCCTTTGTGACGCATGCATCCTAGAAATCACATCAAGCAACAACACCTGAAACATATGTAAAAACAAAGTCAGCAAACAAATGCTGGCGAGTACATAGGTTTTATAAGAGTATCAGAATCATGGCTTCGTTTACATGTTGCAGTACTTACTTAGACTACAAGAGTCAAAATACAAACCTCGTTTTGAAAAGTGTATTGCAACATAATTAACCAACTCAAATCAACATGGTTATAGTTTATAAAATATCGTAGCCATGCTTCTTAACCCCGAAAACATTTGTTTTACAAAACCAACTTGTAAAACATATAGTAGTAACTCGTTAAAAACTCGTATGGTTTATATCCTTTAGAAAAACATTGTTGTGTGACATCATTTCAAAATCGTTTACCTTAGTGAACTAAATAACGCCACGGTATGTAATATGTTGAAAGCACTTATATATAGGAAGTACCAGCGGCGTATCCACCATGCTTTCATCACATTACACCCGTCCCATTATCTAAACACTAACCAAAAACCAATCATTTATTCAATTCGTTTATCTTGTTCAAAATCGTTTCCAAATCGTTGACTCGTTTAAAATCGTTTAAATCATCCTCGTTTTAATTGTGAAAACTATTTATGGTCGTCTCGCTAACAACATTCAAACCTTCGTGACTCGACTATCTAGCTTCTCGCTTCTCGCGTTAAGAAACCGCTAAAGGGTAGGTTAACTAACATCAGATTCAGTCGTTACCCACAACCCCCACACATAACCATGGGTGTAGTAAAATAACGGGATTTGTCAGATCGTATGGTACCATAACCTAATACTGGTCGGCTTGATCAATGCTAATGAATGTCATTTGTTATGTAACTACAACTGTCACACCCCCAAAATCCACCATGCGGAGTATCACCGCTTGGAGGCGTGACATGACTAGGATCGAGCCACCAATCATATTGAACAACGTATTTAAGTAAACAAAACCAACCACAATACAATTGGTGACCAAAAGCTAGTTAACCAAGTTTAAATTAAACAGCGGAAGCATAAACGTAATTCCCAATAACATAAGTTCATAGTTCATAAGTTTAAAGTCCAAGCGTAAGTTTAATAAGTTCATAAGGATTTAAATATTAAGCACGAAACATAACAGTCCGTATCCCACAACGACTCCTTCCCCGTGCAAACTCCAAGCATTTAACGACCTGTAAGGCATGTAACAACGAGTCAACAACAAAGTTGAGTGAGTTCACGTTTGGTTGTTTAGTTTTAAGTTGTTTCCAAAAACGTGGTTTGTCTTTCGTTGGCGTAATTGCCGTGGGGGTTACCCCGTAGCTGAAAGTAAAATTTACCAGTTCGTTCTTTATTACCCAAACCATATCCATGATCAGTGGGGGCTTCCCCATGTGAACCACTAGACCGTACCATATCGACTACTAACGCAAATAAGTTGTGCCCTACATGAGTGTCTATCATCACTGACAGTTTGCCATAGTCCATTAGTACACACCCGTCCGATTGGCACGGTGTGAGGTTTGTTGAACCTAATAGCGCTATTAACTAATGACCCGCTCGCCATTGGCCTCGGCGATTAAGTCAATATAAATTGAGGGACTTCATGATAGAGTTTTATCTAGTAAGTTTTAAGGTTGTTGTCCTACCCAAGGAGGACGAACGTACGTAATATACCCAAGGAGAATACGCAGGATTAATATTGGCATCCTACCTATGGAGGATGGCGGTACATATCCTACCCAAGGAGGATATGTAGGTTCCATTTTAGTTCTTTAACCCATTTCCAAACCACCGGGAATCCCATGCCTTAGAAAGTGTGTGAACTCACCTCGGTTGCTCGGTTTGACTCTCAAAAATAGCTAACAGTCAAGGTCAGTCAATCACGTCCTAGTATGATTACCACTTAGTTTATTAGTGACTTCAAATAAGCACGAAATTCCTACACACATCTACCACATAACATGCATCACTTTAACGGTTTATGCCCATATAAGCCTCCCATCTATTCCCGTTCATAAGCAAGCATACGACATTGCACATAACACTTTTATTGACATATAACATGTTAGATTATTCTTAGATAACCTACCCGACATCTAGACACGCAAATCACCACTTATGTCGTTTCAGCTTTAATCTTCAAAACCGGGCTGTTTTCGGGGTTTTTAATAAAATAGTTAACTTTTTCCAATAATTCCCAACTTTTTAAAGAAGGTCTTAAACGATCCAAATATTATTGTGTAAAAATCTCGGGATCCAATTCATCACCAATATTTTATTAAAATTCCTTTTCCGGATTGCAATCAGATTCATCTTTTTCTAATTGCAGTCCACGGAATAATTTATTAAAATTTCATCGTAAGTTCGATTTATGAAACTCCAGTGGGATAATTACAAATACTTCAGTGGTCATCTACTGTACAAATGTCATGAGCTGATTCAACATAGATTTCCAGGTATGACTAAAAACATATCACCCATTTACTGCAGCAAAAACTCAGCTTTGGCTGCTGTTACAAAACGGGTCTTTAAAAATAGTAAACAAAGTCCAAAAATTATGATCCCAGTGCCATTAGAACCGTATTTCATAATACATAAATCTAGACTTCAGAAAATGCACTTTTCGTTTTATTAAGGTCCGGTTACAGCCAACTGAAGTTGGCTGAAATCTCTAAACAGCCTCCTGTTTTCAGCTTTTAACACCCCGACCACGTAAAACAACAAAACGTGGTGGAAACGTCGGGAAGTGTTGTAACAAAATCATTGTTTCATAACACATGGAAATTGAAATGTTGTTTTATTGATTTAAAAGAAATTACAATGTCTTAACAACAAATAAGCATAACATAATTAACTAGTCTTGCGTCTTTTATTGTCACTAAGGCCCAAGTCCGCCTATGTGTATCTTGATCAATCCTATGCATCATCTCCTGAAACACATGTGAAAATAGGTACGTCAGCATAAAAATGCCGGCGAGTACATAGGTTTTATTGATTTAGGATTCATGACTTATAAGTTTAGAAAAAGTTTTTTAATAAAAGTCAGTCATGATCCTTGTAAAATGTTTTGTTTTATAAATCATTTGAAAAGCGACGATAGATATGTATATGTAAAAGAATAATGTAAGATTAAATGAACAACCAAGTAAAATGAGTTTGTATAAAACAAACTGTTTTGTAAAACAATGTCTTGTGAAAAATATGTTATTTGTGTAAAAATGTATAAGTCCAAATTGAATGAATTAAATAACGCTACGACATGTAATATAATACAAGCACTTATATATAGGAAGTACCAGCGGCGTATCCACTATGCTTGTATCAAACTACACACGCCTCGTTACTTAAGTCACTTACCCAAACAAACCATGTCTAAACCATTTGTCAAATGTTTTTGTGTAAACCATGTCAAAATGTTTATGTCTAAATGTAGTTCATGAAATGTGTATATCAATATCAAAATGTCTATGTCAAATGTCAATCATGTAATGTGTAAACAAAATGTCATGTATGGCTAGTGAAATATGTATCAACTAAACCATAGGTAAAAATGCACAAACAATGTACTAAGTATGCGACAACTGGACATACATAGCATGTGATGTAAAATGTACTAAGTATGATGAACATACATAACATGAAAAGGTAATGTAAAACAATGTACTAAGTATGCGCTAAATGAACATACAAAGCATGAAATGTCATGTAAAACAATGTGCTAGCATGTTAAGTAAACATACATAGCAAAACATAATGAAATCATGTACTAATAGTGTACTAATGAACATAGCAAGTATATGATGTAAAAACAATGGAAATCACGAAAGTAACAAGTAGGCACATGTGTTTCACCCCAAAATGTTTGAAAAACAGTAAAAGAGGGGACTATGTACTCACTTGAGGGTGCTTAGAAGTTTTGAACAACAACCAAGCAAAGCTAGAGGGATCACGGAATCAAACGGCACCCTATATAGATAACTACATAAATAACCGGACCTAATCGGGAGATTGGATAGTATGAGGTTTCGTAAACCAAATGAGTATTGGAACTCATATGATATGGTTTAACAAGGCCCACATACTAAAATGAAACCTAACCTAAATGCTTACGACCCATTACCCCGTTTAGGTAGCTTATGCTACTTTTACGCGTCGTTCGCATAAAACGCGTTCGGACCGCCTAACTAGCCCTATGACAAGTATTATATGCCTTAACATGTTTAATAATGTTTCCTAATCAGTTTAGATGTCAAAAGTTATGTTACATATGCTTAAAATGAATTTATGTGACAAAAGGGCATTTTGGTAATTTTCCTAAGGCATAAGAATTACTTATCATACAACTACTTAAACGACGTGACCATAAGGTATAACCTCAAAAGGTTATTCCCTATACAACTATGGTCATCTAATGTGTTTGGTCGGATCCTAATGATCGACCACATGGGTCGGGTTCGAAAGTATAAGTGATTGATTAGATCGCTTACCTTTACGACCCTAAACAAGCACAAATCTAAAAGCGACGAGCTAAACATGCTAGAACATGCTTAGTAAAGTTAGAAAATAGGTTTGGTATTAAAACAAACGGTTTTAATACCCTAGAGTAGTTTGGTTACAAAATACGCGAGGAAACGCATTTTGGCCGAAACTACGACTCGTCACTGAGCCTAGATAACGTGGAAATCAGTAGGTATAGTCACTAGGGACTATAACCATCGTGATTACGCTCATGTTATGAAGTTCAAACAAACTTCGCATTGACCATAAACTGGTTAATGCAGAAAGTCAAACACAGTTTGACTTTAACGCTAAACGAACGAAAAACGGGAAAGAATACTTACAGAAAGTCCCCGCAAGATTCGAACCCGATTCACTCTCAGGTAGGAAGCATACACTTCCACTTAGAGAGCTTGAATCAGATTCAAATGTGAGGAATGAATGAAATGGGTGAGGGGTATTTATAGTTTTCGTAGAACCGTTAGGATCGTTTCTTGAAAACCGAGCTTCGATCTGAGCCTTACACCTCGTATCCACTGATTTACAAAACCATTGGCACCCAAAACCAGCCCATAGAATAGGAGAAACCAAGTGCACAAGTGAGGAACAGCTGCATCAAGCTAGAAACATTTTCTGCTATTCTGGGGAGGCTTTACGGATCGTATGAGGTCCCTTACGGTCCGTAAGGACCTCTGGTGCTGGCAGTAAGTTTCAGCAATTGGCAGAACAGGCCCCTGAGTTCCCAAACTTGGTTTTTGATGCATTTTGGCACGTTTAAGCCCCATTAACCCCATTTTAAGGCTCTAAAATGAAGTTAAAGTGTAGGGAACTTGAAAGATGCTCAAAAATGTGCCGGATGTCGGTTCGTTTGGCCGTATGATTGCGTTGTTCGGTTAATTACAACGGAAGTCGTAACGGACGCAAAAACGGTCCAAATTGTGCGCTGAATGGATTTTTGACAAGCCAATCACTAAAACATAATATTTTAATGATTACATAAATTTTTTGATGTCCGGAAGTATTCAGAACGTAAGATATGCGCGAAAATGCAAACTTATGCACTTTTTGACGCTTTTAGTCCCTGAATGACCAAAAAGTTTATTTTTGCGCACCAAACACCTCAAAGCCTATTTCTAAGCTATGTAAAGGATATTTAGGGTATGTTTAACTTTTGATCAAGTTCCGGAAGGTCTGTTACAGTACGAATTGACATACTTTCGCAGTTTGTCGAATTTAGTACCTGTAAGCGAACAAACTTGATTTCGGCATACCACACCATCCAAAACTTATTTCTAAGTTATGTAAGGGTTATTTGAGGTATGTTAAGCCTATGTCACTATTCCGGAGTGTTTGTTGCATTAAACTGGTTATATTTACGCATCAGATCGCGTATAACCTTCCAGAAAGCGATTTAAAGCCCGAAATCGAACAAGAATTAATATGTGCAAACGATACACATATTTATACAAATCCCAAGTATGAAACACAATATTTCATTGGTTTGGTATTTGTTTGATGGTTGAAGAGACACAGGTGTCACATTACTGAATTAAATAAAGTGAAATAAATGTTAGTTGAATAAATAAAATAAGAAGTTAGAGTGTTAGTAAGGTTAGTTGGTTAGCAGCCAGCTAGTTAGTAAAATAGAAAAAGAAAAGTTAGTCAAACGGTTAAGTATTAACAAGTTAGTAAAAGAAAATAAATAAATACAAAGATGTACAGGTATTAATAGTTATTGACAGTTTGTACACTGGTAAAATAATGACTCGGATTGTTCCATTAATTTTGCCGTGTTCCTCGGCAGTGGCGCCAAAAACTTGGTAACATCTGAAGCGCACATATTTATTTACAGTGAACTTCGCACTCACGTGTGGTTTATTTATTTATAAAAATGGTTTATACCTTAACATTAAAACACACACAACAAAGGACAAGTGTATCCCATCATATATGTAGCAAAGTATTGGTAAGAGCCAAATATCGATCCATGGAACACGGGCGTTATAATGTACTAAATCTTTGTCATTAGATTACCAGATATAAGGAAAGGTGAATGGTTGTTTAACTAAGTTATCTAAATTACATCTAAAACATAAATATACTATTATCTTGTTTCACAAACAACCTAAACATGTTATCTATCAGATATGTCACAAAAGCACTTAATCAATTTTCCAATTTCGAGACAGCTAGTTACCGGGTCTGGATTTCTAGCATTATGATTCTTCGGAAAATTAATGCGATGGTCACACGTTAACCACCTAAAATCATTCATTAGCGAGCTATTGATATTTATTCATGCGAACCTTTAAAGATAGTTTATTTACCGGTTCTGGATTCCTACCCTCACTTATCAAAGAAAGCAATACCGATGGTCACAATACAGCCACGAGGATAAGCAATTATGTAGATCATATAACAAACAATTTCACCTTTACAAGTCTTGAACACAAATCTACCATGTCAGCAATTTCAGACCAAAACTACTAAACAAGGATCATAAACTGCATGCAAGAACATGTAATCAACACCATATAATTCGTTAGAACCCTTACGTGCAAGAAAGTATTCCTAATCACAATAAGATATATATCTTGTATAAAACCAATACCCTGGTCTGGTTTCATGGTGTAAACAAAGTCTACAAATAAGTGATTAATCAAGAAATAGTTACCATCCCACTAACCACAGATTCATTATCCAAGACAATCAAACATAATCAAGAACCCAACATCAATGAAACGTTCATTATATAATCATGAAGATTTAGACAAGAAAAAGTACTAAGTTTCATACAAACAAGATTACAACATAAAGATTATTCAAGAAACAAGTTTATAACTACTATTACATAAACTACATTAAACATAAACTAACATCAGCTCATAACTTGCAAAATGATCAGAATACACGTTCAAGAACAAGGAATCGAACCATAAACAAGCAAGGAATTGACGGGGTGGATCGGTTATGCTTCCACTCGATCTTTAAGCTTCAAATGGGTCTGATCAGGACTGCTTCGGAACCCAGAGATCGCCCAAAAACATGGAGAAAAAACCAACCTTCGAACCAGTAGCGAATGGCTGTATTTATAGGAGATTTCTTCATCGGCATGGTCGTGCGGTAGGTGTTGTTGGGTGACGTCAGTTTCTCTGATCCCAAGTCAGCCAAGTGGACTAGTGGACAAGTTGCCTGGGTCATCAGATCGGCACGGTAGTGCCGCTGGTGGCACGGTAGTGGCATGTCATCAGATTGTTGATCAGAAACCTTGGTCAAGCCTTGGCACGGTCATGTCTCGAGTGGCACGGTAGTGCGGTCCGAGAAAAAGTTGGCACCGGCCCTTGCACTGGCAGTGCTTCCGAGATCGGAGGATCGGCACGGTAGTGCCGATGGATGGCACGGTTGTGCCATACCTGGAAGTCATCATATTTTTGCCATTTTCATCAGAAATGCATCAAATTTTGTCCGTTTTCATCAGAATTTTCCTTTATGCTCTGTTTAAGACCTGAAAATATAAAAGTACGGATTGGGCACCTAAACGTTGTGTTTTCGGTCAAAAACGCTTAAAACGGAAGTGTTTTGGGGTATAAAAACATGTATAATTTAACGTATATCAGTAACGTCTTTTAATTCCATAATACAAAACTTCAATTTCCATGTGTTATGAAACAATGATTCTGTTACGACACTCCCCAACATTTCCGCCGCGATTTGTTGTTTTACGCGGTCGGGGTGTGACAGAAAAGTTGGTTTCAGAGCTCATGGTTATAGGGAATTAGGTTATTAGTAATGCTTTGACCTAGTCTATAATCTTCCTAGGACCCTAACAAAAGATTCTTGTGTTTAGATCTTAAAACAATATCGTCACTTATCCTTAGGTGACAACCACAACAAGAACACAAATTTCAAATCCGCTTTGAAAACCAATCATCTGTTCTAGGATGATTTATTATAAGGTTTTGAACCTTCAAAGTTTTCAAAATCTCGTCAAGGTTGGGTCTTATGATGTGAACACGTGCAATCTGGAAGGGTGGATGCCTGTACTCTGAGTTTTCTGTCTAAGGCTAGAGTGTTCGTACAAATCCACATAATCGGACCAGTCACTCTTACCTGGGAACTCTTGGGGTGAGTGTTCACTTATAGGCTAAAGCATGTCTTCACGATACATTAATATGACCCACTTACTTTGATTAGTCACCATCTCATTTGTTTGCCTTAGGTAACAAACAAATGATCACAATTTTTATACGTTGTCATTCTGTTTTAATTATCCGATAACATCTCGCTTGTTTCCTCCCATGTCTTCCATTGTCTTCATGATGTCTCTTCATCACAACAACACTCAAATGTCTGAATTAGGTGCTACAATTTCCCAGCAAATAGGCGTCATACTCCAGAGGACCGTTGATTTAGCTATCACCATGACTCGCCTTAGTGATAAAGTCGTACAAGGGAATCGCTCCTTGGTGCAATCAATGCAAGCGTCATCGTCCGAATCAAATACCTTGTTTCAAATGTACCCACTGTGGACGATGGGGACATTTGGTTAACATATGCCGCTTTGCTATCCAAAACAAAGCTGTTGCAAATCCTGCTGCTGCTCAACCTCCTACAAGGAAACCTTATGCCGGTACTGCACCGATACGCAACAAATGTAATGCACATCACCTAGCTTACCTATAGTGTCGTCTGTATGCATCATGTGGGTGACTCGGTCACCTGCCAAAGGCTTGTCGGTTCAATCCAAGCCAAGGTGGTCCAAACCAACCCCAAGTCGACCCTGCTCGTATGATTGGCTTAACATACGTAGTACCCAACCTCCAAATTCTGCTTCATGTAACGCCTCGTGTTCCCGTATTTTCTTTTTTTAGAAAATACAAGTTCGTTTCTTATTTTTAGAAACACAGTTGAAATCTGATCGAAAACGATTTAAAAACGGAAAACTACGCATCTTACACACTTTTAACGCGACCGACAAGCGAACACGATCAATATTGAACACCGACATTATTTCACGTATTTAAACTTTAAAATAATATTACACGCCATTTTACGAAGCTCGTGTTTGAAAACGGGTTTCAGAACTGTATCGGGCCGCGCAAAACACAAGAACCGGACTCTTGGTCCAACCCACTTAAACCTACCTATAAATACATCTCATTCTCATAACAAAACCCTAGCTCCCTTCACTCACCCTCTGCGTCCCTCTAGAATCCGGCAATCCCTCTGGCCACGCACACCAAAACTCACCCCTCTCCTCCTCCGACTAACCTCCACAACACCGCCACCTTCTCTCTCTCTCTCTCCCTCCCCTCACACTTATCTTTCTCTCTCCTAAACGAACGGCCGACCACCAGAGTCGACAGTGGTGGTGGTTCCTGCAAACAGGATGACGGCGGTGGAGGTGCTCAACGGAAGCCTTAGCCGCCAGACTTACGGCGGTAGTGATGAAGATGATGGTGGTTGTGGTGACCGACGGCGACAGCGGCGACGGGCCACGGCGGCAACGACTCGGGATCAAGCTTAAGTTTCCGGTTTGGGTTCGGGTCTATTCTTGTTTCGGGTCATGTCTCTCCGTCACCGGCATCGGTTTGGTTCGAGTTTCGGTTCAGCTACGAGTTATGGTTTATTCGGCTGAAGTCCGCAACGGAAATCATTTCGCCACTGTTCGGTATACCTTCATTTTTTATCAATCCAAATTTGTTTTATTTTTCTTGTTTTTATGAACTGTGAAATCATATGGTAAACATCGAGCTTGCTTTGATCAAGTTATAACAGTAGGAAATATGATTCATATGAATGAGATATGTTTCTTGTTCATGTGCCGTTAATGGGTTGTTATATTAAGAAGAAAAAGTGAAACAGAAACAGTGGGCTCGGCTGGGTTGTTAAGTGGAAGAGATGAAACCTAACTAATGTTAAAAAGAATATAGTATGCAAGTAAGTGGGGATTGAAATGGATTTTTGTCAAATGCAGACAAACAAAAAGGATTAAAAACCATTTTACCTGTTTTCCTTATGGTGAATAAGTTATTATTTTTTTTGTTTTTGTTTTTTTTTAAAGTTGAAGGAACACGTATTATAACTGTTTCTTATTTTCATAACTTACTTAAAGTTATATAATAATATTATGGCATATTCTTTTAGTGATTCTATGTTATAACAGTAAGTGAAATGATAAAACTAAAATAATTGATTACCTATCATGTTTTTTTAATCTTTCTTTAACATCAAATGTTAAAAGACTAAATTATAATTTTAGTTAATTAATGATGTAATTAAACAATAAACACTAGAAATCATATTTAACCTATAAATATTAACGGGATCGTTATGTAATACTTAAACATTTAGGATATCCGTTTCATTCTCTTGGATTTATCAATCTCTACTTGTGCGTTATTTCAAGGAATCTCCATATGTAACCACTGTGAGCATACTCGACCCTTTTTACGTTTTAACGCATTTTTGGGGTGCAACATGTATACAAAATCCACTTAACACCATCGATTATAATCAAACGCACAATTCATCGAACACATTCGTTGTTATGCTTAGGTTGTTAATACTTGTTAGTTTCAACTTGTATTCCCATGATATTGTTATGCTTAGGTTGTTTATACATGCTAGTTTAAAAATCATAATTTCATACTATTTGCTATGTTTAAGTTGTTTATGTATGCTCGTTTCGACGTGAATAATATAAGCTATGTGAATTTGAGACAAAATTTTATACTTATAATTATATTCAAACTTGTATGCTCGCCAGTGCTTTAGTACTGATCCATGCTTTTAATACATGTTGCAGGATTGTGACCAATGAATCTAGTAGGATTTCCTAGAAACGCATTTAAACTTTATTGCTCGTTGTATTGTAATTTGCTTTCAATCCTGTTGTATTCTGTTTCCAATACTTGTAATAATTAATTATCAATGAAATGAAATTTAATTATTTGAATACTTATTGTGCATTATTTATTTTAATCTTGTGGTATTCTAGTTCAAAGCATGTAAAATGTAATTATTAAACACTTGACACAAAATAGCGTTATGAAGTCTCTTGCAATCTACACACTTCGTCTCATCCCGATGTTTCCGCCATCGGTTGGGGTGTGACAGATTGGTATCAGAGCCATAACTATAGGGAATTAGGTAGAATTTCCATGTTCGACTTAGTCTATAGTCTAAGTACCAAAACTCGACCATTCCTAATTCTTGCTTAATATGTAATTCTTCCCATTTGCTTCTACCTCTCCTTTTGTCTAAATATCATATGTGTCTTTTCTAAGACATTTTACATAATACATACTTGAAGACACTCATATTCCGCAATCGAAATGACTCATCAAAATAGGGGTGATTCCCGCCTTTGGTGACGAATTTCAATCTATCCGTCATGTTATTTTGCACGAAATTTACCATCAAGTCAAGAGTGACATCCATATCTTGATGGGAATTTTGTACTTCATATTCTATTGGAACCCTGTTGACGACTTGAGATTGTATCATGTTTCGTTCAATAAACCACATTTTAGGGACGAAATTGTCAAGCTAGGATTGATATCCACACCTTGATGACTGGTTCCATTCTTCGATTTCCGATCTCGCCAAAGTTTCGTATTTTCAATCAAATTAGGGACATGTATTAACCGGAAGGGTAAAATACCATTAATCGCCTGGCAACGAGAGTATTATACCTATTAGGCCAAAGCATGTCACACCCCGATATTTCCACGTATTACCAATGGGCCCGGTGGGGAGTATCGTGACGTAGTTGATATCATTGTTGGACCGTGTGCGACCCTAAATAGCCAGTATAAGGCAGTTCATCTTCATATACAAAGGCGGAATCAAAGTAAATGAAGTCACACAGCTTTATCCGCTTAATTTCCTTTCTATTAATGCTTTCTGAGTCGATTACAATGATTTCTGACAAAAATCCGGCAGCACCTCGACTCTAATTCCGCTCCAACCGATACAGAATGAAATCACACATCAGCTATTTATAGTGTTGCTGATTCTGCTCAAAATGGTTCGAGCGGAACCCCATGTGATTACGGGCGGAATCACCAGACAGCGTTTGGAGCGGAATCACAAACTACCATTTAGGAGCGGAATCACCTAAATGACATTAGGAGCGGAATCATCACTAACCTATTGGAGCGGAATTACAATGATGTCCTGATTTCGCTTCAATTGACACAAGTGTCATTTGGAGCTGAATTACACTCTAAACCCTATTCTTGATTTCCGAGCTCCAATCTAACCTATCTAGACCTAAGACTCGATAAAGACGCAGTAAACAGACATTCAGTGCACCAACAGACTCCCCCTTGGATGTTGACGAAGTCTTCAGCGTCGAGTCTTCAGTCTTGGTCTTTTATCCAACTCTGTCTTCTTCACAGGTTCAGGAATTCAACCTGGCTTCATCTTCAGTCTCCCCTTTGACTGTTGATCCAGAACTCTAGACTCCCCCTTTCACAGACTCCCACTCTCGGTATGCTGAGATCTAGGATCTTGATCTGGTTCAAACTTTGACTTTATGAGCCATGGGGATAATGAAATCCACAACCTGTTACTCAACCAATAACATTACAATCTATTGATTTTAACAATAAATCACAATATCTATCAGTTTAGAAATCCACTCAAGTATTCAGGTCCAAGTTAATGACCCTGATTACTCAATTAATCTACCAAGTCCAACTTAATGACCTTGGTTGATCTTTTGACAAACAAACTGATTTTTGTTTAACATTTTCAAACATTTTCTGAAAATAACAAGCATCAAGTTAATGAACTTGTTTTTGACTTTTTCAACAACTCAATCTTCATCATGATAAGCTCTCCTCATTCTCCAGTCCAGAACTTTTCCTGCATCTGCTTCATCTTTGAGAATCCAACGATCAACTCTCCACTTTGGTTTGTCAGAATATAAAGCAGAAATAAAATCTTTTTGAATTTTAATAAAGTTTCTAAACTAGGAAATGAAATACAGAAACTTAAATTGCAGAATGTAAAGAAATTAAACTATTTACAAACATATTTTTGGTGAGCGTGTCAGGGAATCATATCAGCTATCAGACAAATTACTAGTACCGTTAAGCTTCAATATCATACTCAGAATTAAACAATTCACATCGATTGTCGATATACTGATCCAATTTAAATTCTCACACAAATTTCAATTTACTCAGGATACGATTTAGATGCTTTGGGAACTTAACTGATTCATGTGTCCCACCTCTTGAATATACTCCCGTATCTAGAATCCCAGTATTCAGTCTTACAGGTGAGTATACCACAGATGATATCTGTAAGGGGTTAAATGCGAGGGCCGTGAGAGCTCAGGTCGATACTTTCGTATACGCAGAGAGATGACGGCTTCGTCTTTTCGGTGTGTCCCCTTTAGAGGATCTTTTGTTACAACAGCAATGATTATCAATTTTATTATTTAATCCATTTGCTGAGGGTGATGCTGTGTTTCAAGCAATGTGGAAAGTATTATTAGGGGACTAGGTCAGAACTTCCATTCAGCAGAAGTCCTGGAATAATACCCCAGATATCACTGAGTATAAAGACCTAGTATCTCAGAATAAGAGACCTTTCAAACGAGATTTCAGGGGCTACCTATATATCCAAGTAGTGCTCCCCACGAAATAAGTTTCGTTTTGATATTTTAGGTTTATATCCTGAACAAATCTACTAAATGTGTAAAAACCTATCGACACATCATCAGCGAGACTGTTTAACTCTTTTAAACTTTACAAATATTTAGCATACTGTAACTGTCAAGCCGATGTACTATCATTTTCCCTTTTTACACAAGCTCTTTTTCAGCTTTTTAATGTTTTTGGATTTTGAAATTTTATCATGTTTTTGTATTTTTGAATTTTTACTGTTTTTGTATTTTTTTTAATTTATACCTACTCCCCCTAAATACCAAAACAAGTAAAAAATCAACAAACCATTGCAGATTGTTTCTCATCTTCATCCGCAACAGTACCTTCATCAACGCCAACAATGCCATCCGACACCAAAAGAAGCTTCATACCATTCAGTTTTAAAAGATATTTAAAACGTGTTTTGTCAAAAGCTTTGGTATGTAAATCAGCTTTTGTTCATCAGTGTGGATTTTCTCTATTCGAATCAACTTCTTCTCGAAGCAATCTCGAATGAAGTGATGTTGAATTTCTATATGTTTAGTTTTAGCGTGATGTACTGGATTCTTTGTTATATTCATTGCGACCTCATTATCAACAAAAAGAGGTGTGTTAAGAAACTGCAAACCGTAGTCGCGCATCTGTTGCTGTATCCATAGGATCTGAGAGCAGCAACTACTAGCAGACACGTACTCCAATTCACATGTGGATAACGCCACAGAAGTTTGTTTCTTACACTGCCAGGTAACCAAGCGAGGTCCAAAGAACTGGCATCCTGCAGCTGTTGATTTTGCATTGACTTTGCAGCATCCGAAATCCGAGTGGAATACCCTTCGAGCGTAAAGTCGCCTTTTCTAGGATACCACAACCCCAATGTAGGAGTTCCTTTCAGGTAGCGTAATATCCTCTTCACAATAATCATGTGCGAAGCTCTCGGGTTAGATTGATATCTTGCTGCGAGGCACGTTGGGTACATAATATCAGGACGTGAAGCAGTTAAGTACATCAAAGAACCTATCATGGAACGATAGAACATCTCATCAGCCCTGTCTCCGGTGAGATCTGGGTGAATCCCATGATTTGTTGCTAAAGGGGTAGCAGCTGGAGTAGAACTTGACATCCCAAATTTCTCCAGAATATCACGAACGTACTTCGTCTGGTGAATGAAAATTCCCTCAGGTAGTTGTTCAACTTGAAGCCCTAGAAAGAATTTCATCTCCCTCATTGATGACATTTCGAATTTTTGCTTCATCACTGATTCGAAATCTTTGCACAGATTCTCATTCGTTGACCCAAAAATTATGTCATCCACATAAATCTGTACGATCAGAAGATGTCCGTCGACCTCTTTAGTGAAGAGAGTGGCATCCACTTTTCCACGAATGAAGCTGTTGGCTAGTAGGTGTTGAGACAAAGTCTCGTACCAAGCTCTCGGGGCCTGGTGTAAACCATACAACGCTTTGTCCAGCAGATAAACCTTGTTTTTGTGGATTGGGTCGGTGAAGCCCGACGGCTGTTTGACATAAACCTCCTCTTTAACCTTCCCATAAAGAAACGTTGATTTTACATCTAACTGATATACTTTGAAGTTCTTCCAAGATGCAAATGCCAGGAAAATTTTGATTGCTTCTAGTCGTGCCACAGGAGCGTACACTTCAGTAAAATCAATCCCCTCCTGTTGACTAAAGCCCTGAAAAACGAGTCGAGCTTTGTTCCGTACGACAACTCCTCTGTCGTCTCTCTTACATTTAAATACCCATTTTGTATTGATTTTCCTGTGACCATCCGGCAAATCCACTAGCTTCCACACTCCTAACTTTTCAAACTGACTCAATTCTTCTTGCATCGCATTGACCCAAGAATCTTCAGTAAGCACCTCTTTGTAAGTTCTCGGTTCGATCTGCGAAATAAAACAACTCAATGAAAATTCAGTTTGTAAAGGTGCTACTGTAGAGTAAAAACATGTAAGGCCCTGGTCAATTTGACGTCTCGTGCGAATGCCCGATTGCAACTCTCCAATGATTAACTCCTCTGGATGGTAAGAAAGAGTTCGTGGCATTACTTCACTTGGAACATCCATATCGCCTTCTAGATTAGTAACATTTTGATTTGCACCTTGTTCACTAATTTGGTTTGTTTGACTTGAATCCTGAATCTGCTCCCCCTCAGAATCTGAATCACTTCGATCAAATATCGCCACATTCTCAGATTCTTGATTATCATTCTGATCCGACTGATTATCTTGAGCAACTTCATTCTGTTGGACATCATCATGTTCACCAGTATTGCTAGGACCTGCTTCATCGTCATTTGAAGTTTCTCGTGGTCTTCTAGAATACTCAGCTGGGAACCTTTGCTGTGACTCGTACTCTCGCAAAATATCCAACTCGTCAAAGAAATCTTCTTCTTCCTCTGATTCTTCACTCATGTCAAACGAATCCCACAATCTGTCATAGTGATAACGCCATGAATCTCCAGGATTCTACGGCGGCATGTATAACCTTGACATTCAACATTTGCAGCTTCAATAATCCGCTTCTCGCTTGGAACGAAGATAAGTCGCATATGACTTGCATAACCAATAAACTTTCCATGAGGCTCTATAACAGTACAGGGTGACCCGAACGGTTCTAGATACTTCAAATTTGGTTTGCTATTATTGATCAACTCAAAGCATGTTTTGTTGAACTTCTTGACAGTGAGAACTCTGTTGAGCGTATAGCATGCGGCGGAAACAGCTTCAGCCCAAAAATTTATCGGTAACTTTGAATCTGCGAGCATTGTTCTAGCCGTCTCGATTAGTGTCCGGTTTTGCGTTCTGCAACTCCATTCTGCTGCGGAGTGTACAGAGCACTAAACTTGTAACACCTCAAAATTTAGCGTCCTATAAAGTAATGACACGTGTCATAAGTTTGCACGTGGTAATAAATACTACAGAGGGACTAAAGTTGACAAGCATAGAAAGTATGTGAATTTAAGGGTTCAAAATGTCAACAAGGGATAAATATACTTTACAGTAACCCTACATGAGTGGATCATACGGAATGAAATGTGGAAGAAAGTGAGAGATTACAAGCTACAGGGGTTAAATGTGTCAACATGTTTAAGTTGTACCTCTGAGTGACCCTTTAACAAACCCGAGGCTTTATAACGGTAAAATTTGCTCACTAGAATACATGGCTAAAATTTCATAAGGTTTCGTTATCGTATGAGAAAGTTATGATCAAATTCGTATACGAGGGGTTAAAAGCGTCAACGATGAAGTTTATGACTTTCGGGTGACAATACGGTTAACCGAGGACTTAACAAGGTGGGTATATATCTTGAAGCCCTTATAAATCAAATTGGAGGGTTCAAAATGTAAGAAATAATATCAAAACAATGTTGTGAAAGGGCAAGGACCAAAGCTTAATAAATCAAAAGTTGAGATTTGATCAGAAGGGGCATCGCGAGACGCGACGGTCCCTGGGGGGGGGGGGGCTACGCGTGGCGCGAGGGCCTATCTGATCCGAAAACTTTGCTACATGTCTGCATTTTTCATTCAAACCGACTTAGAACCATAAATGATGCAGCATGGGTGCCCCTACATGCTTTAGAGCCCTTAGGGACACTTGTTGATGATCAATGATCAGTTGTAGCCTTGGTTGTCAACAATCTAGTGATTTATAAGCACTATAAAAGGCCCTCATGTGCAACATTGTGATCACAACCTCAATCTGCATTTGTGAAGACTTCTGGAGCTCCAAAGCAGAACCAAGTCATCCCTAGTTGTGCATAGGACTTCGGTAAGCACCCTTAACCTTTCTTAGTTAAGTTTTTGCTTAGTTTTAGCTTAAAAGTCAATCCGTCGTAGTTAACGGTTGACTTAACGATTAATCACAAATGGTCCAGTGATTAGTCGAATCAAGGGTAGTTATATGTTGGTAATTATGTGGGCATTAAACCCTTAAAAGGGCACCCTCTGATTCCCACTCTAACTAGTCCAAATGTCGGGTCAAAGTTGCTTAGAAAAAGTCAACAGAATGCTAATTTTCGATTTAACGCATGATTAACAATGTAGATGGCATGTAACCTATTATATCACTCATATAACTTGATAATAAGTATTATAACTGGTCTAAGCTTGTTTGATCCGACCATTTACTGTTGTGACCCGGTTCAGAACCGAAAGTCGTAAAACTTTGACTTTTGCTTTGACTTCAGTTCTGACCCGTTTTGGTATGACTTAGATATGCCTTAGGACTCTCTTAGGACCATGTTACATGATGGTATAACCCTCTGTGGCTGGTTCGTTGTTTGTCCGAGTCGTTTGTACATTTCCGTTATATGCTTAAAAGTTGACCATAATGCCCTTTTGACCTTAAAACGAGAATTTTGGATATGTGAAAGGACAATAACTTTAGTTACCGATTTCTAAGCATGTCCCTAAAATTTCATGTCAATACGAGGTCCAGAATCGGAGTTATGCTAATTAGCGCAATTAAGAAAACTTTAGTAATTAAACGGCGCAATTAGCATAAAGCCTATCTAGACCCGAATTTCGACACCAAACCTTTTACGCACTGATATAATATAATATTTTGAGATTTTTAAAGGTTTTTAACCTGCTCATAACCTAAGGTTATGGCGTTGATTCGGTAAATACCGAATATACCCTTTTCGGACATAAAATGAGTTCTACATAGTATTTTGACACGAATCCAGTTGCCACTGATTTTAAATAATAAATAAAGTATTTTGAACTTTATAACTTGGTCAGAAAACTCAGATTTCCTGTTTAACCCAGAAATCGCTTAAAACGACTTTATACGCGTATTAAACTGATACGTGGTTGAAAACCGGTGCTTGTAATTGTTTAAGTTGATGTTTTTTCTTGGCTTTTAATCTTGAATAGCCTACTTTTAATTAGATTTGTGTTTTGCAGGTCTACGGGAGTTTAAGGAGCTTTTCGGGAGCTTTACGGGTCACCGGAGTGAAAACGGGACCACCGGGATGCGAAACGGGTCAACCGGACTCAAGAAAGGGACGAAACAGAAAACCCAACATCCAGGCACCGTCGCCGACGCCCATAGGGGCCGTCGCCGACGGTTTACACATATCTCCGTAGCCCAAATTCGTCCGTAGACAGGGAAATAAGCCGTCGGACGAAAACAAGGAAACATGCACCATCGCCGACGGGGCTTCAGACCGTCGGCGACGGCTTCTAAATGTTGCTGACGCCGTTTTGCTTGTTTGGGGGTGTTGGAACGAATCAAAAAGGTTGTTGGCCATCAATTCGGGAGTTACATCTTTTTGAAGTTTGAATACTCATCTTGGAGCCATTGGAGACCATCTCTAACACTCGGAATCACCTACCCACTCCATCATCATCTTCCAACAATCGAATCACCATCAAATCACCAATTCACCATCCTAAACCATAGTTCTCCATCCTTCATTCACACTCACCATTTTCACCCACAAACCCCATTCATCCATCAATTCTCCATCCAAGCAAGCTTCAAAGATGAATTCTTCCGCATTCCAAACATCCGGTGATCAAGCTTATTCAACCATGAGCGGCTAATCATCTCGGTTTTACCCCGGTGTAGGTAGTTGTTAATTCTAGGGTTTTGAATTGTTCTTGTTTTAACTTAGTGACAATTTGTATTTGGTTTTTGAAACTCTTGACAATAGTATTACATTTGTTACGAATTCGTGAATTGTCGAGCGATGTTAAAAGTTATGACTTCGCGAAACGGTGATATGTAATTGTACATTGTCATTGTTAGGATTTACTTGTGTTGATTACAAAGTGTCTTTTTGTCCGTTCTTCGGGGCGTTGATAGTTAGTAGCACCTAAGTCACGGTACACTAAATCCGTTAATCAAATGCATTTGAGTTAAAACTAGAACTTGTAGAAATCCTAGGTTAATAATTACCGAAACCGGGTGTGATTCCTTTTTATTATTATCGTTCTAGTAATCATTTTTCTTGCAATCGTTAATTAGTAGTTGTTAATCATTTGCATCAATTCAATTAGTTAAAAATCATATCTCTCCATTAAACAAAAATACAAAAACACTTTAGCAAGCTTCATAATTGTGACATTTGTTTATAATTCATTCGAATCCATACACAAACCACATACTCTTCGTGGATCGACCCCTTACTACCACTAACACATTGTTAAGGGTAATTTGGGCTTATAAATATTATCTTTGACCGGAGCGCGACACTCCGATCAAATTTTGGCGCCGCTGCCGGGGAGTGCGTGCGCTTTGTGTTTGGATATTGTTTGAATTTTTGTGATTAACTGTTTAAGTTGTTTAGCTTTCTTTTTGTATTTGTCTTTTTCCTTGTTACGCGGGGTGTGTTACTTGTGCAGGTTACAGGTAGTGCATGCCTACACGCAATTCCGGGAGGACTTCACCTCTAGTCTACGAACCGGAAATTGAAAGACTCGCGAGAAGAAACCTAGCAAGCCGGTTAGAAGCAACTCTTGCTTCTAATCAAACCAACCAAACACCACCACTCACACCGACCATTGAAACCGATTCAATGGCAAACCACAATTCCAACCAAGACTTTAACCCAAATCAATTCCAATCCCGAGGAACCTTTTATCCCGCTCAAGAACAACCGGGTGGTAACACCAACGCAAGACCACCCACTCCACCTTTCCAAAACCAAAACACCAACAACACCCAACGAACACCTCAACAACAACCTCTTCACCGACAAGCATCGTTACCTATTAACCTTGACGATCGGAATGTCAACTCCGATCGTAGAGGTAACCGTGATCGCGGCAATCCCACGAATGAAGAACCATTTTTCAACATCGACGATTTAAGGAATGCAATCCCCGATGATGAACCGTATAGTGTTCCCGGTTATCAATCACCGGAACACGTAAGCATCCATACGGAAAATTCGGACGATGGGGGGTATTACGATGATCGAACTAATGATGATGAAGATTGGGGCTACGTGAATAGGGGAAACGTATACAACGCTCGAAGGTATGACGATGAGGAGTTTGGTTATCAAAACGCCAATTATGTTGGGGAAGATGATTACGGGTACGGAGGTGGAAGAAACGATGGCTATGGGAACAACCGTCAACCACAAAAAAACAACCAACGGAACCGGAATGATGGGTTTTACAACAACAATAATAACAACAACAATGTAAACCCTAACCAGATTCCTCGTTTTGTGGGAGGTGGTAACCCGAGGGAAAATCGAAGAGAGGAGCGAAGGGGTGAAAGATGGGATAATCGAAGGCCGGTCGATCAAGAAGTTAATGGGCCACAACGTCGTCAACAACCTCCACGGGGAGTAAATGACCGTTTCCGACCGATAGTGACCGAAAATAATTCTCTGATAGTATGCGAAAGGAGGATGTTTGATTGTAAGCCGCATTACATCAACATACTTCCTCATTTCAATGGGAGGTCCAATGATGAGCCGTACACGCATTTAACGGAGTTTTCTTCTATTTGTGATACCATTGGAGGGCATAATTTCGCACTAGAGGAAGTGAAGCTTCAGTTATTTCAATTTTCGTTGAAAGACAAGGCAAAACAATGGTTCCTCGCACTTCCGCCCAATAGTATTCGAACTTGGGAACAAATGCAACAAGCGTTTTTGGATGAATACTATTCTATGGCCAAGACCGACGATGCTAGAGATGAAATTCGGTCATTTCGTCAACTTTCGAGTGAACCTCTACATGAAGCATTCACCCGATTTAAAGAGCTAATGAGGAGATGCCCACATCACCAAATAGAAAAATGGGAGTTGGTGAAATGTTTCGTACGGGGTTTGGATGATGCAACGTGGAATCGGCTTGAGACGACAAGAAATGGTACACTTTTGAGAAATCATGAGGATGATGATTGGGAATTCTTGGAAAGGATGAGCAAACGATCCAAGGAGAAAGAATCGGCCGATAGAGCCAAAAGGCATCCGGTTTCCCGGTCACTTCCCGATCTCGATTCCAAAGACCGGATTTCCACCTTAGAACGGGAAATAGCTCAATTGAAAAAGAAGAAAGAGGTGAATGCGGTTCAATTTGCGGTTTGTGAAGAATGTGGGGATATTGGGCATGCAACCGAGCAATGTTCAATGGGTTCGAGTGGTTACACCGAAGAAGTCAATCAAGTGTATGGAGATCGGAAGCAATATGACATGAACTCCAACACTTACCATCCGGGTTTGAGAAATCACCCCAACTTTCGGTATGGCAATGCTTCAAATCAAATGAACCCGAATTTCCAATCGGGTAATCAAGGAGGAAGCGGGTCATCATACCAAAACCGCCAAGGTGGTAACCAAGGAGGCTACCAACGGAATTACAACCAAGGGTACCAAGGTGGGTACCAAAAGAATTACAACAATCAAGGCGGTAACGGAAGTGGGTCAAACAACCAAACCGGTGGTAATGACTTGAATGCAAAGATGGATGCGATGCTTTCGATGATGCAAGAATCCAAAAAGGAGAATGAGATTCGAGACAAAGCACATGAGGCATTGGCAAAACAAGTAGGCCAACTAGCGGAAGAAGTGGCCCAAATAAAGGGAGGCACGGGGAAGCTTCCAAGTGACACCACCATAAACCCTAAGCATCAAGGGTCGAGCTCGAGGAACACACGTGAGGTACCAATTAATAAAGTTACTTTACGTAGTGGTCGAGTCGTTGATAATGGTGTCAAAACACCACCACCCCAATTTGTCGAAGGGGTGGTGGAAGATGCTAGTGATGATGAGCTTGAGGATGGCCAAACGGGTCAAAATAAAAATGACTTGAAAAGGAATAATGTTACTCCCGTTGTGGCCATTCCCGTCCCCAAGGCTAAGGAAAAGGGTGTGGAGGTTAATACCGCCCCTTATCCCGAAGCATTGAAGGGACCGACGAAAAAGGTTGTAAACAAAAGAGGTCCACAACAAGAAGAGTTGTTGGAAATTTTCAAACAAGTAAAAATCAATTTACCTCTCTTGGATGCAATTAAACAAGTACCGTCTTATGCTAAGTACTTGAAAGATTTGTGTACCCAAAAACGCACTCACAAATTTCCAAAAAAGTTAGATTTAACCGAAAACGTGAGTTCGATTCTTTCGGGTGCACTTCCACCTAAGCTCCAAGATCCGGGTGCGCCTATCATTTCAATTCAAGTGGGCGATTTTAAAATCAACCGGGCACTTCTAGATCTTGGTGCTAGTGTAAGCATTCTACCGGGTAGTTTGTATGACCAATATGAGTTTGGTCCACTTCAATCGTCAAACACCACCGTGGTGTTAGCCGATTTGACACCTAAATTACCCCGTGGAATTGTTTCGGATGTGATAGTGAAAATCGAGGATTTTTACTATCCGGTGGACTTTCTTGTACTTGATTATGTGGCCAAGGACCCAACCAAACAACCTACGGTGATTTTGGGTCGACCGTTCTTAGCAACTGCAAATGCTCAAATTGATTGCAGAACGGGAACGGTTGACATGACATTTGGAAACCGGAGGTTGAGGTTGCATGTTTTTTCCGGACTTATGAGCCCTCCAGTTGATGATGAATGCTTTATGGCAGACATTGTTGACACGTGTATACCTCTTTGCGACACAGTCGTTTATGGGGAAAACACAATGGAGGATTGTTATATGTTTGACAGGTCACAGGTGGAGTTGGAGCAAAGCATGGACGAGGAAGTGAGGAGTTTAGAGGTGCTTGCAGTTAGAGAAGGAAAACCGACATGGACGCACCAAGTCGAGAGCTTACCGGAGAGCATTGATACTAAATTGAAGCCGTCTTTAGTGGAGCCTCTGGAAGTGGAGTTGAAAGCATTGCCAAAGCATCTAAAGTATGCTTATGTTGGAGAGAGCAATACTCTCCCGGTTATCATTGCATCAAATTTAACCGGAGAGCAAGAGAAAAAGTTGATGGAGGTGTTGGTCACCAATCGGGCGGCGATTGGGTGGACCATTGCGGACTTGAAGGGAATTAGTCCATCGGTGGTGATGCACAAAATCATCACGGAAGAGAATGTGACTCCTGTTAGAGATGCACAAAGACGGTTAAATCCGAACATGCGGGAGGTCGTGAAGAAAGAGGTGTTGAAGTGGCTTGATGCGGGTATCATTTACCCGATCTCAGATAGCCAATGGGTGAGCCCAACACAGACGGTTCCCAAGAAAGCCGGCATACAAGTCGTCAAAAATGACGCAGGTGAAGAGGTAGCTACCCGGCAGGTAACCGGGTGGCGAATTTGTATTGATTATAGGAAGTTGAATACCGCAACTTCCAAAGATCATTTTCCTTTACTGTTTATTGATCAAATTGTTGAGAAATTATCGGGGCAAAAATTTTATTGCTTCCTAGATGGTTATTCCGGTTATAACCAAATTGCCATCCATCCGGAAGATCAAGCAAAGACTACATTTACATGTCCCTACGGTACCTTCGCATTTAGGCGGATGCCGTTTGGATTATGTAACGCTCCCGCCACCTTCCAAAGGTGCATGATGAGTATCTTCTCCGATATGGTGGGAAAGTCTTTGGAAATCTTCATGGATGATTTCTCAATTTTTGGATCATCTTTTGAGACTTGTTTGGACCAACTAGATAAAGTGTTAAAAAGATGCGTTGAAACTAGTTTGGTTCTTAGTTGGGAAAAGAGCCATTTTATGGTTCAAGAGGGAATTGTGTTGGGACACGTTGTGTCAAGTCGTGGGATAGAGGTTGATCGTGCTAAGGTACAAGTCATATCTACTTTACCATATCCCACGACGGTTAAAGGTGTTAGGTCGTTTTTAGGTCATGCGGGGTTTTATCGGCGGTTTATTAAGGGTTTTAGTGATATAACGAAGCCTTTATGTAATTTGTTGTTAAAAGACCAACCGTTTGATTTTAACGAAAATTGCCAAAATGCTTTTAACAATTTGAAAGAAAAGTTAGTGGAGGCCCCAATCTTGCAATCGCCAAATTGGTCTTTACCTTTTGAGATTATGTGCGATGCAAGTGATTATGCGGTGGGGGCCGTGTTGGGACAACGGGTTGACAAGAAACCCGTTGCCATATACTACGCAAGTAAGACTCTTTCAGATGCACAATTGAACTACACAACTACCGAAAAAGAGCTACTTGCGGTGGTATATGCATTGGATAAATTTCGGTCTTATATATGGGGTAGTAAAGCGATTATTTACTCTGATCACACTGCAGTTAGGTACCTCATGGAGAAGAAAGATGCAAAGCCGAGATTGATCCGATGGGTGTTGTTGCTCCAAGAGTTTGATTTGGAGATACGGGACAAGAAGGGTATTGAGAATGTGGTAGCGGACCACTTGTCCCGGTTGATGGTGGAAGATGATCCGAGAGCCTTTGAGATCAATGAGTCTTTCCCGGATGAGCACATAATGAAACTAGATAAATTGCCATGGTATGCTAACATTGTCAATTATCTTGTTACAGGTGATATGCCGGCGCATTGGGATAGACGAAAAAGGCAACAGTTCATGTCCCAAATCAAGTACTATCGGTTGGAAGAACCGCATTTGTGGAAAGAGTGTGCGGATCAAGTTATAAGGAGATGCATCGATGATGAAGAGATTCCGAGCGTGTTGCAACATCTACACTCGTTTGCATGTGGTGGTCACTTTAGTGGTCACAAAACGGGTCACAAAGTGTTGAATAGTGGGCTTTATTGGCCTACCATTTTCAAAGATGCAAATGAGTTTGCTAGAAATTGCATAGAGTGTCAAAAGCTAGGGGGTATTTCAAAAAGGGATGAGATGCCCATGCAACCAATCCTTGTAGTCGATGTTTTCGACGTATGGGGTATTGATTTCATGGGCCCATTCCCCAATTCCTATGGCAATTTGTATATCTTGGTGGCCGTTGACTATGTGTCAAAATGGGTCGAAGCAATAGCCACCAAGACAAACGACCATTCCGTAGTATGCAACTTTGTCCAAACCAATATTTTCTCAAGGTTTGGGATTCCTCGTGTCATCATAAGTGATGGAGGATCTCATTTTAAAAATTTTCGGTTTGGTAAACTCTTAAAACGGTTTGGTGTTGACCATAGGATTGCTACCCCCTATCACCCGCAAACAAGCGGGCAAGTTGAGGTGTCAAATAGGCAAATCAAACAGATTTTGCAAAAGACCGTGAGGGCGGACCGTAAGGATTGGTCAATTAAATTGAACGATGCTTTATGGGCCTACCGAACGGCACATAAGACACCCATAGGCACTACACCTTACCGGTTGGTTTACGGTAAAAACTGCCATTTACCGGTTGAACTTGTGCACAAATCGTTATGGGCTATTAAAGAAGTTAATGTGCAATACGATGATGCAGGTAAGGAACGGAAGCTCAAGTTGTGTGAATTGGAGGAGCTACGGGAGACAGCATATGAATACGCATCTCAATACAAGGACGGAATGAAGAGAGCGCATGATGCCAAGTTGAGGAAGAAAGAATTTGAAGTGGGTCAAAAGGTGTGGCTCTACAATTCAAAGCTCAAATTCTTTCCCGGAAAGCTCCGAAGCAAATGGATGGGACCCTATGTTGTCACCCGGGTCGGACAATTGGGTGACGTTACTATCGAGGACCCGAAGGACGGGGTGCGGCAAACGGTAAATGGTCATCGACTAAAACCGTTTCTCGAGAGTAACGAGAAAGTGGATGAAAACAAGGAATCGGTAAGCTTCGTGGTAAGTTTCCCGGTTTACGAGGTCGAATGAAAAGGACCGGTAACACTTTGTGTAAAGTTATGTATATTTGTTTAATTGTTTGGGTGTTTCGAGGATTATCGTTTCAGTTCCTACTAATCTTTCTTGATTGTGTGAAGTCTAGACACTACGAACGGGTCATGAAGATACAAGGTATGTTTTTAGACTTGTTTAGGTGTATTGAGGACAATACACGAATTTTTGGGGGGTGGTAGGGCCATTAACGATTTCCGGCTTGAAAAATTTGAACTTATAAAAAATTACAAAAAGATTTTTAATATTTTTTAGGATTTTTATATGTGCATAGCCCCTTTATTAAAAAGTCATAATTTTCCTCCTAATTTAAAAAAAAATGTAAATTCTAAGCACCGTCGCCGACGGTGCACCTCAGCGTCGCCCACGGTCCCTCCAATTCTCCGTCGCCCAAAATTCTCCGTAGACAGCAAGATAGGCCGTCGCGTGCAGGGCCAAATTTACATACCGTCGCCGACGGTCACCACATCCGTCGCCGACGGTGCCACCAACATCAGCCGACGCTGATTTCTTGTGACGCCTAGAATCGAACCTAAACCTATCCTTAACCTTCATAACTCATCCCAAAATCGTTTTTAACCTCCCTTGTGACTTAAAAACCATACCATATCATTCCTACATCCATTCAACTCCAACCTAAGCAGATCCATACGTTTCATCTCTCTCTCCACTCCACCTTCTTCTCCAACTCAACTCTAAGAACCCTAAACCTTCTCTTCTTCATAACTTCTTCAAATCCTCACCAAATCACGTGATTCTTGAGTCTATCTTGAGTGATTTTCAGAGAAGAACAAAACCCCCATAACCAAATTCACCAATTCTTGCTTGATTGCAAGATTTCTGGACGTGTGTGTTAGGGTTCTTGAAGAGTGTTCCACCAAGTTCTTCTTTTACACTTTTCTTTGGTTATTCTTGTCAATCTTCACTAAAGGTATGAACTTTCACTCAATTTGTGCATGATTTTCATATATTGTTGTGATTTCTTCCGAAATTTTAGACTTATTGTTTAAAAGTAGGTTGTTTATCATAATGTAGGATGTTAAAGCATAAATTCAAGGATGTTTGTTTGATTTGGGTGGGATTTGAGCATGCTTAGTTTTAATGATAAGATTACACTAAGATTTTGGCATGATTGAACATAATAGTGATGTTGAACATTGTTGAACCATGATTTTTTATTGAAAAATCTTAGGATTAAACGTGTTAGTCAATATAGATGATAAAATGAGCGGCTTTGGAAGTTTAAAAAGGCGATTTTACATCTAAAATTGGATTAAAGTTCAACATTACATATCATGTTCAAAGTTTGAGATTGTTGAAGGTTGGAATGTACTAATTGTTGTTATCTTTGTCTTATGATTGTAGCCATGTTTCGTGGGAGCAAGAAGGCAAAGACCTCCGGTCAAGGGTCATCTTCAGGAGCCGGTTCAGGCTCTGGGGTTTATCAAAGGCGATGGGAACAGCTTAGTAATGTAGAAGAAGGCGATGGTCAACTTGAAAGACAAGATTGGGCTTGGGAAGAGGCAAAGAACAGTGGGTCGGCTTCGAAATGGAAGGAAGAGAAAACAAAGGCTCTTTCTAGATACAATAATAAGAGGTTGGAAGCCAAGATGTGGAAGATGAAAATGGTTACGGGCATTTCAAAACCCGTACCCGACAGGGCGGTTTGTGAACGTACGGTGGATGTCGAAGAGTTTAGGAAGATTGGGATAGTGCAAAGGTTCGAGAAACTCGGTTGGGAGCGAGTGATTGATTGGTGTGATGACATCACTAATCGGGTATACTTGGGGGCAGTTTGTGAGTGGCTATCCACTCTTCGTTTTGAACATTCCGATAGACCAGCCCATAGGTGGAAGTTGATTGGGAACATTGGGAAAAATCAAATGGTGATGTCCTTCGAGCATATGAATGCTATAGCGAGGTTTGACTCGCTTGGGGTCGACGCGTACGATTATTATGGGTATGATCAGTTTTTGGATAACAAGAGGAATGATGCTGACCCAGTGACTCTCTTGGAGGATACATTACCCGGTTCTGGGGGTTCAGGTAACGCAAGGGCAGATATGTCTCTGATGGGAAAGATATTGCAAGGTATCTCGTTGGAGAACATTATGGTACGGTTTGGAGACCGTGGAACGGTGAAGGCACCCGACTGTCGGGTGGTGCATGCATTGTTATATGGGATGCCCAAGCTCTCGTGGCGTCAAATTGTTATGATTAACACATGGGATACACGGGAATCGTTTAAACGCAAAATGATTCCTTACCCAAGATTGATCAGCGCCATGATTCTCCAACAAAATGCATTACCTCAAGACTCACTATGGGTATCCAAACCCGTTGATCAATTCAACTTTGCCTCTATGAGGCGACATTGGAACATAACCGTGAAATATTTTGGGCATTTGCACACGGTTGAAGATGAGCAAGGGGATAGCTATCGGTTCAACGACAAGGAGGTTAATGAAGAAGGTGAGGAAGAAGGGGGCGATGAGGAGATGCCCGATGTTGAGGAGGACATTGATCCTTCCGGTCCACGGGGACCGAGGCGTAGGTACCGGAAAAAGCATAGGGAAATCTCTGCCAATGTGGCAGATTTTGTGAATCAAAGACAAATACCGTCGTATCGGTTGTGGAACCTTGCGGATCAAGCGATCTACGACAATGTGTCGGTGGGTATTGGTGAAGCAAGAGAGTACCATGCTAGTCGGAAAGAATGGGAAGAGGCGCAAGGGGCGTACTCACAACAACAATGGGGTTTTCAATCATCTTTCCGCGAGAGGGTGGAAAAACAGTTGGAGGAACAGCAACTGCAACATGCGTTACAACAATCTCAAATGGAACGCATGATACAGCTGCAAGAAGAGGAAAGGGCCCGCAGACAAGCGTGGGAGGAAGAGGATGCTAGGCGCCGGAATGCACAGGCAGAGTTGGACCAACGCCGATGGGGAGCGTTGGCTTTCTCCAACCAGATGGCAATTAATAATTTCAAGGTACTCCATGACCAAGAACGCCATCAACGAGATTATCAAGCCGGGCTTCCATATGCTGAACATTCGGGGTGGACTGATTACCCCAACCTTCCTCATCCGCGAGGGCCAGCCGATCCAATCCCTCACTGGCCCGAAGCAGTCGGCTCGAGTTTCGTTCCCATGCCATACCAACCGCCACCCCAACAAGAGTCAAGCCCGCTGGATAACTATAGGGATATGTTCGAGGCCCTTACTGGTTATCCGTAACAGCCGAACCCGCCAGTGAACCCTAATGAGAGATATCAGCGGTAGAGGCGAGGTACGTTTTATTGTTGTTGTTGTATATTATTGTTTATTTTCGTTTTTCTCGTTTTGATTATTTAAATTATTGCCTAGTTAAATGAACTTTGTGGGTGTGTTCCCTATATAACCCTCACGAGACCGACTCGTCCTCCCGAGCTATCGGGAGGTTTAAAGGGCTTGCGTGCATATGCTAAATGCCGTCGTGATTCCTACGAAAGTGAGTTAGGTTTGTTGTTGTTGTCAAATATTTTCCACATAAAATCGAAGTGAAATAATGCATGGCTTGGTAATACGTTCATAAAAATGGTAGAACTAAGTAACTAACAAATTTTGATGGTTGTGAGAAGCATGCTTCTACACAAGGATTAGAATTTGTAGGTATAACGGGTTCGAGGGACAACCACTTTTATGAAGAGACGAAGAATATGAGCATCAAGCGATAACAGTCAGGTGCATGTGTTTCTTTTTACTTTGATTGGTAGTTTAGAATAAGTGGATTGTAATATGTATTTTAATTTCCGGGGTGAAAAGTTGGGAAGGGTAGTCGTGTCACATCCCTTGTGCGTTGCTAAAACTCTAGTTCCTACACATTGAGGACAATATGTACTTCAAGTGTGGGGATGGGGGAGTAGTAAAAATTTTTCGATTTTGACCCATTCCTTTAAACACTACACATTGAGGGCAATGTTTACCTCAAGTGTGGGGATGGGGGAAAATTTCAAAAATTTTTCAAAAATATCTTGTTTTCAAAGCAATCTCAAAAGCACAAGTAACCAAGTCAACGAGGGATGTCACAACCCATTTGGTCTTTTGTCATGGTCAAGTTCAAATTAATAAGCATAACGGGTATTTAGCGGGTGGTTATTTGGGAATAATTCGCCTAAGGAACTAGCAATGTATGCATATCACATATCATACCCTTATACGTGAGGTTTGAGCCACTTATATATCATAGATTCACATTTACATGTTTCTTTGTTTGAGTGGACCGTTAGTCGCGTATTGTAGAACTTGCAATTTTTGATACGTTTGAGACTATAGACCAAATACAAGCACGAGAATGATTAAGGCATTAGGTAAACTTTTTTCTCTTTAAACCATTTCTCTATCCTTACCCGAACAAATTCCTTAGTCGCCCATTTTGAGCCTAAACCTTTCGTTTGACTACCCTATAGCCCATAAACCTTAAACCTTTTCTTTTTAAACCCATGTGATGAAAATTCGATTATAAGAGCTTAAGTTTGTATAGTTGTTATATCTTGTGAAAAAAAAAATTTGTGAAAAAGAATTGAAAATTGTGGAAGAAAAACACAAAAAGTAGCGTTAGTAGTTATCGAATAAAAGGGTGAAAGATTATTGCCCATAGTGGATGTTTATAGTTTACTTTTGTTTAGGATAGTCTTTGGTAATAAAAAGTCGAAGTTTCATCACTCTAGCCACTTTAAAAATATCTTATTTCCTACCCTTCGCCTAGCCCCGTTACAACCCCTCAAAGACCTTTTGACTTGTGCTTAGTATTTGTGTTCGATAGTGGAGAATGATTGAGTTGCAAGCCTATGCGGGTACGTGTTCTAATCGGTTTTGAGCGATTAATTGTTGAAATGCTAATACATTATACATGTTAGCAAATTTTAATCCGAGTGGAGAGCACATTGTGAGGGATATGCATGAGTTGTTAGTTTTACGGGCGGGTTAATCTTGGGTAACCATTTGTGTATCTAAAAGCATGTTACCGTTAAATACATTGAATAGTGTAAAGAGTTTGAACTTTAGCATGACATTAGACCTTAACCTTTGTCTCGGGAATGGGATGTATATTCGTTGTTCGACCCACGTGAAAGTGAAAAACAGATTTGCTTGAGGGCAAGCAAAAGACAAGTGTGGGGATGTGATACGTGGTTGAAAACCGGTGCTTGTAATTGTTTAAGTTGATGTTTTTTCTTGGCTTTTAATCTCGAATAGCCTACTTTTAATTAGATTTGTGTTTTGCAGGTCTACGGGAGTTTAAGGAGCTTTTCGGGAGCTTTACGGGTCACCGGAGTGAAAACGGGACCACCGGGATGCGAAACGGGTCAACCGGACTCAAGAAAGGGACGAAACAGAAAACCCAACATCCAGGCACCGTCGCCGACGCCCATAGGGGCCGTCGCCGACAGTTTACACATATCTCCGTAGCCCAAATTCGTCCGTAGACAGGGAAATAAGCCGTCAGACGAAAACAAGGAAACAGGCACCGTCGCTGACGGGGCTTCAGGCCGTCGGCGACGGCTTCTAAATGTTGCTGACGCCGTTTTGCTTGTTTGGGGGTGTTGGAACGAATCAAAAAGGTTGTCGGCCATCAATTCGGGAGTTACATCTTTTTGAAGTTTGAATACTCATCTTGGAGCCATTGGAGACCATCTCTAACACTCGGAATCACCTACCCACTCCATCATCATCTTCCAACAATCGAATCACCATCAAATCACCAATTCACCATCCTAAACCCTAGTTCTCCATCCTTCATTCACACTCACCATTTTCACCCACAAACCCCATTCATCCATCAATTCTCCATCCAAGCAAGCTTCAAAGATGAATTCTTCCGCATTCCAAACATCCGGTGATCAAGCTTCTTCAACCATGAGCGGCTAATCATCTCGGTTTCACCCCGGTGTAGGTAGTTGTTAATTCTAGGGTTTTGAATTGTTCTTGTTTTAACTTAGTGACAATTTGTATTTGGTTTTTGAAACTCTTGACAATAGTATTACATTTGTTACGAATTCGTGAATTGTCGAGCGATGTTAAAAGTTATGACTTCGCGAAACGGTGATATGTAATTGTACATTGTCATTGTTAGGATTTACTTGTGTTGATTACAAAGTGTCTTTTTGTCCGTTCTTCGGGGCGTTGATAGTTAGTAGCACCTAAGTCACGGTACACTAAATCCGTTAATCAAATGCATTTGAGTTAAAACTAGAACTTGTAGAAATCCTAGGTTAATAATTACCGAAACCGGGTGTGATTCCTTTTTATTATTATCGTTCTAGTAATCATTTTTCTTGCAATCGTTAATTAGTAGTTGTTAATCATTTGCATCAATTCAATTAGTTAAAAATCATATCTCTCCATTAAACAAAAATACAAAAACACTTTAGCAAGCTTCATAATTGTGACAATTGTTTATAATTCATTCGAATCCATACACAAACCACATACTCTTCGTGGATCGACCCCTTACTACCACTAACACATTGTTAAGGGTAATTTGGGCTTATAAATATTATCTTTGACCGGAGCGTGACACTCCGATCATAAACGCATAGTTTGGGTTTAAAACCATTTTTGTCATAAAGGCTCATTGCCTACTGATATAACTTGTTAAAATAAGTGGTTTTGCTGATTTATTCAAACCCGAACATCAGAAGTATAAATAGACTCTTTTATAATCTTTAAAATGACCAAAATACCCCTACGGGGCGTATTATGGGATTAAACTCGTTATGGGCATAATGGAAGGTATCCTACTGATATCACAACCTCTTTAGAGCATATTGACTTAGGAAACCTGTATAAGACTCTTACGGTTACCCGTTACGCCATTTACGCGTTCGGTTCGGTCTATGTAACTAGTTTACATAAATTAGCCGAAACGGGTCAAACCTTGTCGTTTCTATCTCAAAATCCAGAATGTGGTTAGATTACCCATATAAAACAAGTCTTCAAACTTGTCGGGTCTAAATCACATTCTATTCCGGTCTTCGCGTAATCGTGCGTTCGAACCGTATCTTTCGTTAAAACTAACCGGTCTAAGTTTAAGCTTAATCAAAGACCCGTTAGGATTCTAATAGGTTATTGTAAACCTTCGTTCCAGAATAGGAGACCCGGTAAAAGCTACTTGCATTAGCTGTTTGTGAATTATACTTGCAATGGTAAATACTTTTAACTTATTTCCCTATTCGGGCTTGGGGTACGGTATATAGAATACCGCTTGGTCGGGCATTTGACCTTAATCGATTAGTGGTTAAGTATTGTCAAGATGACCCGTTAAAAATTTGATTTGTTTGCTTAAAGCCTTTGGGGGGTTAATGACCATGTCCCGGATATCCCTGGCATCATCTTACGAGATGGCCACGACCTAAGCACGGGGTGTAGGCGTACACCTGACAGCTACATATGAAAAATGGTATCTCACTTAAGGATTTACCTTGTGGGTATTATACCTGTGGTGTGTCTATTAGTCTTTAACCTGGTCTACGGAACGGGCTACTGAACGCAAAGAAACATGTAATTCGTTTACAAGTATTATATTAAAATAATTATCCCAAGTTATAAAAGTTTGTGCCACGTGCATTCAAATCAATTTTTATTAAACCTTTTACAAAAGTGTCGATTGAATGTATTTACCAGTGTAAACTGACGTATTTTCCCAAAAAGGTTAAGTGCAGGTACTAAGCGAAATGGGCTGGCTTCCTCCTAGCGTCCACAATAAGTCTCGCAAGCTTGGGCGTCAAACTGTTGAACATTATTTCCTATTTTATTTTGATCTCCTGTGGATTATTTCAACTATTTGTGATACATGATATTACAATTATTTTCAGTTGAAATATATCTATCTTTTGCTTCCGCTGTGCATTTATATATTGTGTTGTTTGACTGTATTATTGCCAACTACGTCACGGTAATCCCCCATCGGGCCCACCGGTGAAACGTGTGGAAATCAGGGCGTGACATGTTGGTATCAGAGCCAACGTTGAGTGAATTAAACACTAGCCTTTTGTGTTTAATCTCAATGACACAATTGCACGTAATCGAGTCTAGACAAGAACATAGGACAATCCCGAATTGTTGCTTTAGTTTGTCCTTTATTGTTTGTTATTTATTTCAATTGTGAAGGCAGGAAATATGCCACCAGCAATCAGAAGAGGAGGAAGAGGCAAAGGGCCAATCACTACCCACAATGATCACGAGGCCGGACCTTCACACATGCGAGCTCCTTCCAGCATAAGGAGTGCCGAACCTTAGAGGAACAGGAGGAACCTCTTTGAGCCCGCTAGACGGTCTACCTCACACAGTTCGACACCTTCATCCGTCACTCTTTTGGGCCGAATTCGGAGAACGAGCCCGATAACCCTCAACCTTCATTTATACCTCTCCAGCGTTCCGTTTCGCACTGTTCTTTTGGTGACCCTACTCCTGTCTTTCAGGGCCGGTTCAACCCGGCAAACTTTGTCCAAGAACTAGTAGGTTTTAACTCTTTAGGACCAGAGGACCATTTCTCCGAAGACAATGCGATGGATATGGACGAGGACACGGATCCCGTCAAGCCTGCAAGAGGTACCCCCAACCATCCTATTGAGATCTCTGGTGGATCATCCTTCCATGGAACACCTATCAGGGTCCAGACAGTTACCAAGCGAGGTTCAACCAGTGTGAGTGGTACTTTACACCCTCTCACCATCTATCGCCTCATGAGCAGCAGCAGGATCCCTCCGAGGATTCGCGTTTCATGGCAGTAACACCACCGCCTCCACCGCCACCAGTTCATCAAGCACCTCCAGATCCGCCAAGGCGTAGAAGAACAGGCGCGCGGATGTCCACACAAAGAGGGGATTTTCACTTTAGCACTCCTCACCACTCAAGTGGAAGTCACTATCCGCCACTGCCTGAAGACCCACAAATGGGCGGACCTTCGAACCACCCTGCAGAGGTGAATTTTGCACCAGTTGCACCACCTCCGCCACCATTCGGCTATGATAACCCGATACCTATATACGCCGGTTCCACAGCATATAACCCGTTTGAGCTGCCGACTCACACCCACTATAACTATGCTGATGCCGACCCATACTTGGTAGCGGCTAACTACAACGCCCTTCATCCAGAAGGACCTTATGGAAATCCTTGGGGAATGGGATACTCAGCTCATGGGTATCCAACACCTGCTAGACCTCCGGTTCAACAGCCGTCGCAGCAGCCACGTTTTTCCCCACCGGAACAGGAAGAAATCTCCACCGTTTAAACAGGGTGGAACGAGATTTTGAACAAGAGCGTAAGAACAACCGAGGATTCCTCAAAGGCCTAGCAAACCTATTAAAAGGAAAGAAGAAGCGAGATCATTAGTCTCTATATGTACTATTGTATTTCCTATTTCAATCAAGTCTCTGCGTGGACATTTATCTTAGTGTTTAGTCCCTGCATGGACTTGTTTTAGTCCCTGCGTGGACATTTATTGTATGTTTAGTCCCTGCGTGGACTTGCCTTTCAGTCTCTGCGTGGACTTATCTTTTAGTCCTTATGTGGACATCTATCCTTGTATTTGGTCCCTGCGTGGACTTGTTTTTCTGTTAAACCTCTGCGTAGGTATTTTGTCTATTTAAAAGTCCCGTTTAGGGCAGTGTGTAACCTTTTTATATGTATTGGAATGTTAAGTTTATAAATTTCATTTTTGTCATTATATGCAAAATTATATGAAATAAATAAATCAAAAATCATTCCTTTTAAATTAATCTGCCTACCAGTTATTAAATAAAGAATCTTAATGGTATAACCTAGCCTTCGTGTCATTTTAAGACCCGGCCAAGATGGTAAAACCTGATTAAAAGATTCGAATTCCTGTTAACCTCTGTAAACATGTTAACACTCCTGGCAGACGTGATTCGTTAAAATCACACGCGTCATTCTTCTATAAGGATCCTTCAAGAGATTCCAAACCTAACTTAATGATCTATAAATCATGGGTTTTAAATCATCAAGTAAGATGATCACTTATCAAACATCCATTAGTGATGTAGTGCCTACGGGCCATATTCATTGTCATAAAAGACAAAAGACAGTTGTAGTCTATGACTCCCTGTCAGAAAGAGGTAAGGAACTATGTCCAAACCTTTATGCCTAGATTCTCTGAAATCCTGGCTGATAATATAAAACGTCCATGTGACTAGGCTTTTGTGCCACTAACAATATTGTTTGTAATTGGGATAAGTTATATTCAAATCCTAAATAAATGTGAGTAACAAATTAACCAAATATGGTCTATGTTTACCATGGTTAATGAATTGCCATAAAAGACAATTCCATAATAAACTCCCAAATAAACTTTTGTCATTATCTTATGTAGCAGCTCAAGATTTCAACGGCTGACTCGGATGAAATAATAGTCATCCAAAGGAGAATGAGAATGAGGTTCGTATTAATATCGCGGGTGCAGAACTTCAAGCATTAATTGACAATGCTGTTACGAAAGCCTTGGATAGGCAGTACAGTGAGTCGAGCGGGACTCGGAGTAGGACCCGATCCGCACCGCATTCAAAACCCAAGACTCATTCCGAGGCACATAGCAAGCCTCCCTCCAAGAAAAATGAACCAAAGAAAGACGATGACGATCGTCACTCCTCAAACCATCATAGTGTCCCGTCTCAAAAAGTTGTGCTGAACCAAGGACCCCGTGATAAGGGTTGCTCTTACAAGTACTTCGTTTCGTGCAAGCCCCGGGATTTTACAGGGGAGAAAGGAGTGATAGACTGCATGACATGGTTAGATGAGATGGACACGGTGGTTGATATCAGCGGGTGCGCTGAAAAGGATGTGGTAAAGTTTGTGTCACAATCATTCAAGGGTGAGGCCTTAGCCTGGTGGAGATCATTGATTCAGGCAACTGGGAAGATTCCACTATACGATATGTCATGGGAACAATTTGCTTCCCTCATCCGAGACAACTACTGCCCTTAGCATGAGGTAGAAAAGATCGAGGCGGATTTTCTGTCATTAACTATGAAGAATCTGGATTGCCAAGCTTACCTAACGAGCTTTAACACGATGTCAAGGTTGGTTCCTTATCTGGTGACCCCGGAACCTAAAAGGATAGCTTGTTTCATAGGGGGCTTAGCTCCGGAGATCAAGGCTAGTGTGAAAGCCTCTTGGCCAGCTACATTCAGGTCAGTAGCTGATATATCCTTATCCCTCACGCTGGATGTGGTCAGACTGAGATCGCTGAGGAACAAGGATGCCGAGAAGAGAAAGCATGATGATGACAACAACTCTCGCCGATCAAACAAGAAGCACCGAGGGAACAATGACCACAGGAAGGGATCTGGTTCAAGGAAAGATGGGCATCAATCTGGGGATAAGCCCAAGTGTAAGACTTGCCAGAAATACCATTATGGGAAGTGCAGACTTGACTCCAAATCGCAATCTCAGTCGGGACGTTGTGGAATTTGCAAGTCCATGGAACATAAAACCCTCGAGTGCAAGAAGCTGAAGGATGCAACGTGCTACAGTTGCAACGAAAAGGGGCACATTAAGACGAATTGCCCAAAGAATGCCAAGAAAGCTGAAGAAGGGAAAAAGACTAATGCTAGAGTCTTCAGAATGGATGCAAAGGAAGCTGTGCAGGACGACAATGTGATCACAGGTACCTTCCTTATAAATGATGTCTATGCAAGAGTACTATTTGATTCAGGAGCTGATAAATCTTTCATAGACAATAAGTTTTGCAAATTGCTGAATTTACCTGTTAAGACTTTAAGTGTGAAGTATGAGGTGGAACTAGCTGATGGCACCTTAGAAACTACCTCAACCATTTTAGAGGGATGTTCCATATCTATTAAGGACCACTCCTTTCCGTTGTCCCTACTTCCTTTAAAGTTAGCCGGTTTCGATATAGTTTTGGGGATGGACTGGTTATCTCATAACCAGGCCCAGATTGTCTGCAATAATAAGCAAGTGGTGATCAAGACTCCGTCTGGTGAACCACTTACCATTCAGGGAGATACCCAGTATGGACTGCCTGAGCAAGTGACTATGCTCAAGGCTTCTAGATGTTTGAAAAAGGGTTGTGTCATCTACAAGGCACAAGTGACTATAGATGAGCCGAAACCCAAGATTGAAGATATCCCTGTCATTTCTGAATACCCTGAAGTTTTTCCCGAAGAACTACCTGGTTTACCCCCAGATAGGCAAGTAGAGTTTAGAATTGACATTATTCCTAGGGCAGCACCTGTTGCAGGAGCACCCTACAAATTGGCACCAACAGAGATGAAGGAATTAAGAACACAACTGGATGAATTGCTAGCCAAAGGTTTTATTAGACCTAGTTCGTCTCCTTGGGGAACACCAATCTTATTTGTCAAGAAGAAGGATGGATCGATGCATCTGTGCATCGATTACCGTGAGCTTAACAAGGCCACTATCAAGAATAGGTATCCATTACCCAGGATCGACGATCTGTTCGACCAACTTCAAGGGGCAAGCTACTTCTCTAAGATTGATCTGAGATCAGGTTATCACCAACTGAAGGTTAGAGATGAAGACGTGCACAAGACTGCATTTAGGACTCGTTATGGTCATTACGAGTTCCTAGTGATGCCTTTTGGGCTCACTAATGCACCAGCGGCATTCATGGACCTTATGAACCGTGTCTGCAAATCATACTTGGACAAATTTGTCATCGTCTTCATAGACGACATTCTGATCTACTCCAAGAACCAAGCTGATCATGAAAAGCATCTTCGCTGTATTCTTTCACTACTTCAACAGGAAAAGCTCTACGCCAAATTCTCTAAATGTGAATTCTGGCTTCGAGAAGTCCAATTCCTTGGACATATGGTTAGTGAGCGTGATATCCAAGTGGATCCCGCTAAGGTGGAAGCTGTCATGAATTGGCAAGAGCCGAAGACGCCCACAGAAATTCGCAGCTTCTTGGGATTGGCAGGTTATTACAGACGCTTTATTGAAAAATTTTCAAGGATTGCTGCACCCCTAACTTCTTTGACTAGAAAGAATATTAAGTTCAATTGGGGTCCTAAGCAGCAAAAGTCCTTCGATATCCTTAAGCAGAAGCTAAGCAATGCACCTGTGTTAACATTGCCAGACGGGATAGAAGAGTTTGTAGTATATTGTGATGCATCACACACCGGGATGGGTTGTGTGCTTATGCAGAAAGGCAAGGTTATTGCATATACTTCACGTCAGTTAAAGGTGCATGAAAAGAATTACACCACCCATGACTTGGAGTTGGGTGCCGTTGTATTCGCACTAAAGCTATGGAGGCACTATTTATATGGCATCAAATTCGTGATCTATTCTGATCACAAGAGCCTCCAGCACCTGTTCAATCAAAAGGATTTGAACATGAGGCAACGACGGTGGATGGAGACTTTGAATGATTATGATTGTGAGATAAGATACCATCCTGGCAAGGCGAATGTAGTCGCCGATGCCTTGAGCCGAAAGGAAAGGGTGAAGCCTATTAGAATCAATGCCAAGAGCATTCAGATACGGAATAGTTTGAATGAAAGGTTGTTAGCTGCACAGAAAGAAGCTGTGCTAGAAGCTAACTATCCTAATGAAAAGTTAGGGGTAACTGAAGAACAGTTATCCTATGGCAAGGATGGAATTTTAAGGTTAAATGGACGAATATGGGTTCCAGTTTATGGGGGACTACTGTCACACCCCAACCGATGGCGGAAACATCGGGATGAGACGTACAAACTGCTCAAAGACATCATAACACTAAATGTGACAATATATTAAAGTTTCATTTATTAAAATCTCAAAGTTTTCATACATTAACAAGAAAAGGAAATAACAAACATTAACATAATTTATTTCATGGTGGGTTTCTAAGCCATCCTATTTGTTTCTTCCAATCTTGATTCATCATCCTGCAGTATGCATTTAAAATAAAGTCAACAAAACATGTTGGCGAGTACACAAGTTTGAATATAGTATAATATGATTAAAATTGTTTAACATGATCAAATCCACGTGAATACATGATTTCATATTAACAGTTATACTCGTAACGATGAAACTATGTGTTCAAACCAAAGTTTAACGCAATTAACGTGCCTACCCAAAAAGGGTGGTAAAATGAGTAACATAGAATAAACCTAACAATACCCATAATATTATGGGAGAGGCGTTACAACCTACAGCGCTGCCATTGTTAGGGGAGGTTTGCAAAGTTAATGAACACACAGTCATAAATGTTTAACAGTAGCATAACGTGATTAACATGAGTCAAATAGATTCACATGAAATGTGGATTGGGGGTGCAAAAATGTTTAACATAGTGTGTTTGATATAGAAATGCATACAGCAACCAAAATGTGATAAAATAGAAAATGGGTCATGTATACTCACCTTAGGTTGCATTGCGTTTTTCATGGAATAATTAAGAACAAGAATTTCCCAAGAGGATGAGCACAAGAGAATTACCCTATTAATTTTGAGGATTGGTTAAATATTGGAAATTTAGGGATTATTTAAATAACAAGGCAATTATAAAAATAGCATTAACATCCCAATCATATGTCTCATATTTTGTATATTTAATGAAATATGTGACAACTTATAAATAAATGAGTAAAAATAAATATTGATTGTTATATAATATTATAATAATATTATAACTGATTTTACCAAAGTATAATAAATATTATTACTAAAATGTTAGATTATATAAATAATGATTCCTAATTAGCATGTATTTAAATTAAAAATTCTGATATATATATAGATTAATAATTTTGATTTAAAATAATAAATCTGATTATATATATATATATATAAGATAATAATTCCAATCTAAATAAAATAGTAAAACTATTTATAATAATTCTGATTTAATTCCGAAAATAATTCTGATTTAAAAATAAATTTCTGATTTAAATAATAAATCAGAAAATAATAATAATTCTGATAAATTTCTGATTTAAATAATAAATCAGAAAATAATAATTCTGTTTATTATGTATAAAAATTATGACTTAAATAAATTAAACTAATAAATCTGACATACATATAAAATGTTAATTCTGATTTAATATAAATAAAAATTCTGATTTTTCAAAATATAAATTCTGATTTTAAATAAGTAATAATTCTGAAATATAAATTCTGGAAATAAATAAAACAGAAATAAAAATTCTGATTTAAATAATACTTCTGAAATATAATTTCTGATTTAAATAAAATAGTACTTCTGATTTTATAACATATATTCTGATTTAAATATAAATTCTGATTAAAATTCTGATTTTAAATAAAATATTAAATCTGATTTTAAAAATATAAATTCTGATAATAATCTGATTTTAAAATATAATTTCTGATATTAAATAATAATTCTGAAAATCTAAAATAATCCTAAATAAAATCTGATTTAATAATAATAATAATAATAATAATAATAATAATAATAATAATAATAATAATAATAATAGTAATAATAATAGTTATATCTGAATTTTAATAATAATAATAATAATAATAATAATAATAATAATAATAATAATAATAATAATAATAATAATAATAACAGTAATATAAACGAACTGAAAAAGAAAACGGGAAAACGAATCGAAACGGGAATTCGTACCGGACAATGGCGGTGGCTGATGAACTCCGGCGAAGGCGACGGTCGGAGGTCCGGCGAGACGAAGGTGACGATCGGAGACGAATCGAGTTCGAGTTGTTTCGGTTTGTTTCGGTTTGATCGAGAACGAATGAAAGGGAAAAAAATGGTTTGGTTAACCGGTTTATATAGAAGTTAGCATGTATCGGTTACGGGTAATGGAAAGTCGGGTTCCGGTAAGCAATTGAAGGGACGAAGAAGACGATCTGTTCAGGCGGTTTCTTTTGATTCAAATTCAGCGTATTTAATGACATGATATATGAAATGGTTTCTGGAATGTATAACAATAACGAAGACAGCCCAGTTGGTTAATGCGCGTGTTTGAGAACTAGTGGTCGCGGGTTCGAATCCGGTTCCACGCGCATACGGTTCAAACCCAATCTTTTTTATTAACAGTTAGTCTGAATTAACTGGGTTAGTCACTAACTGAGTTTTCTGACTCAGTTAGTGCTGCCCTTAAATAAACTTAACCTGGTTAGCTGATTTAACCAGGATTTAGCTAACCAGGTTAGTTTAACTAACCAAAATCATCAAAAATCAATAAAACTTAGTTTTAAATATTTATTTATTTATTTAGTTTTAATTATAAATTTACTTATTTAAAATATTAATAAAATAATATAGAAATCATTTTAACCCAAATTTTGATATTTTTACCGAATTAACGTATAAATTCCCAATTTTCGTACGGTTTAGGGAAATCTCTTGGCAACGATGAATTTATGAGCTGAGATTAAGATGTAATTTCACTGTTTTTACGTGTTTAACATAGTTTCAACATGTTATCAATTGTTTTGACAACACATAGCATTCAAACATAAATATGGATAAAATCATGCATTTTCATTATGATTTCAAGTCTCGAGTACAATTTGGGAATAAAACCAAATACCACAAAGGTACAACTTACAAAAATAGAAAGTACAAATAGACTTGCCAAAAATGGAAAGATCGAAAATACGAGATGTCACAGTCTCCCCTACTTTAGGAGATTTCGTCCTCGAAATCTTAAGAAGAAGACTGATTCGTGTTCCCAACTTGAAATGAAGATAACGCTCAAATATAAAGTTTCGTTGAAAACGAAAAGAGTTAGCAACTACCTCTGAGGTAAGGAAATCACCCCTGGCTCATTGGTGAAGTTGAAAATTCAGAGAAGCTAATCGTCAAGGTAAGGAAATCACTCCTATCTTGATGATATTAGCATAAGATTCAGAACAATCCACATGACACACTTAGTTAACAAGATTAACGTATCACTGGCATGTGAATAAACATGTCAACCCATCGTGTACCGCAATTGAAAGACTTAACATGACCACTAGAATACGGGCGGGCGCTACTCCTATAGCACTACGCATAGTGCTATACATGTTAAGGTGTGGGTTAAAAGACAAGTTCATCACATAAGAATAACCCAGTAATCACGAATCCAGTATAACATATTAGTATGCATGTATTAAATTGAAATTATATAACGTACAAATGTAGAACACATGAAGAAAATGAGATAGCATAAAAGAGATTTAACGTAAAACATAATAATTGAGATAACATAAAAAAAGATTTATCATAAAAACATGGATTGTCACGGAACGTAACATAAGACTATTCCAAAGTGAATCGAAATCCTTTTCGAATTAAGGAGACGTGCTTTGGCCTAATAGACAAACACTCTCATCGAGGAGCGACTAACGATGTTTGTCCTTCCAGTTACTACACGTCCTTAATTGATTGGGAAAATCGAAACTTTGGCGAGATCGAAAATCAAGGAATGGGACTAGTTAACAAGATGCGAGTTTCACCTCTAACTTGATAACATCGTACCCTAATGTGGTTGGTACTTATCCTAAGATAAGGGTCCACTAGAATATGAAATGGAAAACTCCCAACAAGGTTTGGATATCACTCCTAACTTGAGGGTAGATTTCGTGCAAAAATCGAAGCATAGCTGAGTGAAAATCATCACCAAGTGTGGGAATCACCCCTATCTTGATGAATCATTTCAATTGTATTGTAAGAGTGTCTTCAAAGCTTCCATGTGTGTATTGTGTTAGCCTTAGGAAAGGCTTGTATATTAGAAGTCCAAAAGAATAGAGGGAAGCAAGGAAGAGAGAAAGGAATATTGTCTTAAACATCAAATAAATGAGAAAGCTCCTAAACTATAGACTAGGTAAAAGCATTCCTACTTTTCCTAATTCCCTATAGTTATGGCTCTGATACCAATCTGTCACACCCCAACCGATGGCGGAAACATCGGGATGAGACGTACAAACTGCTCAAAGACATCATAACACTAAATGTGACAATATATTAAAGTTTCATTTATTAAAATCTCAAAGTTTTCATACATTAACAAGAAAAGGAAATAACAAACATTAACATAATTTATTTCATGGGGAGTTTCTAAGCCATCCTATTTGTTTCTTCCAATCTTGATTCATCATCCTGCAGTATGCATTTAAAATAAAGTCAACAAAACATGTTGGCGAGTACACAAGTTTGAATATAGTATAATATGATTAAAATTGTTTAACATGATCAAATCCACGTGAATACATGATTTCATATTAACAGTTATACTCGTAACGATGAAACTATGTGTTCAAACCAAAGTTTAACGCAATTAACGTGCCTACCCAAAAAGGGTGGTAAAATGAGTAACATAGAATAAACCTAACAATACCCATAATATTATGGGAGGGGCGTTACAACCTACAGCGCTGCCATTGTTAGGGGAGGTTTGCAAAGTTAATGAACACACAGTCATAAATGTTTAACAGTAGCATAACGTGATTAACATGAGTCAAATAGATTCACATGAAATGTGGATTGAGGGTGCAAAAATGTTTAACATAGTGTGTTTGATATAGAAATGCATACAGCACCCAAAATGTGATAAAATAGAAAATGGGTCATGTATACTCACCTTAGGTTGCGTTGCGTTTTTCATGGAATAATTAAGAACAAGAATTTCCCAAGAGGATGAGCACAAGAGAATTACCCTATTAATTTTGAGGATTGGTTAAATATTGGAAATTTAGGGATTATTTAAATAACAAGGCAATTATAAAAATAGCATTAACATCCCAATCATATGTCTCATATTTTGTATATTTAATGAAATATGTGACAACTTATAAATAAATGAGTAAAAATAAATATTGATTGTTATATAATATTATAATAATATTATAACTGATTTTACCAAAGTATAATAAATATTATTACTAAAATGTTAGATTATATAAATAATGATTCCTAATTAGCATGTATTTAAATTAAAAATTCTGATATATATATAGATTAATAATTTTGATTTAAAATAATAAATCTGATTATATATATATATAAGATAATAATTCCAATCTAAATAAAATAGTAAAACTATTTATAATAATTCTGATTTAATTCCGAAAATAATTCTGATTTAAAAATAAATTTCTGATTTAAATAATAAATCAGAAAATAATAATAATTCTGATAAATTTCTGATTTAAATAATAAATCAGAAAATAATAATTCTGTTTATTATGTATAAAAATTCTGACTTAAATAAATTAAACTAATAAATCTGACATACATATAAAATGTTAATTCTGATTTAATATAAATAAAAATTCTGATTTTTCAAAATATAAATTCTGATTTTAAATAAGTAATAATTCTGAAATATAAATTCTGGAAATAAATAAAACAGAAATAAAAATTCTGATTTAAATAATACTTCTGAAATATAATTTCTGATTTAAATAAAATAGTACTTCTGATTTTATAATATATATTCTGATTTAAATATAAATTCTGATTAAAATTCTGATTTTAAATAAAATATTAAATCTGATTTTAAAAATATAAATTCTGATAATAATCTGATTTTAAAATATAATTTCTGATATTAAATAATAATTCTGAAAATCTAAAATAATCCTAAATAAAATCTGATTTAATAATAATGATAATTATATTAATAATAATAATAATAGTAATAATAATAGTTATATCTGAATTTTAATAATAATAATAATAATAATAATAATAATAATAATAATAACAGTAATATAAACGAACTGAAAAAGAAAACGGGAAAACGAATCGAAACGGGAATTCGTACCGGACAATGGCGGTGGCTGATGAACTCCGGCGAAGGCGACGGTCGGAGGTCCGGCGAGACGAAGGTGACGATCGGAGACGAATCGAGTTCGAGTTGTTTCGGTTTGTTTCGGTTTGATCGGGAACGAATGAAAGGGAAAAAAAATGGTTTGGTTAACCGGTTTATATAGAAGTTAGCAGGTATCGGTTACGGGTAATGGAAAGTCGTGTTCCGGTAAGCAATTGAAGGGACGAAGAAGACGATCTGTTCAGGCGGTTTCTTTTGATTCAAATTCAGCGTATTTAATCACATGATATATGAAATGGTTTCTGGAATGTATAACAATAACGAAGACAGCCCAGTTGGTTAATGCGCGTGTTTGAGAACTAGTGGTCGCGGGTTCGAATTCGGTTCCACGCGCATACGGTTCAAACCCAATCTTTTTTATTAACAGTTAGTCTGAATTAACTGGGTTAGTCACTAACTGAGTTTTCTGACTCAGTTAGTGCTGCCCTTAAATAAACTTAACCTGGTTAGCTGATTTAACCAGGATTTAGCTAACCAAGTTAGTTTAACTAACCAAAATCATCAAAAATCAATAAAACTTAGTTTTAAATATTTATTTATTTAGTTTTAATTATAAATTTACTTATTTAAAATATTAATAAAATAATATAGAAATCATTTTAACCCAAATTTTGATATTTTTACCGAATTAACGTATAAATTCCCAATTTTCGTACGGTTTAGGGAAATCTCTTGGTAACGATGAATTTATGAGCTGAGATTAAGATGTAATTTCACTGTTTTTACGTGTTTAACATAGTTTCAACATGTTATCAATTGTTTTGACAACACATAGCATTCAAACATAAATATGGATAAAATCATGCATTTTCATTATGATTTCAAGTCTCGAGTACAATTTGGGAATAAAACCAAATACCACAAAGGTACAACTTACAAAAATAGAAAGTATAAATAGACTTGCCAAAAATGGAAAGATCGAAAATACGAGATGTCACAACTATGAGATGTTATCCTCCAGGAAGCCCACAGTTCCAAATACTCCGTTCATCCTAGAGCTGACAAGATGTACCAGGATTTGAAAGCAAACTTTTGGTGGATAGGCTTGAAGAAGTCCATAGCCACCTATGTCGCTAAATGCTTGACTTGTGCACAAGTCAAAGCTGAACATTAGAAGCCGTCAGGTTTGCTACAACAGCCTGAACTTCCCGAGTGGAAGTGGGAAATGGTGACGATGGATTTTATCACCAAGTTGCCAAAGACAAGGAAAGGAAATGATACGATATGGGTAATAGTTGATAGACTGACTAAGTCAGCGCATTTCCTACCCATTAAGGAGACTTATAGCTCCGACATGTTAGCCCAATTGTACGTAGATAAGATTGTATCTCTTCATGGCGTGCCTGTGTCTATTATCTCTCATAGGGATACCAGATACACGTCACATTTTTGGAAAAGTTTCCAACAATCCTTGGGCACGCGCTTAAACTTCAGTACGGCTTACCTTCCTCAGACGGACGGACAGAGTGAGCGTACAATCCAAACCTTGGAAGACATGCTTCGTGCATGTGTGATTGACTTAGGTGGTAGTTGGGATAACCACCTGCCATTAATCGAGTTCTCGTACAACAATAGCTACCATACGAGCGTTAAGGCTGCGCCTTTCGAAGCCTTGTATGGTAGAAAGTGCAGAACGTCCGTTTGTTGGGCGGAAGTTGGAGATGTCTAGATGACAGGACCTGAGATAATATTTGAAACGACGGACAAGATTGTCCAAATTCGTGACCGTTTGAAAGCTGCCCGTGATAGGCAGAAAAGCTACGCAGATTTAAAGCGTAACCCTTTTAACTTCGAGGTAGGTGACAAGGTATTGCTTAAGGTATCACCCTGGAAGGGAGTGATGCGATTCGGTAAGAAAGGCAAGTTAAGCCCAAGATACATTGGACCCTTCGAGATCATCGAACGTGTCGGATCGGTTGCCTATAAGTTAAACTTACCAGAAGAGCTCAGTGGTATCCACAATGTGTTCCACATCTGCAATCTGAAGAAGTGTTTCGCTAATGAATCACTGGTCATACCACATACAGATGTACACATAGATGAGAGCTTAAAGTTTGTTGAAAAACCTGTGTCGATCGAGGGTCGACAGGTTAAGAAGCTTCGAAGGAAGTATATACCGATTGTAAAGGTAAAATGGGATGCCCGTAGAGGTCCCGAGTACACGTGGGAGGTAGAGTCCACGATGAAAGTGTGACAACCCTCACTAAACCAGGTATCCGTACGACTTAATTAATGACTAATTACTGCTTAATTATTGTGCTTACTTGAAATTACTGATGAATTGCTACTTGATTTCTGATACATGCATTTTCCTGCATCATACTTTACATACGGTCACTACATGCTGAACCTTAGTGAAAAACATGATGCACAAAAGCACAGTAGCACTATAAACGGATAACCTATTGAACATGCTGATAAAGCCAGCATCAGGCAGACACTGCCTCTAAGGCCTGTATGAGCCAGAAATATTTTACTACACCCATAGTGAGTGTAGGGATACAAGGGTTGTAGAACTGCGTCTCTAGGGATAAGTTACAATGACTGGATGTGCCTAAAACGTACACTAAGCACAAAACTCAGCACTTTAATTAACGATTCAGCTTTTAGCTAACTAATAAAGTGCCAAAACATGAGAAAAATATTACTAGACACTTTCCAAAGTGTCGGGAATAAGTTGTGTCACTAAAAAGGGTATTAACGACACTTAAAAGCTTGTTAAGCGCTTTAACGGATTACTATCCAACCAAACAACCGGACTATACCCGGAACATGAAAATATTGTCATTAACGTTATTTGTCTTTTTCTGAGCTAGTTAGGGTCCCTTAATACCCTAACACCCGCCATAAAGCACAACACACAACTAACCGGGTTAATTACTTAACTAACCTAACTAACCTAACTATTATCTAACTAATAGTTATAAACTAACCAAGAACCCCCCCCCCCCTTTAGAAACCGTCCCCATCTAGGGGACATACATGGTACAACTTTGATTATTTTAATCAAAGATGTTTAGTATCTTTGTGACACAAAATCCATTGGTTTATAACTTAAATGTTGCCTATAAGATCAAGAGGTTGCACAAGATCATTTATCATTCACAACTCAAGACAAACAACTCTATGTTGCCCTCTATAAGCTTCGGCCGAGATCCCCTATATACATCCATCCATTTTTCGATTTCCTTCTTCACATTCCAAGATCATTCAAGTGTCAAGGGTCACGTATAAGGAGTCTTGGTGCACTCGGAGCTCAAAGGACTTCGCTCTCTTGCTTTTATCCACCCTAGTTGCGTCTAGATTCTTCCCTAGCCTCGAGCTAGTGGTAAGTTACTTAAAGCACCTTCTCGAACTAATTTAAAGTGGTTAAAAGGATTTGTAACGGTTGAAACTTGTAAACTTACATGATGATGCTTTAAAGTTTACTAAAAACACTTAAAAAGATGGTTAAAGGCTTATAAGTTGTGTAAAACTTGTAGTATTTATTTTGTGTGGTTATTTGGACCCGATCTATGTTGTGGTAGCTCGGATCATCATTTAACCCGGGTTGGTCATGGTCATGGATCATGACATAAGGATGTTTAAATGTAACAAGGGTTAAAGGGTGAAACTCTACCACACACAAATCATGAACTTGTGAAAAAGTGATTTTACTTACAAAATAGTGTTTAAAACTAGTAGATCTACGGATCTACAAGTGGTATTTTCAAAGGACCGAGTGTCAAGGAAATTATGTTTTCTAAAGACGGATCTTACGTTAACTAGAATGATTTTTAGAACACACAAGTGTGTAAACACTTGTGTAGCACAAAGTTTCGACAAAATAACAATTTTTGTAAAAGATGACGAGAACTTGTGAAGACGGATTTTCTTTAAAAGCAAGGTTTTTACGAAACCGGACTAATTTATATAAAGATCCGCTAAAAGTAATGAGATTTACTTCGTATTTTTGAGTGAATCACAAGTTCATGAAACCTTTGCGATTTACATATTTATTAACTAGTTTGATGTGTTGGACATTATTTTGATTGAATAAGAAAATTGTTGAATTGATTTGTAAAAGAAAATGATACACTTGAAAGCGTGGCCACCTCCCGTTACAGAGGAAACTCTGGCGAAATTTTTCCAAAAACCTAACACTTAGAATTATTTTCACTATAAGTGTTAGAAATACTTTTTGACATGTTTTCAAAGTATATAAGTTTCGCCACGACTTTATTTACAAAATATCGGAGGTGGGATTTCACAAAATAAAACGTGATATATATATTTGGTAAATATATTTTTCACAACGTCACTTGTCAATTATTTTGTGAAGTGTATAAATATTATTTTTAGGGTAAAAATAATATTATTAAACGTTAACGAATCCAAAATAATACGAACGCCTTCACGATAAATATATAAGTTACACCGGTAATTACTATTACCACTCGATCGTTAAAACGTAACTTACGCAATTTAAAGAAATAATTATGAACGCGTATATTTGACAAAGTATTATTTTGGGAGAATTTTGTGAAGTAAAAATATAATATTTTTGAGAAAAATATTTATATTTTGGAGTTAGAGATAAATATATATTAAGTGAGACTTAATAATATATTACAAACACACATGTATTAAATCCCCCATCCTTGGGAAGGAATATAATTACCAAGTATGCACAGAATGTAAACACGAAATAGTTGTCTAACTATTTCCCAAAACTTAAACCATAAAGCTAAGGCACGGCCGTCCGTCTAATAGAGTTAGTACATGTAGGTCATTGCACAGCTGCTTGACTTGGAGTATTACTTGGTAGAGACGCACCGCTGTGAGTTCATGTCCCCCTTTTCTCTTAACTGTTTTCAACTTTCTAAACTGCGAGGATGAAATACATGTTACTACGAATACTTTATACATGGTATGGTTAGCGTAAGGAGGGTTGTTACTTAGATCATGTGAATGGGTAGGCGGAAACTTGAGGTCATTAATCCTCAGGGTAGGACCGAGGGGCAGGAGCGGTAGATCTACTTGGGTGTAGCGAGCCCAACCCCAGGCCCAGCATAACGGACCTCGGGGTGACTTTGTACCCAACGCATAAGTCTGCTAGGTTTGAGCCTTCCTACTTACATTTCACACATATCAATGGCCTTGCAAACCATTGGTGATCTCTTTTTTTCCTTATTTGCTACATACCAGGATTTTTATACAAACAAAGGTTTATTTGCTCACTTACACATGAACTCGCTCAACATTATTGTTGATTTTTCAACTTACATGTATTTCAGGGAATTAAAGGATCTGGCACGGTATGGCACGTTTTCCCGCTGCACTAGTACGAGGTCATCCGGAATTAGGGAATGTGACTCTTTCCTGGACAAGTCACAGTCCTTAAACTGTGTTTATGTTATGATATGGTTGTGTTTGTGAACAATGTTTATGTCGTTAGGTTGCGTTACCGTTAAAACAATGTTGTTGTACTTGGTTTTTAAACTTAATTGAAGGGATGATCTTGCATGGTTTTTATTCATATAGCTTTGTTATGGTTAAGCTATGGTATTAAGAAGTCACACCAAATTAACCACGCTTCCGCAAAGCCAGGGTGTGACAGCTTGGTATCAGAGCTCTGATCATAGCGAACTAGGATTCCTTCTCGAGTCTAGACTATGATCACTAGGTCTCTCACGAAAACATTTTTACTGCATACCACTTAAGTCCAGATCCAAAACCTTTTTATAAAAAAATGTTGAGCACATTTTATTTATTTATTTTTAGGCTCAGTCTTGGAGGCTGAGGCTCGGTCTTGGAGGCCGAGGCTCGATCTAGGAGATCGAGGTAGATGGCTAGTGAGACTAGGGGAGTAGGCTTAGTCTTGGAGGCTGAGGCTCGGTCTTGGAGGCCGAGGCTCGATCTAAGAGATCGAGGTAAATGGCTAGTAAGAATAGGAAGAGTAGGCTCAGTCTTGGAGGCCGAGGCTCGATCTAAGAGGTCGAGGTGGATGATAGAGCAGTCTTAGAGACTGGGAGGAATTTGGCTAGTGGGACTAGGAGTGTCAGTCTAGGAGACTGGGAGGCTATTGGGACTAGGAAAATTATGTGATTTCTTACTTGGTGACTAATGTGTTTACCTGATTATATGACTGATTATTTGTGCATATTTGTGTTTATGTTACAGATATATGGACTCGCCCGGTACTGGCGACTCAGACACCACAGGACCTAGACCTATAGTATCTGATGACCTAGCATCTTCAGAGCACGAGGTGCACACGTCGGACGTTTCTAGCACGGACGAGGACGACTTTCAGCCCTTCGCGCTACCTGACGAGGCTGATGAGCTCACCGATGGCCCTATTATTGGGTACCTATCGTTAGTGGAGATCCCTGCTCCCATACCCTTAGCTGTTTACCCTGCCTACGATTTACTTCTTAACGCCGAGGCTGACGGCGATATTGATCTGTTTGACGATGATCTCCTAGAGGACGATAAGGAGGGCGAGGCCCTCATAGCCGACAGAGGACTTTTACTGCTCGCAGATGCTCCAGCTACGGAGTCACCTGCACACTCACCTGCTCCAGACTCCTTCGAGTCTGTGGCCTCCGCACCTTCCCACACTCTGAGCGCACATCACTTTTCACATGGTTCAGATCCTGACCAGGCATCCTCTGTTGCCCCTATTCCTAGCTTTGCTTTCGACCATGATGATGTGGAGGATTCCGATCCTATCTTTCCCCCAGGGTTCGACCCGGATCAGGATATAGAGTTTATACCTATGGATCAGCCTATGGAGGATCCAGTCGACCCAGTAGACCCAGTTGACCCCATCGACCCTGAGTTTGACTTTGAGATGGCTTTTGATGATCCCGAGCCTGCCATCGCCCCTGAGCAGGCAGCCGCTCTAGACCCTGTGCTTGAGCATGACCCCGTTCATGTTGGCATGCCTATTGAGCCTGTGATTGCTAACCCACCTATAGCTGATCACCCTGTGGATGCTCCGTTGTTGGAGGGCGATCATGTCATTGCTGCTGATCATGTTGATCACCCACTTATTGCTGATGCACTCGTTCACCCTCTTGTTGCTCCCCCACCTAATCCCGTTCCACTAGAGCCCGAGCATGCACTGTTCGCGACCCACATGGATCCTTGAGATGAGCACGCACAGCACGGATGGATTCCTACTGATGATGAGGTTCCACCTATTCGCCCACAGATCACTGATACTCGTCACGTTGATACCTCCTTTTCATTCCCTCAGTTTACACCTCCAGCGCGACCTGGAGAGGGTTCTTCGGCCCATCCCTTTGGGCATGTGCCGACATCTGTTCCCTTCATGCCACAGTTTCCACCTGTTTTACCCCCTGTTTCTCTATTTCATGTGGCACCTTTTGATCCCACCAGTGAGCCATTCCTTTGGTCGTCACCTCCTGTCATACCACCGACTGACCCCTACCATCCTTTCCACATGGGGCACACTATTGAGGACGTTTTGATGTCTTTTGTTTTTCAGCACGAGGCACACACACAGCGCATTCAGGAGCTGGAGAGAGCTCAGCCGCCGCCGTGTCAGTGCCAGGGTCAGACCCACTCTCCTTTGCAGCCTTCTCGACCTGTACCCCCAGATTATGCTGCACGCCTCTTTGCACTAGAGCAGCAGGTTGCTTCTTTCCTTCGTACTCAGAGAGCCATGGAGGAGGACTGGCTCCAGTTGCGTCGTTTGTTTTACACTCACTTTCCCCCTCCTCCACCGCCATCCGTATAGAGCTCATCAGTGCCGTTTGGGTAGACGTTGGTGAGAAGACGGCGATTGCTTTTGATTGCACAACATTTTTGGAGACTACTTTCTGATTATGACTTTTGTTGATTTTGTACATGGGATGTAGTGACACTGATTTGATATAGTTTTTGGACAGGGGTGATGTAGCCCTGAGTCGATTGATGTTGTATGACACCGTGATGTACTTGTATACTTACTATGTGGTCTCGATATATGGCAATCGCAGTATTCTCATCATAGTTGATGCTTGATTGGTTATTTATATTTTTATGACATGGGATGTTGTGTGAATGATATTTGTGACATGAGATGATATGTGAATGATATATTGATAACATGAGATGTTATGTACTATTACTATCATTATATACGTACGCCTTACTATGGTCTGACCAACGTAAACACATCTTTTAGAAGATGCCGCCGAGACGTCAACAACCGCAAATGCCTACCAATCAGGCAGAACTCCAGCAAATCATCGCTGCTGCCATCGCACAATATGCCGCCTCTCAAGGAGGGACTAGTGGAAGTAACTCAGACAACACTGGCAACAACAACAACCTACCTCATGGGTGCACCTATAAGCAGTTTCTGGACTGCAAGCCAGTCAACTTTGATGGCACAGGAGGTGCTATCGCCTTTGTTCGTTGGGCTGAGAAAACTGAATCTGTTCTTCGCATGAGCAAATGCGCACTAGATCAGCAAGTCACCTATATCTCTGGGCTATTCTTGGATGGAGCCCTATCTTGGTGGAATTTGCAAGTACAGACACTTGGTGAAGCTGCTGCCTACGCGCTAACCTGGACCGAACTGAAGGAACTTATGCACAAAAAGTACTGTTCCCGCGCAGAAATCCAAAGATTGGAAACAGAGTTCTGGCATTTAAAGATGGAAGGTCCAAAGATCGCATAATACGTTCAGAGGTTTCATGACTTATCGCATGTGGTACCCTACATGGTCACTCCAGAGTTCAAGAGGATTGAACGTTTTATCTGGGGATTAGCTCCTCAAATCATAAGCATGGTGACCTCCTCCAAGCCTGCAACTATTACTGAGGCGATTGATTTGAGCGTGGCTCTCACAGAGGAGGCTATTCGCCTGAACAAGTTCGATGATGCTGAGACTAAGAAGAAAGAGACTCATGTGGAGTCATCAGGAGGTAACAAGCGGAAGTTTTCGAACTTCAAGCAAGGCACTAGCGGTGTGGTTAAGAAAAGGGAATCAAGCATGCCAGCTCAGGTTACTGCTGGTAGTGGGAAGAAAGGAAAAGGATACATGGGCACCCAGCCCAAGTGCAATACCTGCCAGCGCCACCATTCTGGCCGTTGTGGTTTGAAAGTTTGTGAAGCTTGTGGAAAGACTGGCCACTTGAAGGATTCTTGTTGGGCCATAGCTGGCCAGAGAGGCCAGGGAGGATTCGGAAACAGAAACACCAACCGGGGCGGAAATGGAAATCGCCCACAAGGGAACAATGGAGGTGATGGGAATAGAGTCAACAATGCTAATCAAGCGGGCGCTATGAATCGTAATCAGAGGAATAATCAAGCTGGTGGAAATGGGCAAAGATCTGGATGCTTCAACTGTGGTGATCTTGGGCACTACAAGAGGAACTGCCCAGAGTTAAACCAAGCCCGTGGAAGAATGTTTAACATTGAAGCGAGGGAGGCGCGCCAGGATCCCAATGTTGTCACTGGTACGTTCCCTGTAAACCAACGCTATGCATCCGTTTTATTTGATACTGGCGCCGATTATAGCTTCGTGTCGTTAGAGTTTAAGAATATGCTTGGTTTAGCCGCTAGTAAGTCAGATATTCCGTGCTCGATCGAATTGGCTAATGGAAAGTTGGTAGAAGCCAATGAAGTTATCAGAGGATGTGTGATCGAATTGGGAGAGCGTGAGTTTGCTCTGGATCTACTATCAGTCCAGTTGGGAAGCTTCGACGTGGTGGTAGGAATGGATTGGTTATCAGGCAACAAGGCTGAGATAGTTTGTCACGAAAAGGTAGTTCGTATCCCAACCGAAGATGGTGAAATAATTGTGGTTCACGGAGAGAAGCGTGATACACCGTTAAGGATTATCAACTGCCTCAAAGCACGAAAATGTTTACAGAAGGGATGTGCTGCCTTCCTGGCACACATTGTAGATAAGGAAGCTGTTGAGCCAAGAATCGAAGACATCTCTGTCGTGAGGGAATATCTAGAAGTCTTCCCAGAAGACTTGCCTGGACTGCCGCCTCAAAGGCAAGTAGAGTTTCGCATCGACTTAGTTCCAGGTGCCGCGCCTGTGGCTAAGGCACCCTATAGACTTGCTCCGTCTGAGATGCAAGAACTGTCGACACAACTTCAGGAGTTGTTAGACAAGGGATTTATCCGACCAAGCTTCTCGCCTTGGGGAGCTCCAGTTTTGTTTGTCAAGAAGAAGGACGGTAGTTTTCGTATGTGTATCGACTACCGGGAGTTGAACAAGCTGACGATCAAGAATAGATACCCTCTGCCAAGGATTGATGATCTGTTTGACCAACTGCAAGGTTCGAGCTTCTATTCAAAGATCGATCTTCGATCTGGATACCATCAGCTAAGGATACAAGAGGAGAGTATCCCGAAGACAGCCTTCAGAACTCGTTATGGACATTACGAGTTCCTCGTTATGCCGTTTGGGTTAACAAACGCACCTGCAGTGTTCATGGATTTGATGAATAGGGTTTGCAAGCCCTACTTGGATAAGTTCGTGATCGTGTTTATCGATGACATCTTGATTTATTCAAAGACGAAAACTGAGCACGAACAGCACCTAAGAGCCATTTTGGAACTGCTGAAGAAGGAACAGCTGTATGCCAAATTCTCGAAGTGCGAGTTTTGGCTACGAGAAGTCCAGTTCCTTGGACACGTGGTGAATGGAGATGGAATTCATGTTGATCCCACCAAGATCGAAGCGATCAAGAATTGGGAAACGCCAAAGACGCCAACCGAGATTCGACAATTCTTGGGTTTGGCTGGGTACTATCGAAGGTTCATTGAGGATTTTTCAAAGATCGCTCAACCACTGATGCTCCTCACGCAAAAAGATAAGAAGTTTGATTGGGGAATCAAACAGGAAGAAGCGTTCCAGATATTGAAGGAAAAGCTCTGCAACGAGCCAATCTTAGCACTACCGGAAGGTACATATGATTTTGTGGTATACTGTGATGCCTCACGTCAAGGATTGGGTTGTGTGTTGATGCAACGCCAAAAGGTTATTGCTTGTGCGTCACGACAGCTGAAAGTGCACGAAAAGAACTATACCACACATAACTTGGAGCTTGGCGCAGTAATTTTTGCTTTAAAGATCTGGAGACACAACCTTTATGGTACAAAGTGCACAATCTTTACAGATCACAAGAGCCTACAACACATATTCAACCAGAAGGAGTTGAATATGAGACAAAGACGATGGGTTGAGCTGTTGAATGATTACGACTGCGAGATAAAGTATCATCCAGGGAAGGCGAATGTGGTCGCCGACGCCCTAAGTCGAAAGGAGAGGATTAAGCCCATAAGGGTTAGGGCTTTGGAAATGATTATTCAGACCGATCTTTCCTTGCGCATTCGTGCCGCGCAGAAAGAAGCTCTCAAGGAAAGAAACCTCGAAGAAGAATATCTCCGCGGGATGGAGAAGCTATTGGTACCAAACGGGAAAGGAACGTTATGTTTTGAGAAAAGGATTCGGGTTCCTTTGTTTGGAGGTTTAAGGAAGGTTATTTTTGATGAGGCACACAAATCGCGGTACTCTATCCACCCAGGAGCGGATAAGATGTACCAAGATCTTAAGGATTACTACTGGTGGCCTAGGATGAAAGGCGATGTTGGTGTTTATGTGAGCAAGTGTTTAACATGCGCTAAAGTGAAAGCGGAATACCAGAAGCCTTCAGGACTTCTGCAACAACCGGAAATTCCCAAGTGGAAGTGGGAACAAATCTCCATGGATTTTATTACGAAGTTGCCAAGAACGCCAAAAGGCCATGACACTATTTGGGTAATAGTGGACCGATTGACGAAGTCAGCACACTTCTTACCTGTCAGAGAGAAGGACAATACGAGCAAGTTGGCCGAAATTTACATGAGAGAAATAGTTACACGCCATGGAGTACCTCTCTCGATCATTTCTGATAGAGACGGAAGGTTCGTCTCAAGGATTTGGCAATCCTTCCAAGAAGCTTTTGGCTTGCAATTGAATATGAGCACCACGTTTCACCCGCAGACCGACGGGCAAAGCGAACGGACGATACAGACTTTGGAAGACATGCTGAAAGCGTGTGTTATGGATTTGGGCGGTAGCTGGGATAAGCATTTGCCTTTGGTCGAATTTTCATACAACAACAGCTACCCCACCAGTATTGGTGCCGCGCCATTCGAAGCTTTATATGGCCGCAAGTGCAGATCACCGCTCTGTTGGTCTGACGCAGGTGATAGACAGTTGGTTGGTCCTGATGTGGTCCAGGAAACCACTGATAAGATTGCACAGATCCGAGATCGCATCAGTGCGGCACGTGACCGTCAGAAAGCCTACGCGGATCGAAAAAGGAAACCTCAAGAGTTTGAGGTAGGTGATATGGTTTTCTTGAAAGTATCACCCTGGAAGGGTGTGGCACGCTTCGGGAAGCGTGGGAAGTTGAATCCGCGGTATATTGGTCCGTTCAAAATTTTGGAAAGAATTGGGTTGGTAGCATATAAGTTGGATCTACCTGCTGAACTAAATGGTGTTCACGATACGTTCCACGTATCAAATTTGAGGAAGAGTCCAACCCAAGATACCGTTGTCATTCCTACCGACGAAATTCATGTTGACGACACGCTCCACTTCGTTGAAGAACCTGTTGAGGTTACGGATTGGAAAGTGAACAAGATCCGCCGGAGCAGTGTCAAGCTCGTCAAGGTTCGTTGGAATGCCAGACATGGTCCTGAATACACCTGGGAACATGAGGACCGGATGATAGAGAAATACCCCCACTTATTTCCCAAGAACCCTGCGACTAGAAGCAGAACTTAAAATTTCGGGACGAAATTTTTCTAACGGGGGGAGAATGTGACAACCCTCACTAAACCAGGTATCCGTACGACTTAATTAATGACTAATTACTGCTTAATTACTGTGCTTACTTGAAATTACTGATGAACTGCTACTTGATTTCTGATACATGCATATTCCTGCATCATACTTTACATACCGTCACTACATGCTGAACCTTAGTGACAAACATGATGCACAAAAGCACAGTAGCACTATAAACGGATAACCTATTGAACATGCTGATAAAGCCAGCATCAGGCAGACACTGCCTCTAAGGCCTGTATGAGCCAGAAATATTTTACTACACCCATAGTGAGTGTAGGGATACAAGGGTTGTAGAACTGCGTCTCTAGGGATAAGTTACAATGACTGGATGTGCCTAAAACGTACACTAAGCACAAAACTCAGCACTTTAATTAACGATTCAGCTTTTAGCTAACTAATAAAGTGCCAAAACATGAGAAAAATATTACTAGACACTTTCCAAAGTGTCGGGAATAAGTTGTGTCACTAAAAAGGGTATTAACGACACTTAAAAGCTTGTTAAGCGCTTTAACGGATTACTATCCAACCGAACAACCGGACTATACCCGGAACATGAAAATATTGTCATTAACATTATTTGTCTTTTTCTGAGCCAGTTAGGGTCCCTGAATACCCTAACACCCGCCATAAAGCACAACACACAACTAACCGGGTTAATTACTTAACTAACCTAACTAACCTAACTATTATCTAACTAATAGTTACAAACTAACCAAGAACCTCCCCCCTTTAGAAACCGTCCCCATCTAGGGGACATACATGGTACAACTTTGATTATTTTAATCAAAGATGTTTAGTATCTTTGTGACACAAAATCCATTGGTTTATAACTTAAATGTTGCCTATAAGATCAAGAGGTTGCACAAGATCATTTATCATTCACAACTCAAGACAAACAACTCTCTGTTGCCCTCTATAAGCTTCGGCCGAGATCCCCTATATACATCCATCCATTTTTCGATTTCCTTCTTCACATTCCAAGATCATTCAAGTGTCAAGGGTCACGTATAAGGAGTCTTGGTGCACTCGGAGCTCAAAGGACCTCGCTCTCTTGCTTTTATCCACCCTATTTGCGTCTAGATTCTTCCCTAGCCTCGAGCTAGTGGTAAGTTACTTAAAACACCTTCTCGAACTAATTTAAAGTGGTTAAAGGATTTGTAACGGTTGAAACTTGTAAACTTACATGATGATGCTTTAAAGTTTACTAAAAACACTTAAAAAGATGGTTAAAGGCTTATAAGTTGTGTAAAACTTGTAGTATTTATTTTGTGTGGTTATTTGGACCCGATCTATGTTGTGGTAGCTCGGATCATCATTTAACCCGGGTTGGTCATGGTCATGGATCATGACATAAGGATGTTTGAATGTAACAAGGGTTAAAGGGTGAAACTCTACCACACACAAATCATGAACTTGTGAAAAAGTGATTTTACTTACAAAATAGTGTTTAAAACTAGTAGATCTACGGATCTACAAGTGGTATTTTCAAAGGACCGAGTGTCAAGGAAATTATGTTTTCTAAAGACGGATCTTTCGTTAACTAGAATGATTTTTAGAACACACAAGTGTGTAAACACTTGTGTAGCACAAAGTTTCGACAAAATAACAATTTTTGTAAAAGATGACGAGAAGTTGTGAAGACGGAATTTCTTTAAAAGCAAGGTTTTTACGGAACCGGACTAATTTATATAAAGATCCGCTAAAAGTAATGAGATTTACTTCGTATTTTTGAGTGAATCACAAGTTCATGAAACCTTTGCGATTTACATATTTATTAAATAGTTTGATGTGTTGGACATTATTTTGATTGAATAAGAAAATTGTTGAATTGATTTGTAAAAGAAAATGATACGCTTGAAAGCGTGGCCACCTCCAGTTACAGAGGAAACTCTGGCGAAATTTTTCCAAAAACCTAACACTTAGAATTATTTTCACTATAAGTGCTAGAAATACTTTTTGACATGTTTTCAAAGTATATAAGTTTCGCCACGACTTTATTTACAAAATATCGGAGGTGGGATTTCACAAAATAAAACGTGATATATATATTTGGTAAATATATTTTTCACAACGTCACTTGTCAATTATTTTGTGAAGTGTATAAATATTATTTTTAAGGTAAAAATAATATTATTAAACGTTAACGAATCCAAAATAATACGAACGCCTTCACGATAAATATATAAGTTACACCGGTAATTACTATTACCACTCGATCGTTAAAACGTAACTTACGCAATTTAAAGAAATAATTATGAACGCGTATATTTGACAAAGTATTATTTTGGGAGAATTTTTTGAAGTAAAAATATAATATTTTTGAGAAAAATATTTATATTTTGGAGTTAGAGATAAATATATATTAAGTGAGACTTAATAATTTATTACAAACACACATGTATTAAATCCCCCATCCTTAGGAAGGAAAATAATTACCAAGTATGCACAGAATGTAAACACGAAATAGTTGTCTAACTATTTCCCAAAACTTAAACCATAAAGTTAAGGCACGGCCGTCCGTCTAACAGAGTTAGTACATGTAGGTCGTTGCATAGCTGCTTGACTTGGAGTATTACGTGGTAGAGACGCACCGCTGTGAGTTCATGTCCCCCTTTTCTCTTAAGTGTTTTCAGCTTTCTAAACTGCGGGGGTGAAATACATATTACTACGAATACTTTATACATGGTATGGTTAGCGTAAGGAGGGTTGTTACTTAGATCATGTGAATGAGTAGGCGGAAACTTGAGGTCATTAATCCTCAGGGTAGGACCGAGGGGCAGGAGCGGTAGATCTACTTGGGTGTAGCGAGCCCAACCCCAGGCCCAGCATAACGGACCTCGGGGTGACTTTGTACCCAACGCATAAGTCTGCTAGGTTTGAGCCTTCCTACTTACATTTCACACATATCAATGGCCTTGCAAATCATTGGTGATCTCTTTTTTTCCTTATTTGCTACATACCAGGATTTTTATACAAACAAAGGTTTATTTGCTCACTTACACATGAACTCGCTCAACATTATTGTTGATTTTTCAACTTACATGTATTTCAGGGAATTAAAGGATCTGGCACGGTATGGCACGTTTTCCCGCTGCACTAGTACGAGGTCATCCGGGTTTAGGGAATGTGACTCTTTCCTGCACAAGTACAGTCCTTAAACTGTGTTTATGTTATGATATGGTTGTGTTTGTGAACAATGTTTATGTCGTTAGGTTGCGTTACCGTTAAAACAATGTTGTTGTACTTGGTTTTTAAACTTAATTGAATGGATGATCTTGCATGGTTTTTATTCATATAGCTTTGTTATGGTTAAGCTATGGTATTAACAAGTTACACCAAATTAACCACGCTTCCGCAAAGCCAGGGTGTGACAGAAAGAAAAGTACCCTCATTTGTTTCAGTAAATCTCAAGGTCGAGATTTCTTTTAAGGGGGTGAGGATGTAACACCTCGAAATTTAGCGTTCTATAAAGTGATGACACGTGTCTTAAGTTTGCACATGGTAATAAATACTACAGAAGGACTAAAGTTGACAAACATAGAAAGTATGTGAATTCAAGGGTTCAAAATGTCAACAAGGGATAAATATACTTTACAGAAACCCTACATGATGCTCGTACCTTCAAACGAATGAATCATGGATCATACGGAACGAAATGTGGAAGAAAGTGAGAGATTACAAGCTACAAGGGTTAAATGTGTCAACATGTTTAAGTTATACCTCTGAGTGACCCTTTAACAAACCCGAGGCTTTGTAACGGTAAAATATGCTCACTAGAATACATGGCAAAAATTTCATAAGGTTTCATTATCGTATGAGAAAGTTATGATCAAATTCGTATACGAGGGGTTAAAAGCGTCAACGATGAAGTTTATGACTTTCGGGTGACAATACGGTTAACCGAGGACTTAACAAGGTGGGTATATATCTTGAAGCCCTTATAAATCAAAGTGGTGGGTTCAAAATGTAAGAAATAATATCAAAACAATGTTGTGAAAGGGCAAGGACCAAAGCTTAATAAATCAAAAGTTGAGATTTGATCAGAAGGGGCATCGTGCGACGCGACGGTCCCTAGGGGGGGGGGCTACGCGTGGCGCGAGGGCCTATCTGATCCGAAAACTTTGCTACATGTCTGCCTTTTTCATTCAAACCGACTTAGAACCATAAATGATGCAGCATGGGCGCCCCCTACATGCTTTAGAGCCCTTAGGGACACTTGTTGATGATCAATGATCAGTTGTAGCCTTGGTTGTCAACAATCTAGTGATTTATAAGCACTATAAAAGGCCCTCATGTGCAACATTGTGATCACAACCTCAATCTGCATTTGTGAAGACTTCTGGAGCTCCAAAGCAGAACCAAGTCATCCCTAGTTGTGCATAGGACTTCGGTAAGCACCCTTAACCTTTCATAGTTAAGTTTTTGCTTAGTTTTAGCTTAAAAGTCAATCCGTCGTAACTAACGGTTGACTTAATGATTGATCACAAATGGTCCAGTGATTAGTCGAATCAAGGGTAGTTATATGTTGGTAATTATGTGGGCATTAAACCCTTAAAAGGGCACCCTCTGATTCCCACTCTAACTAGTCCAAATGTCGGGTCAAAGTTGCTTAGAAAAAGTCAACAGAATGCTAATTTTTGATTTAACGCATGATTAACAATTTAGATGGCATGTAACCTATTTTATCACTCATATAACTTGATAATAAGTATTATAACTGGTCTAAGCTTGTTTGATCCGACCATTTACTGTTGTGACCCGGTTCGGAACCGAAAGTCGCAAAACTTTGACTTTTGCTTTGACTTCAGTTCTGAACCGTTTTGATATGACTTAGATATGCCTTAGGACTCTCTTAGGACCAGGTTTCATGATGGTATAACCCTCTGTGGCTGGTTCGTTGTTTGTCCGAGTCGTTTGTACATTTCCGTTATATGCTTAAAAGTTGACCATAATGCCCTTTTGACCTTAAAATGAAAATTTTGGATATGTGAAAGGAAAATAACTTTAGTTACTGATTTCTAAGCATGTCCCTAAAATTTCATGTCAATACGAGGTCCAGAATAGGAGTTATGCTAATTAGCGCAATTAAGAAAACTTTAGTAATTAAACGGCGCCATTAGCATAAAGCCTATCTAGACCTAAATTTCGACACCAAACCTTTTACACACTGATGTAATATAATATTTTGAGATTTTTAAAGATTTTTAATTATTTTTAACCTGCTCATAACCTAAGGTTATGGCGTTGATTCGGTAAATACCGAATATACCCTTTTCGGACATAAAATGAGTTCTACATAGTATTTTGACACGAATCCAGTTGCCACTGATTTTAAATAATAAATAAAGTATTTTGAAATTTATAACTTGGTCAGAAAACTCAGATTTCCTGTTTAACCCGGAAATCGCTTAAAACGATTTTATACGCGTATTAAACGCATAGTTTGGGTTTAAAACCATTTTTGTCATAAAGGCTCATTGCCTACTGATATAACTTGTTAAAATAAGTGGTTTTACTGATTTATTCAAACTCAAACATCAGAAGTATAAATAGACTCTTTTATAATCTTTAAAATGATCAAAATACCCCTACGGGGCGTATTATGGGATTAAACTCGTTATGGGCATAATGGAAGGTATCCTACTGATATCACAACCTCTTTAGAGCATATTGACTTAGGAAACCTGTATAAGACTCTTACGGTTACCCGTTACGCCATTTACGTGTTCGGTTCGGTCTATGCAACTAGTTTACATAAATTAGGAGAAACGGGTCAAACCTTGTCGTTTCTATCTCAAAATCCAGAATGTAGTTAGATTACCCATATAAAACAAGTCTTCAAACTTGTCGGGTCTAAATCACATTCTATTCCGATCTTTGCGTAATCGTGCGTTCGAACCGTATCTTTCGTTAAAACTAACCGGTCTAAGTTTAAGCTTAATCAAAGACTCGTTAGGATTCTAATAGGTTATTGTAAACCTTCGTTCCAGAATAGGAGACCCGGTAAAAGCTACTTGCATTAGCTGTTTGTGAATTATACTTGCAAAGGTAATACTTTTAACTTATTTCCCTATACGGGCTTGGGGTACGGTATACAGAATACCGCTTGGTCGGGCATTTGACCTTAATCGATTAGTGGTTAAGTATTGTCAAGATGACCCGTTAAAAATTTGATTTGTTTGCTTAAAGCCTTTGGGGGGTTAATGACCATGTCCCGGATATCCCTGGCATCATCTTACGAGATGGCCACGACCTAAGCACGGGGTGTAGGCGTACACCTGACAGCTGCATATGAAAAATGGTATCTCACTTAAGGATTTACCTTGTGGGTATTATACATGTGGTGTGTCTATTAGTCTTTAACCCGGTCTACGGAACGGGCTACTGAACGCAAAGAAACATGTAATTCGTTTACAAGTATTATATTAAAATAATTATCCCAAGTTATAAAAGTTTGTGCCACGTGCATTCAAATCAATTTTTATTAAACCTTTTACAAAAGTGTCGGTTGAATGTATTTACCAGTGTAAACTGACGTATTTTTCCAAAAAGGTTAAGTGCAGGTACTAAGCGAAATAGGCTGGCTTCCTCCTAGCGTCCACAATAAGTCTCGCAAGCTTGGGCGTCAAACTATTGAACATTATTTCCTATTTTATTTTGATCTCCTGTGGATTATTTCAACTATTTGTGATACATGATATTACAATTATATTCAGTTGAAATATATCTATCATTTGCTTCCACTGTGCATTTATATATTGTGTTGTTTGACTGTATTGTTGCCAACTATGTCACGGTAATCCCCCACCGGGCCCACCGGTGAAACGTGTGGAAATCAGGGTGTGACAAAACTCATGCAATATACCTCTTTCATCACAAAATTCTTCCAGCTTGCTGTTCTTGAATTCAGTACCATTATCACTTCCGATTCTTTTGATACGCCTTTGGTACAGATTCTCAATCTTTTTTAACAACGCCATGAAATTGTCATACGTTTCATCTTTCGTCTTCAAAAACATTACCCACGAAAATCTGGAATAATCATCAGTAACGACCAAACAGTAGTAGTCTCCTGTAATACTTTTGACATTCACAGGACCGAATAAATCCATGTGAAGTCTTTCCAGAGGTCTTGAAACTGAATTGACTTGCTTTGTAGGGTGTGACTTTTTCTTCTGCTTGCCTTTAACACAGCTAATGCACTCCCCTTCCAGATGAAAACCTTTCACATGAACACCCAACATTAAATCATTATGCACCAAATGATTCATTTTTCTCCGATGTATATGCCCCATCTTGCGGTGCCACAATCTCGATTCTTTCTCAGTTGCTCTGGACACAAAACAATGAGCCTGACCCGTGGTTGTAGTAGCTACGCTCATGTCCAACACGTACAGATCATTAACTCTTGGTGCCCTCATGATAATCCATTCCTCAGGGATAACAAATCCTGGCTTCAAGATCAAACATTCTTTGTCAGTGAAGTGAGTGGTGTACAACCTGTCACATATCTGCGAGATACTCAGCAGATTATTCTCCAGCTCAGCAATGTAGTTAACTCTTTCAAACGTCACAATCCCATTGGATAACGTTCCTTCACCAATAATCCTACCACCTTGATTACCCGCGAAACCACCATATCCTCCATTGAAGTTCCTCACATCATACAGCAATGCAGTCTTCCCTGTCATATATCGAGAAGCTCCACTATCCATAATCCAACGTGAAACTAATCTCAAAAGATCCTGCACATATCAAAATATGACTTAACAACTCATTTCAATAAAGATGCCGATTCATGCTTCGCGATCAAGGAAGCTCCAGCAAGTCAGGTTTTCATTCAACAAAGAATATATCCACCCAAGCCTGACCAGCCTTGGGTGTAACCTTGTTGTCTTTAGCTTTTCCATTTTGTTTCTTAAAATTTTTAGCTTGAAGTGGTGGAAAGTTTGTATCATCCACAACTGGGACTAAATTCACCACCTTTTTCTCTTGTGAAGTTGAAGTTTGTTTCTCTATTTTGGGTTTCCAGATTTGTTGAGATGATGCAACCCGTTTGTAAAATTTTTCATTTTTAGTTACCACATTCTTTATGGGTTCAGTTTTGATCTTTGTGATTTGGTTTTTCAAAACCTTTTTCTCAACCAACATTGGTGCTTTTCCCTTCACATCATCTTTCTTCTTTTGAATCTTTACAACAACAGTCTTAGGCTTCACGTTGGTACACTTTCGTGCAATATGCCCAACTTGATTGCATCTGAAGCATGTTCGGTTGTCAGTTACCCGACTTGTGCCTTCAGACTAAGGTTGTGAAGCTTTCTTCTCAAAGAATTTTGCATTCGATTTCGAAAAAATCTTTTTCTCTTCATCAGACAATGAACTCGAACTGTTCACAAACACTTTCTTTTCAACAAATTTCTTGTTTTGAACACTTTTCTTCTGATAAGTCTTACCCCCCTGATAACCACCCGACCAATTGTTTCGATTGTTGTTATAAAAACGTGGTGGAACTACAGGTTTCTTATAGTAAGCTTTATCTTTTTCAAAATTCATTTGTCTCTTTGTTTGACTCAAACTGTTCACTTCTGACAACTCAACTTCAACCAATTTGAAAACATTTGTTAACTTGTTCACATTAACATTCTCAATGGGAAACTTAGAATCCGAATACAACTTATCAGATCCCGACATCTTGTACATGACAAGAGTAGGTTCATCATTTAAGTTGTTTTTGGACTTTTGTTTCGGAATGTATTTGTCCAAGAAACATCCATCTTCCTCAGTAGTGTCACTGTTCGTTTTTAGAACATTTTCAACAATACTTTTTACAACATCAGTTTGGACACTATCTTCATTGGAAGATGTAAAAGTAACATCAATGGTATCCGGAAGTTTCACTTCATTATCTTCTTCAATTTCAACCAACCCAAATTACTTTTTTCGAATAATTGTCAAGAACTGGTGGTGGAACTTGATGAAAACCCACCCCGGTTCCATCTGAGTAAACATCTTCGCCAGCTTTGTTTTTGCCAATGGGTTTTGCAACAATGTGTTGCAAAACAAAGCTTGCGGAGTTGTAACTCTTAAGCTTCAACTGGATTCGCTCATTTTCAATTTCAGCCTCTTGAAATTTAAGTTTCAACTTTGCAATTTCATCCAGTTGTTGATTGATTAATTCTTCTTTTAATCGAAACACTGTTGTTTGATAGTATTCTTCAACATCAACGCATAATATTGCCAATCCATCTCGTCTGGCAACGAATCAAACAATTTGTCAACTAGCTCATCTTGCGTATAGGAAATTCCATGTCTCGCCAGTTCCAGCTTCAGGTGCCCAAACCTCTCAATCATTTTACAAACTGATTCATTCTTTAAACACCCAAACAAATCAAACTCTTTTCTAAGTAGTTTCTTTTTGTTCTTCACTATTTCTGTACTTCCTAAACATTTGGTTTCTAACTTTTTCCACAGATCTTTAGCACTACTGTACTCGATCAAAGATATTATATCTTCACGAACAGAATGAAATAGAAGTGCAATGCATTTCTTCTTAGCGACAAATGCCTCTATTTCTTCAGATGATGATAAGGTTTCACCACGTTTGCCTCCATCATCGTATCCATTTTTGAGACTCTTCCAGCTAGGAAAAGCAAAAGCCATCAGCCAATCCTCAAACTTCTTTGCCCACCGATTGTATTCTTCGATAGCCATTAACTTCGGGGGTTTGTTGCAAGTTCCGAAAGCACTTTCAACTTCCAAAGCATCCGATAACTTTTTCTTTGCATTCGGAGGATTCTCATTTGTGTTGCTAGAAGAAGTATCGTCTTCGGAATTTCCAGCAAAAGCATACATATCGCTAAACGGGTTCATGAAAATATCATCCATCTTGAACATACCTGAAAAATCAGCAAACACTTAGAAAATTTTCGAAGTTTTGAAAAAACAGCAATTTCAAGCGAAATCAGCTTATGAGCGGAATCAACAGATAAGTTTCGAGCGAAATCAGAAATAATCTAATTTCGAGCGGAATCAGGTGATAGGTTTCGAGCGAAATCAGACTTGTTCTGATTTCGAGCGGAATCAGAAGGTATCTCTCGAGCGGAATTAACTTTTTATGTCTTTACGAGCGAAATCAGCTATTTCGCTCCTAATGACCAAATGTGTTTTCGAGCGGAATTAGCTTTTTAGAGCGAAATCTCCGATGAACTTTTCAAGCGAAATCAGGTTTTTAAGCCATTTTTACCAATTTTAATCTGAATTTTAACCTGATTCTTTCTAGGGTTTGTTAACACTATGTTTTACACAATATACTCGAAATTCAGTCCATTTCAACCGTTGGAACTAGTTCAAATCAGAAAAGTATGAGAAGAAGAGAGTAGAAATGAGAAATCCCGGTAGAATCAAGCTGCTATTGTATGAACTCCTCGTCCTGAGCTCTGATACCACTTGTTGGACCGTGTGCGACCCTAAATAGTCAGTATAAGGCAATTCATCTTCATATACAGAGGCGGAATCAAAGTAAATGAAGTCACACAGCTTTATCCGTTTAATTTCCTTTCTATTAATGCTTTCTGAGTCGATTACAATGATTTCTGACAAAAATCCGGCAGCACCTCGACTCTAATTCTGCTCCAACCGATACAGAATGAAATCACACATCAGCTATTTATAGTGTTGCTGATTCCGCTCGAAATGGTTCGAGCGGAACCCCATGTGATTACGGTATCACACCCCGACCACGTTAAAACAACAAACCGTGGCGGAAACGTTGGGGAGTGTTGCAACAGAATTATTGTTCCACAACCATGGTAACCAAATGTTTCGTTTTATTGAATTATTAAGTAATGTACATTGTCTTTAGATCAAAACAAACAAACTACATATTGTTTATAACTGTTTTTAAGTCACTAAGGCCTCGTCCAGGTCCTATGTGACACAAGCTTCCTAGCAAGTAACATCAAGCAATACCACCTGAAACATATGTAAAAATAATGTCAACAAAGAAATGCTGGCGAGTACATAGGTTTTATGAGAGTATTGGATTCATGGCTCGTTTATATGTTGCAGTACCACGTTAGACTACAAGAGTCAAAATACAAACCTCGTTTTGGAAAGTGTATTGCAACATAGTTAACCAACTCAAATCGAATTGATTATAGTTTATAAAATCTCGTAGCCATGACTCTTAACTCAAAAACATTTGTCTTAATAAACCAAATCGTATAACATCTCGTAAAAACTCGTTAATAAAACTCGTATGGTTTATATCGTTTTGAAAACCTCGTTGTATGACATCGTTTCAAAATCGTTTTCCCCAGTGAACTAAATAATGACACGCAATGTAATATGATAGAAGCACTTATATATAAGATGTACCAGCGGCGTATCTACCATGATTCTATCATACTACACCCGTCCCATTATCTAATCACTACCCAAAACCAATCGTTTAATTCGTTTAACTCGTCTCAAATCGTGTATCGTGTTTCAAATCGTTTAACTCGTCCCAAAATCGTATTCGTTTTAATAGTGAAACTACTTTTGGTCATCTCGTTAACAACATTCAAACCTTCATGACTCGACTACCTCGTTTCTCGTATTAACAAACCACCAAAGGGTAAGTTAATTATCACAGATTCGGTCGTTACCCACATAACCCCCACACATAACCATGGGTGTAGTCTGATAACGGGATTTGTCAGATCCTATGGTACCATAACCTAATACTGCTCGGCTCGGCCAAAGCTAATGAATGTCATTCGTTATGTAATTACAACCAACAAGTCTTGTTCACCTTATTGAAATCGTTATTAGTTTAGTATAAACCATTGTTTTTGAAATTATCGTTTAAACCTTGAAATTCGTTTTGTACATATGAATCATCCCAAAACAATTGAAAATAGTAAAATAGGGGAACTATGTACTCACATTGAAGTGCAAAGTATCCTTAATCTAAAGAACTCAACAAGCTCAATCATGTGACAACCGGTAATTAACAGCTTCTAATTACGTGATTAACAAACGCTTAGGTGATAATAAATAGAGTTTAAGGCACTAATGAGCTTAATTAGGCTCTTGGTATGTCTAGGAACGCCTATCTAACTTTACAGTGCACATTTGGTGGTTTTCGGGAAATCTACTGAGCGTTAAACGATAATGAACTGACACCGTACAAAATACTGACAATGCCGTCGATTACGAAATTTATACATATAACATATACTTATGGATCTCATTTTGCGGAAATATTATGCTTTCAAACAACACAAAAACGCAAACACGAATGATAAACGCGGAAACAGTAACGCACCGACAATCAACGATGAAACGGAAGCACCAGGCTCGAAATTTGTCTCGACATTAATATATTTTGATATATCTGGCAACGTGTTCGAATTTTAATATTCGTAGTTGAAAACATATAGAAAAACGATCAAGAAACGACAGACGAGGCTTTATGCGATTTATCGCGTCTAATCTAACGAACGCATATATTAATGACTTACGATGTATTTTAAGGGCATTTGACCAAAAACACTATCTTACGGCAATTTACAAAAATCAGATTTGAAAACGGGTTCTGTAAACTTATCGGGCCACGCAAGAAGCGGGCTTGTGGGCCTGGGGCCCAAGCCCACTTACAACACTAGTATATAAACTCTTTTTAAAGCTTAAAACCCTAACCCTCACACTCCTCACTTCAGCCGACACACCACTGCCCCTCTTTTCTCTCTAAAACTCCGGTCGTCGGAGATCGGGAATCCGGCGACTACACCAACCGGTATGGTTGTTTCATAGGCAAGCTCACACCCCCCCTAACTCCTCCTCCTCCATCTGATTGATCTTCGGCGACACGAGACACCCACAACACCCCAACCCCCCCTCGATCCAGAAAACGGATCACCACCACCACCGTCCGGTGGTGGTGCAGTGATTACGAACAGAGAGAGAGAGAGAGAGAGAGACCGAGAAGGCAGAGAGAGGAGAGAGAGGAACGGTGCGATGCCGTTTTCCGGCAACAAATCCGTCGACGACGGCGGAGCCGCGGCGGCGGTTCTTGCTCTCCGACGACGTGTGGCGGTAGTGATGGTTGTCTCGCTCAAGAATTCTGACTGATTTGGTTCGAGCTCTGGTTCGGGTTACTTCATGGCTCAAGCCGTATTTGTTTCAGCTCAGGTAATCTCTGGATGTTTCAGTTTAGTCTGGTTCAAGTTTTAGTGGTACAAGTTCAGTTCAAACTCAAGTTTTGGTTCAGCTGGTGGTTCGGCGGGTTCAGATTCGGGTTAGGTTGGTTCGGTTTAGTTTCAGATTTGGTGGTTTGGTTCAAGGTTCAAGTCTCGGCTCAGTCACGAGATGGTTCGGGTTTCATTTTCGGGTGTTTCAGTTCAAGTTTCGGGTTCGGGTCTCAGTCTCGGTTCGGTCAACCCGGGTCAAACCCGGTCAACTCAGTCAACGGGTCAATCGAGTCAACTCAGCGAGTTGACTGGTCAAACCTGGTCAACGCCAGTCAAACCTCATCTCGGGTCAGTTTCGAGTATGCAGTTTAGTTTTGGTTCGGGTTCGGTTCACTTCAAATTTGTTTCGGTTCAACTGGTTCGGATTCAATTCAAAACGAGAAGTCAAAAGGTCAATGGTCAACGAGAGGTGAAACACAGTCAACCCCAAAGACCTGGTAAAGTGTTAAAAGTAGCGGGTTATTCTTTTAAAAGTTTATAGATTTTTAGACTACGTGAAACTGAGCTCGACCCGAATCGATTAGTGATTAGTTACGTTTTATTTGGTCGTATTTGATAAAGTCTTAGTATATATATAGTTTGAATGGATTGAAGTATTGTTGAATTTTGATGAAAATACGACAACTTTTATTGTTGGGTTGTTCCAAATACAGAGGAAACTCTGTCCGTTTTCCGTAAAAATCCGAAAATACAAAACATAATTCTATTGTTTAAACGACACTTGTTGAAATCCGAGTTTTCTTATAGAATAAATAAAAATTTGTAGTTACTTTTACAACGTTATAACTAACGAAAAAAAATCGATATTTAATTGAAATAAATATAATTATTTCTTTTTATTTCAAACACGTAAACTCGAAAACCTTTTTACGAGATAAATATCATTCGTAATTATTTTCAACTAACAAAGACGCGGAATTCCCTTTCTAAAACTAATATAATTAGTTATGTTATTCCGAGCATCTATAATCCGAGCGTATTTATAAAATAAGTATAATAGTTTATATTTATTTCAAATATCATGAATTCGAATATTTATTTCACACGTCAAGTTTTCGAGTATATATATTTATTTATTACCGTCCTACGAGAACTACAACGGCATATTACCGTATCATATACGATATTTTGAATACATCCCGTTTCATCTATGCCTTCTATTCGCGACGACTAACACGGCTTCGCACACACACACATATATACATATATATATGTTTATGTATATATGATTTTATACATAAATGTACATATTTTCTAAAACACTCGAGAACTAAGTTGTTTTCGAAAATTAGTTTTATCTCGATTATCCATGGGATCAAATAACCATAGTTCGGTTATTTCAGATCAAAGTATTAACACCTTTGTAGAGTCGTTTTATTTACGACTCGGTAGAGCTCGGACACGTAGTTTAGCTACGTTTAAATTAGAAACTTATAAGTATTCCTTCGTAGGAATATCATAGTTGCACGCTAGCTACTTCACGTTCTTGGAACGACACTACGGAATCACGCTAGGCTAGCATTACACATGGAAGTCCAGGTGAGTTCATAACCCCCACTTTTTACTGTTTTACATTTTTTTATAAATGTTTTCGGGGTGGAAAGACATGCAAGTTTTTGCAAAAGCAAACACTATTTTGATGAACGAAAACACATATTTATAAACCATGTTGCAAATGGATTTCAACGAACTCGAAAGGTTTACGAAAGGTTTATACTAGACATACCGGTTTTACAAAACAAACGCGTATTTCACAAACGTGCATGATTTTCATGACTAGTGACATGAATGTCCTAGTTACTACAACGGGACTGGGTTGTTCTGCGTACGAACAACGAGACAACCCAATGGGTTTATGTCCCCCTTTTTCTTTTGAAATACATATTAACTAGGGTATGATTAAGCTATGGAATGAACTCTTGGATCACATGCGGATAGGCGCTAACTTAGGCACCATTAATCCTTTTAAGGACCACGGAACAGGGGGTAGATCTATCGGGTAAGGGCGAGCCCCACTCACGGTCCTTGTGCGGCCACTTAGAGTGCTTTTGTGTCCCTGTCGAAGTGAATCGACACTTAAATCGTCTACCGGGTTGAGTGGTTCCTATGTCGGCACACATATTAATGTCTTAGCTACACATTAATGATCAACATGTTCATAGACGCATTACATACCTACTTATAAACTGAACTTTCAAATGTTTTTAAGATTCATTTGATGTAAACTCACAAATACATGGATTTACAAACTTTGGTAACGTTTTTCAAATTATACCGAAGTAAGAGGACGCGCTGATCCTGCTTACAAAGGTTCGTTTGGGCTCGGCCCATTCTCTCTCGTGCAATGCACAAAGACTATTGTGGGCTAGACTCATAGTTTTTCTTATATCATGCCAAGAAAATGATTTTACTATATTTTCTCAACTACTTTAAAACCGGTTATCAAAAAGATTTATTTTAAATCTTTTCAAAACAAACTATGAACTCGCTCAACTTTATGTTGATTTTTCGCATGTTTCTTTCTCAGGTTGCATTTTCAAAACTATGGAACGGTTGGAATAGGAGAACCCATGGGAATTCGAGTACTTAGCTGCGTTCATTTTCTAGAAGTCTTAGCATATTCCGCTGTGCAATGAAGATACCTGTCCAGTCACGCCAAGCTCTGATATTTCGGGGTGTGACAGATTGGTATCAGAGCTACAGGTTTCAGCGAATTAGGTTTTTGTAGAGATACCTAGGCTTTAACCTCACTTTCCCCTGGGGACATAGATTTTTAAGACTTGAACACACACAAAATGCCTAGTACTCGAATATGGGTTCCAACCGTTACCGAAAACAATGAGTCAACTATTTTGGTTTTAACATACACAAGTGTTGTGTTGATACACGGTACACGAAACAATTACACACAGAAAGCAAAGCTTTGAGAGTTTTGATAACATGTATATAGGACCTTTGGAAAACTCTTGATGAGAACTTGTGTCGAAATTCATTAAAGGTCTTCACGTAGGAACTGCGATTATTAACTCACGCAAACGCCATTATATTATGTCGTCTATGCTATCTTACTTACCGAGCAGGTAACCTACACGGAATGAAACGTTAGTGCACAAGAATACATGAAACTCAAATTATATGTTGACGGATGTCGGAGCACATCACATTCTACGCGGAACGAAACTTTAGTGCACCAGTGTACATGAAACTAAAACTATATGTCAGCGGACGTCGAAGAATATCACACACGACTTTTGAGGCAAGGCCTTTGGAGAACATGATTGGGCACGGCCCCAACGTTGCTAATCCCGTCAGCGGGAGAAACAACAACCGGAATGCAACACTCTGCCACGTGATCCTGCAAATGACACGATTCACGCTGAGGTACGTTAAAACAAGATTTCACAAGATTTCACAACAGGCGATAATTAGTCTGAAGAGACTCATAATTGATGGCGCTGCAAAAGAAGTCACACGTCTTCGCATTCCCCCTATTTCATGTATGGTGATGTGTGTTGGTGTGTATATAATTTAGATGTATATTTAAGCCCTTTTTACACTTTTAGCCAAGTTTTAAATTTATAAAACACGATATTTACTAACACTAAACACACATATGGGCAAGTGCACCCATCGTGGACGTAGTATAGTGTTGGTAAGATACCGAGGTCGTCCAAGGACACAAGAGCTTTTAATACCGGTTTATCCTCAATGTCTAATCAAATCAAAAAGTGAGAAAAATGTTTTAAACTAAGAAAAATAAAAACTAACTAAATGCTGAAAAATAAAATAAAATAAAAACAGATAGACAAGATGAATCACTTGGATCCGACACGTGTGTTAGTATAACCTTTGATTATTTTCGCACTTTTGCACTTGTTTAAGAGATTATCTTAGTTATTGTAGTAGGCCCCTCTTTTGAAGGCGACGTTACCCTCAACCCAGTAGTTTGAGTCAGCAAGGATACAATACTAAAGGGTCGGATTATTGAAAGATAATGAATTAAGTTATTAATGTAAATTGTGGTAGGCCCCGCTTTCGGCGGTGACGTTACCCTCGGCTAAGTAGTCTGAGTCAGCAGGGATACAGTCCTAAATAGCCGGGTTATAGTATTAATAGTAGTTAACTTATGAGGGGGTCAAAGAGTTTGGATCCCCGCCATCCAATACCTATGGGCATTGAAGGAGATCCTACTAAATTTGACCCAGGTCCCAAGCAGGACCTCTAAACGCTGAACAAGGGCAAGACCCTTACCAAACCGTTCCCTTAACCCCCGACCAGGTAGCCAACATACCTCCATATAGACCGTGGAGATATGAATGGTGAAAATCTTTTATTTTATATAGACAGTAAAATAACGCCAAGACACCACGGACAAACGATAAGGAAAGATCACCTTCAACGTAAGTAACTAGTTATTAAAGTCACTAATACAAAACCAAATAAAAAGTGCAAAAGATTAAAAATAAAAAGTGTTATACTAAACACTTGTCTTCACCAAGTGATGTAAGAGACTTAGGCAAACATGGCCTTGATTGTCAAGAACTCTTACGATCAATCTTGGATCCCGAGACGACTCACACACTCTATGATGGACAGTGGATGATGGTGGTGGATGATGGTGTTATGGTGGTGGTGGGTGGTGGATGAAGTGTGAGAGAGGTGGTGTGCCAAGGGATGAGATGGAATGAAACCAAGCACCCCTATTTATAGGCTGAACAGAAGGCTGGGCACGGCCCCGTGTTCGCTGGACACGCCCCCGTGCCCGTCTGACACTCTCTCTATTCATTAATTGTAATTCGCAATTACAATTAATGCGCCTGCTGTACTTTCACCACGCCCCCGTGCCCGCTGGACACGGCCCCGTGGTGGGCAATGGAAGCTTCTACTAGTTTGTCTTTTCTGCTGCTTCCTGGGCACGGCCCCGTGTTCGCTGGACACGGGGCGTGTTCAGTCTTCTGTTTTCTCTTCTTTGCCTTGGGGGTTGCCGTTGAGGGTCCGGGCAGTCTACTTTTATTCCTTTTCTTGTATTTATGCTAGAATTAGTTGTCTTTTTGCTTCTTTTGTGATTTTGAGCTCATTTCATCCTGAAAATACAAAAGAAAGACAAAAACACTCTTTTTCCAACATTAGTACTTAAAAAGGGTTAGTTTTATGCCTTAATTGATGTGATTTATATGTTGCATTTTACACACATCAAATACCCCCACACTTGAACTTTTGCTTGTCCTCAAGCAAAACTCTTTAAATGTGGCTTATACTCCCAAATGGAATAGGTAGAAGAGAAAGTTTTTAGCTTGTCCTAGAGTGTCGGGAATCCAAGGTCTTTGTAAGTTTTATTTTTATTTATTTACAATCCTATTCGTTATGATTTATTTTGAACGTTTCATAAGATAAATTACTTATTCGGGCATAGCATGCCTTATTAAAATTCCATTTATATACAAGTTCACATACCTCGCGGGAGATCACTCAACACTCGGCCGAAGGTGTAGATTTTTATTTTGTGAATCACTCGTGAGCGGCATGGAACTTACGCCTTCCATAGGCTTGCCAAGCAATCAATCCTCCTCCTTTTTAACTTTTTACCTTTGTAAATATCAAGAGGACTTTTGGGGGGAAGGGTTAGGCTTGGGTTAAAGGTGGTTGGTTGGGTTAGTTAGAAAAATGGCGAAAATCGTAAAAAGCGTCGGTTTCCGTGACATACCTTGTTTTTAGTGACTTTTTATTTTGAAGTATTTCTCCAAACAAGCTTTTATATAGCTTTTGTTTGTTTTTGACTTCATCATCGTTTTTTTTTTCATCACATAAAAAGGCGAGTTTACGAAAAACCGAGCTTGTTACTAAAATAAAGGGTGAAAAATAAAAAGGGTTTTTTGGTGGGTAAAAAGAGTTTTGGGGTAATGAAATGAAAGGTTTAGGCTCAAAGGGTTATCTAGGGGGATTTTGGGTAGGTTGTAAAAAAAATGAAAAATAATGGTTTAGAAAGAAAAATATGGTTAGTCCTAATGCCTCCATCACTTACTTACTTGGGTTTAAGTTGGTAAGGACCGGGAATGTATCGTCGTGGCAAGTTCTAGAGTTGTAAGAACCAAGCGGCTATTCACACAAGAAACGAAAAATGAGCATTTAGTCTAAAGATGTATATTTTTATGCTCAATAAAGGCTCAAAACTCACTTTTGTGGGAATGGGTTTTTATTGTGATCAAGTATATATAATCGAATTTTTAACTAGACTTGTTATGCCGTTTCGTAATTTTCTTATGTTGGTTCTTTGTTATCACGACGCTATCGGTTGTAAATTTGTAAAAATATAACCTTTTTAGAACTTGTTACTCCCAAATTAAACTAAGACAAGTAAAAAAAACGAAAAAGTTTTTGAAAAAAATTTGGGGTGTTTAGCGATTCCAATAGAGTTTTGTGTAAGGCTTGTATTTAGGATTTGCAAAATTCAAGGTTTTAGCATCCCCCCCACACTTAAATTACACATTGTCCTCAATGTGTCCAAAAATAAGGTTTTTGGTTGATTAGAATGTGTAAAAGTAGGTTAAAAAGCAAAGATTTATGTTACTGGCATCCTGGACACGGCCCCGTGGTGACCGGGCACGGCCCCGTGGTCAGGTGCCAGTAACAAAAATTAAAGAATTAAAACAGAAGCCTGGACACGGGGGCGTGTCCGCTGAACACGGCCCGTGTCCAGTTACCTGAACTGGGTGTTTTTCTGCAGGTGGCTCAGCACGGGGTCGTGTTGGTTGGGCACGGCCCGTGTTGAGCCTTCTGTGATGGAGATTTGTGTCGGGTTACTCTGTTCTCCGTGCATGGGTCCATTTTTCTCGTTCCCCTTTTCATCCATTACCACCATGAGTGTGTTTTATTCTGCAAAATAAAACTAAAAGATTAAACTAAACTAAAGATAGTTCCGCGGAATGCCTCCGTGGTGCGCCACGTTTATAAGGGTCCTTGGCTAGACCCGATTCGAGGTTATATATCTTCTGAGTGGGATGCCTGGCGTCCCATGTTACACCGTCGGAGAGCAGCATCCAAGCTCGAATCAATAACCTTCATGTAATTGACCGGGTCGTCGTCCTCTATTCTCTTCCCAACTCCAAACTTCACTTCATCATCCCCATACCTCAAGGTGAGTGTCCCGTCATTCATATCTACCACTGCTTGGGCTGTGGCAAGGAAGGGTCTCCCTAGTATAAGGGGGACCTCAGTGTCTTCCTCCATATCGAGTATGACAAAGTCAGCTGGATAAACGAATCTGCTTACCTTTACCAAGACATTCTCGATGACACCTTGTGGGAATTTGACGGATCGATCAGCGAGTTGTATGCTCATTTTTGTAGGGCTCGTGGTTCCCAAGCCGAGTCTTTTGAACATTGATGAGGGCATGAGGTTAATGCTAGCCCCTAGGTCGGCTAAGGCATTGCGAACGGGCGATTCCCCTATTGAGCAAGGAATCGTGAAGCTTCCGGGATCGATTTTCTTTTGGGGAAGTTTATTGAGTACGAGGGCAGAGCATTCTTCGCCTAAATTGACTAATTGCAAATTTTCAATTTTCTTCTTATGCGTAAGGAAGTCCCTCATGAATTTAGAGTATTTGGGCATTTGGGTTAGGACTTCGATAAAAGGAATATTGACATGCAATTGTTTTAACAGACTTTCGAATTTTGCGAATTGCTCATTTGTCTTTTGACGAATTAACCTACCGGGGTATGGAACTCGAGGAGCCTTGGTAGGCTCTGGTGATGGAGGAGAGTTCTTCTCCTGCAGAGGTGTCGGTACTGTTTCTTCCGTTGGCGGTGGCACTTCTGCAGGCCCTATGGTGCGGTTTCGTAGTGTGATGAGGTGAACTTGCGCCTTTGGGTTTGTTTCGGTATTGCTAGGTAATGCGCCTTGCGGTCTCTCGGAAAAATTTTGAGCTATTTGATTTAATTGTTTTTCTATGTTTTGAATGCTAGCTTGTTGATTTCTAAAATTAGATTCTAATTGTAGAAATCTTTCCGAGTTTTTCTTATCAGTGTCAGAGACGAGGCGAGATATAGTATCTTCGAGCCTTTCTCGTCCACCTTGTTGCTGAGTGAAATTTTGTGACTCATTTCTTGGTTGCTGAAAGTTTGTTCGTTGGGTTTGTTGGTTACTACTATTGCCGGGTTCCCTCCAACCAAGGTTTGGGTGGTTTCGCCATCCTTGGTTGTAAGTTCCCGTTGGGGGACCCGACGGCCTAGGTCTATTATCAATGTAGTTTACCATTTCTTGTTGATCGTCCGTTTCTTTCATGCAACTCCAATTTTCATGTGACCCACCACATCCTTCACAAGCCATAACCGGGACTGTTTTTGTCATCTCTAATTTTTTTATTTTTGAAGAAAGGGCCTCGATTTGGGCTTGTAAAGAAGGGCTTTCGTCGACTTTATGGGCGCCCGGGGCGATAGACTTATTTCCCCGGGGGGTATGCCATTGAAAATTGGTTTGAGCAATTTCCTCAATCTGATTATATATTTCGTGTGGGCGTCGGTTACCTAAAAGTCCCCCGGAGCTAGAATCAAGTGTCTGCCTAGTGTGTGGCAACAATCCATTATAGAAAGTGGATACTTGTTGCTATATTGCTAGGCCGTGATGGGGACACTTGCGTAATAGCTCCTTGAACCTTTCCCAAGTTTCATATAAGGATTCCCCGTCCTCTTGTGAATATGTATTAATTTCAGTCATTAACTTAGCAGTTTTAGCAGGAGGAAAATACTTATATAGAAATTTTTGGGCTAGTTCATCCCAGGTGTTTACCGATCCAGCTGGGAGGGCGTTGAGCCAAGCTTTCGCTCGGTCTTTTAGTGAGAAGGGAAACATACGGAGGCGGATGGCGTCGTTTGATGCTCCATTGATCCGAAAGGTATCACATATTTCCAAGAAATTAGTTATATGTAGATGGGGATCCTCGTCCGCAAGCCCGTGGAAGGTTGCGGAGTTTTGGAGCATTTGTATCAAATGCGGCCGAAGTTCGAAGTTATTGGCTTCGACATTCGGAGCATTGATAGTGGCGCCTAGATTACCCACGGTGGGTCGTAGATAATCCATAAGGGTACGTTGGTCCGCTATTGGAGGTGGATCACCCGAAACCTTCTCTTGGTTTTTGGCTTTTAACCTTTTTCTGAGAAAGCGTTCGGGTTCTTCTAGTGGCTCTTTTATGTCTTTATTGGAACTGGAGCTCATACACTACGTGAGGTTGGCGTCGGGTTCCAAGTCCTGCAATAAAAACAAAAAAAGAATGTTGGTCAGAAGGTTCACCACGGCCCCGTGTTGAGCGAACACGGCCCGTGGTCGGAATTTCAGTGATTGTTTTCCAGATCCCAGTTACTGGAAGTTGGACACGGCCCCGTGTTGCACCGGCACGGCCCCGTGGTCAGCCTTCTGTAACTTGGAAAACAAAAACTGCCAGTAACGATGCTGAGCACGGCCCGTGTCCGACCAGGCACGGCCCCGTGCTGAGCTCTGCAGAAGCTGAAAATCTACGAAAAATCCAAAAAATTAAAGAAAGAAATAAAAATATGATTAGGCCGTTGATTCCTAACTTTCTTAAAATCCTTGTGTCCCCGGCAACGGCGCCAAAAACTTGATGTGTGTTGGTGTGTATATAATTTAGATGTATATTTAAGCCCTTTTTACACTTTTAGCCAAGTTTTAAATTTATAAAACACGATATTACTAACACTAAACACACATATGGGCAAGTGCACCCATCGTGGACGTAGTATAGTGTTGGTAAGATACCGAGGTCGTCCAAGGACACAAGAGCTTTTAATACCGGTTTATCCTCAACGTCTAATGAAATCAAAAAGTGAGAAAAATGTTTTAAACTAAGAAAAATAAAAACTAACTAAATGCTGAAAAATAAAATAAAATAAAAACAGATAGACAAGATGAATCACTTGGATCCGACACGTGTGTTAGTATAACCTTTGATTATTTTCGCACTTTTGCACTTGTTTAAGAGATTATCTTAGTTATTGTAGTAGGCCCCTCTTTTGAAGGCGACGTTACCCTCAACCCAGTAGTTTGAGTCAGCAAGGATACAATCCTAAAGGGTCGGATTATTGAAAGATAATGAATTAAGTTATTAATGCAAATTGTGGTAGGCCCCGCTTTCGGCGGTGACGTTACCCTCGGCTAAGTAGTCTGAGTCAGCAGGGATACAGTCCTAAATAGCCGGGTTATAGTATTAATAGTAGTTAACTTATGAGGGGGTCAAAGAGTTTGGATCCCCGCCATCCAATACCTATGGGCATTGAAGGAGATCCTACTAAATTTGACCCAGGTCCCAAGCAGGACCTCTAAACGCTGAACAAGGGCAAGACCCTTACCAAACCGTTCCCTTAACCCCCGACCAGGTAGCCAACATACCTCCATATAGACCGTGGAGATATGAATGGTGAAAATCTTTTATTTTATATAGACAGTAAAATAACGCCAAGACACCACGGACAAACGATAAGGAAAGATCACCTTCAACATAAGTAACTAGTTATTAAAGTCATTAATACAAAACCAAATAAAAAGTGCAAAAGATTAAAAATAAAAAGTATTATACTAAACACTTGTCTTCACCAAGTGATGTAAGAGACTTAGGCAAACATGGCCTTAATTGTCAAGAACTCTTACGATCAATCTTGGATCCCGAGACGACTCACACACTCTATGATGGACAATGGATGATGGTGGTGGATGATGGTGTTATGGTGGTGGTGGGTGGTGGATGAAGTGTGAGAGAGGTGGTGTGCCAAGGGATGAGATGGAATGAAACCAAGCACCCCTATTTATAGGCTGAACAGAAGGCTGGGCACGGCCCCGTGTCCGCTGGACACGCCCCCGTGCCCGCTGGACACGGCCCCGTGGTGGGCAATGGAAGCTTCTACTAGTTTGTCTTTTCTGCTGCTTCTTGGGCACGGCCCCGTGTTCGCTGGACACGGGGCGTGTTCAGTCTTCTGTTTTCTCTTCTTTGCCTTGGGGGTTGCCGTTGAGGGTCCGGGCAGTCTACTTTTATTCCTTTTCTTGTATTTATGCTAGAATTAGTTGTCTTTTTGCTTCTTTTGTGATTTTGAGCTCATTTCATCCTGAAAATACAAAAGAAAGACAAAAACACTCTTTTTCCAACATTAGTACTTAAAAAGGGTTAGTTTTATATGGAACCCTGAATTGAAAAAAATTTGGGGTGTTTAGCGGTTCCAACATGGTTTTCGTTGTAACCATTTCGAAATCTTCTGGTTGATACTTGCATCCATTGTTGGACTGTGTTTAAACCAAGTTCAATTGTTTGAACTTGCTCGTAATATACATTCAATTCAGGGTTCCATATGATGGATTGAGGCCATCATATTCAACTTAATCCAACAAGCACTTCATTTGTTTTGAACTATAACATGTTTGTTTGGTCTTTGACTTTACTGAATCGTTTCTTTGATCACGATCACCTTGTGGTGGCGTATTTCACAAGTATCTCATGCACGGATTAATAATTTATTTATTGATTTGCTTTAAATCCGCTTTGATTTATCATATTACAACAGTCTTAACACAATCGTGTGTTAAGGCAATGGTGCAAAAATTCATTTTTATATTCCAGTGTACCTACTAACGGTTCTTTCATTATCGATCGAATGTTTCGTGATATTCATTGCTTCTTTATCGTCGATCGAAAAACAATATTTATTCGTTTCATTTTCAATCGAAAATCCTATGAGATTTGTTTGAAACAAACATTCAGATTTACTTCGTCGAACCTTCAGTTGAATTCAAACACGGTGAATTTGTTTGATCACCACTATTATTAGATTATTTCATTCACTATGACACCTTGTGGTGTTGGTATAAACTGTAGCTTGGGCTAATCACGAACAGGCGTTTCATGCAAAACACATGTGGTACTTGTTCGGTCACCGCTATTATTGAATTGTTGCATTCACTACGACACCCTATGGCGTCGGTCTAAACTTGTAGCTTGTTCTAATTACTATCAGTCGTTTCATGCGGAACTATTTATGCTTTTCGTTTGACACATCATTCAAATAGTCTTAATGCAATTATGTATTAAGATGATGATACACCAGGTTCGGTTGTATTTCATTTCGGTGTATCCTTGCAATTCAACAATGTCAACACTTTGATGTTATCTTATTTGTTTATTGGTTCATTAGTTGACAAATCATTTCATGATACTATCCAATTGTGCTTGTTGATCCAAGTTTCAATCATACAACAACCAACACAAGTTTCTGTTGGTAGTAAATTCTATTGTTTCAAAAATTGATTTGTATATTTTGAACGTTCATTTGGAATTCTATTGGTTAAATTTCCTCTTTTGTTGAACCCAGTAAACCTAGTCACATTGGTGATAGTATCATAACATCTCGTTCACTTGACATCGATTTCTAGAACAAACTCTGTTGAACTGTTGGGTTCATATTGATACAGAATGTCTTTACACTCTCATAATCCGAATAAGTCTTGATTCGATTACGCGGTCATTAAATTTGGTATTATTCGGACTTACCTAGGAATGACACAACTCTGAGGAAATAACATAGACTAAATTTCGAGGACGAAATTTCTGCAACAGGGGGAGAATGTGACAACCGGTAATTAACAGCTTCTAATTACGTGATTAACAAACGCTTAGGTGATAATAAATAGAGTTTAAGGCACTAATGAGCTTAATTAGGCTCTTGGTATGTCTAGGAACGCCTATCTAACTTTAAAGTGCACATTTGGTGGTTTTCGGGACATCTGCTGAGCGTTAAACGATAACGAACTGACACCGTACAAAATACTGACAATGCCGTCGATTACGAAGTTTATACATATAACATATACTTATGGATCTCATTTTGCGGAAATATTATGCTTTCAAACAACACAAAACGCAAACGCGAATGATAAACGCGGAAACAGTAACGCACCGACAATCAACGATGAAACGGAAGCACCAGACTCGAAATTTTTCTCGACATTAATATATTTTGATATATCTGGCATTGTGTTCGAATTTTAATATTCATAGTTGAAAACATATAGAAAAAAGATCAAGAAACGACAGACGAGGCTTTATGCGATTTATCGCGTCTAATCTAACGAACGCATATATTAACGACTTACGATGTATTTTAAGGGCATTTGACCAAAAACACTATCTTACGGCAATTTACAAAAATCAGATTTGAAAACGGGTTCTGTAAACTTATCGGGCCACGCAAGAAGCGGGCTTGTGGGCCTGGGGCCCAAGCCCACTTACAACACTAGTATATAAACTCTTTTTAAAGCTTAAAACCCTAACCCTCACACTCCTCACTTCAGCCGACACACCACTGCCCCTCTTTTCTCTCTAAAACTCCGGTCGTCGGAGATCGGGAATCCGGCGACTACACCAACCGGTATGGTTGTTTCATAGGCAAGCTCACACCCCCCCTAACTCCTCCTCCTCCATCTGATTGATCTTCGGCGACACGAGACACCCACAACACCCCAACCCCCCTCGATCCAGAAAACGGATCACCACCACCACCGTCCGGTGGTGGTGCAGCGATTACCAACAGAGAGAGAGAGAGAGAGAGAGACCGAGAAGGCAGAGAGAGGAGAGAGAGAAACGGTGCAATGCCGTTTTCCGGCGACAAATCCGTCGGCGGCGGCGGCGGAGCCGCGGCGGCGGTTCTTGCTCTCCGACGACGTGTGGCGGTGGTGATGGTTGTCTCGCTCAAGAATTCTAACTGATTTGGTTCGAGCTCTGGTTCGGGTTACTTCATGGCTCAAGCCGTATTTGTTTCAGCTTAGGTAATCTCTGGATGTTTCAGTTTAGTCTGGTTCAAGTTTTAGTGGTACAAGTTCAGTTCAAACTCAAGTTTTGGTTCAGCTGGTGGTTCAGCGGGTTCAGATTCGGGTTAGGTTGGTTCGGTTCAGTTTCAGATTTAGTGGTTTGGTTCAAGGTTCAAGTCTCGGCTCAGTCACGAGATGGTTCGGGTTTCATTTTCGGGTGTTTCAGTTCAAGTTTCGGGTTCGGGTCTCAGTCTCAGTTCGATCAACCCGGGTCAGACCCGGTCAACTCAGTCAACGGGTCAATCGAGTCAACTCAGCGAGTTGACTGGTCAAACCTGGTCAACGCCAGTCAAACCTCATCTCGGGTCAGTTTCGAGTATGCAGTTTAGTTTTGGTTCGGGTTCGGTTCACTTCAAATTTGTTTCGGTTCAACAGGTTCGGATTCAATTCAAAACGAGAAGTCAAAACGTCAATGGTCAACGAGAGGTGAAAAACAGTCAACCCGAAAGACCTGGTAAAGTGTTAAAAGTAGCGGGTTATTCTTTTAAAAGTTTATAGATTTTTAGACTACACGAAACCGAGCTCGCCCCGAATCGGTTAGTGATTAGTTACGTTTTATTTGGTCGTATTTGATAAAGTCTTAGTATATATATAGTTTGAATGGATTGAAGTATTGTTGAATTTTGATGAAAATACGACAACTTTTATTATCGGGTTGTTCCAAATACAGAGGAAACTCTGTCCGTTTTCCGTAAAAATCCGAAAATACAAAACATAATTCTATTGTTTAAACGACACTTGTTGAAATCGGAGTTTTCTTATAGAATAAATAAAAATTTGTAGTTACTTTTACGACGTTATAACTAACGAAAAAAAAATCGATATTTAATTGAAATAAATATAATTATTTCTTTTTATTTCAAACACGTAAACTCGAAAACTTTTTTACGAGATAAATATCATTCGTAATTATTTTCAAATAACAAAGACGCGGAATTCCCTTTCTAAAACTAATATAATTAGTTATGTTATTCCGAACATCTATAATCCGAGCGTATTTGTAAAATAAGTATAATAGTTTATATTTATTTCAAATATCATGAATTCGAATATTTATTTCACACGTCAAGTTTTCGAGTATATATATTTATTTATTACCGTCCTACGAAAACTGCAACGGCATATTACCGTATCATATACGATATTTTGAATACATCCCGTTTCATCTACGCCTTCTATTCACGACGACTAACACGACTTCGCACACACACACATATATACGTATATATATATATATATATATATGTTTATGTATCTATGATTAGGGAGCCGCTAGAATGAAAACCACCTCGAGTTGTAAGAACCGCGAGAACTACACCCCACGGAGCGCCGTTCGCCATGATTTTTTTTTTACAAGTAGATGTGTATATTATAAACACAGCCGTAAAAAATCATGGCGAACGGCGCTCCGTGGGGTGTAGTTTTTTACACCACAAGTTTGGTGAAAAAAAAAAAGAAAAAAGAAAAAAAATTAAAAAACACCAAAGTTGTGGTGTAAAAAACTACACCCCACGGAGCGCCGTTCGCCATGATTTTTTACAACTGTGTTTATAATACACACATCTACTTGTAAAAAAAAATCATGGCGAACGGCGCTCCGTGGGGTGTAGTTCTCGCGGTTCTTACAACTCGGGGTGGTTTTCATTCTAGCAGCCCCCTATATGATTATATACATAAATGTACATATTTTCTAAAACACTCGAGAACTAAGTTGTTTTCGAAAATTAGTTTTATCTCGATTATCCATGGGATCAAATAACCATAGTTCCGTTATTTTAGATCAAAGTATTAACACCTTTGTAGAGTCGTTTTATTTACGACTCGGTAGAGCTCGGACACGTAGTTTAGCTACGTTTAAATTAGAAACTTATAAGTATTCCTTCGTAGGAATATCATAGTTGCACGCTAGCTACTTCACGTTCTTGGAACGACACTACGGAATCACGCTAGGCTAGCATTGCACATGGAAGTCCAGGTGAGTTCATAACCCCCACTTTTTACTGTTTTACATTTTTTTATAAATGTTTTCGGGGGTGGAAAGACATGCAAGTTTTTGCAAAAGCAAACACTATTTTGATGAACGAAAACACATATTTATAAACCATGTTGCAAATGGATTTCAACGAACTCGAAAGGTTTACGAAAGGTTTATACTAGACATACCGGTTTTACAAAACAAACGCGTATTTTCACAAACGTGCATGATTTTCATGACTAGTGACATGAATATCCTAGTTACTACAACGGGACTGGGTTGTTCTGCGTACGAACAACGAGACAACCGAATGGGTTTATGTCCCCCTTTTTCTTTTGAAATACATATTAACTAGGGTATGATTAAGCTATGGAATGAACTCTTGGATCACATGCGAATAGGCGCTAACTTAGGCACCATTAATCCTTTTAAGGACCACGGAACAGGGGGTAGATCTATCGGGTATGGGCGAGCCCCACTCACGGTCCTTGTGCGGCCACTTAGAGTGCTTATGTGTCCCTGTCGAAGTGAATCGACACTTAAATCGTCTACCGGGTTGAGTGCTTCCTATGTCGGCACACATATTAATGTCTTAGCTACACATTAATGATCAACATGTTCATAGACGCATTACATACCTACTTATAAACTGAACTTTCAAATGTTTTTAAGATTCATTTGATGTAAACTCACAAATACATGGATTTACAAACTTTGGTAACGTTTTTCAAATTATACCGAAGTAAGAGGACGCGCTGATCCTGCTTACAAAGGTTCGTTTGGGCTCGGCCCATTCTCTCTCGTGCAATGCACAAAGACTATTGTGGGCTAGACTCACAGTTTTTTCTTATATCATGCCAAGAAAATGATTTTACTATATTTTCTCAACTACTTTAAAACCATTATCAAAAAGTTCTATTTTAAATCTTTTCAAAACAAACTATGAACTCGCTCAACTTTATGTTGATTTTTCGCATGTTTCTTTCTCATGTTGCATTTTCAAAACTATGGAACGGTTGGAATAGGAGAACCCATGGGAATTCGAGTACTTAGCTGCGTTCATTTTCTAGAAGTCTTAGCATATTTGCTTGCGCTGTGCAATGAAGATACCTGTCCAGTCACGCCAAGCTCTGATATTTCGGGGTGTGACAAATCAAACCAAGGAAACTCAAGCAGCACCTAATAATCGAATCACTTAGTCAAATAATAGACGCCTAAATCGGAAGATTGGAGAGGATGAGGTCTTGTAAACCAAACGAGTGTTGGAACTCATGTGATATGGTTTAACAAAGCCTACACCCTAGGTTGAAACCTGACCTAAGTGGTTTCGACCCATTGCGACGCATTAAGGTAGCTTACGCTACTTTAACGCGTCGTGCGCGCAAACGCGCGTTCGAGATGTCTAACTAGTCCTATGACAAGTATTATATGCCTAAACATGTTTAAATAAGTTGAATAATCAGTTTAGGTGACAAAAGTTAGATTACATAAGCTAAAAATCCAATTATGCATGAAAAGGGCATTTTGGTAATTTACCTAAGGCATATAAACCACCTATCATACAACTACTTAAACTCGGTGACCATAAGGTATAACCTCGGAAGGTTATTCCCTATGCAACTATGGTCACTATCCATGCTTGGTCAGATCCTAAAGATCGACCAAACGGGTCGAGTTCGAAAGTCTAAGCGGTGGTTTAGAACCGCTCGACTTACGACTCTAAACAAGCACTAACTAAAAGCGACGAGCTAAACATGTCAAAGCATGTTTAACCTACTGATTTGGTATCAAAACAAAGTGTTTTGATACCTAATAGTAGTTCCGTTGCAAAATCCGTGCTAAAACGCATTTTAACCGAAACTTTGACTCGTCATTACTCCTAGTTAACGTGGTAATCAGTGGGTATAGTCACTAAGGACTATAACCAACGTGATTACGCTCACGTTGCGAAGTTCAAACGAACTTCTCGTTGACCAACTCGTGGTCAAAGCTGAAAGTCAAACTATTTTTGACTTTCAAACTAGGAAAACAACAAAAAGAATGAAAGAATGCTCACAATGGGTCCTTGCTATCTTTTTTACAAGAAAACCAAGTTCCCAATCAGATTGGAGAGCTCCTAACACTTGAGGGAGCCTTCCAAATCAGATGGTAGAGAAGAGGAGGGCATGATCCAAGCCATACAAGTGTCAAGGTAAGATTGGGGGACTCGGAGAACACACAAACCAGCCCCTAGCATTGAAATCCACTGATCAAAACCAGCAAAAACGAGCTAAATGACCAGATTCATTGATTCTGTCTGGCATGGCCACGCGGCCCGCGTAAGATACACTTCAAACCTTACGCGCCCCGCCTGAGGATGTTTGGCAGATTGTCAGTTTCAGTCCCTGAACTTGAAAAACATGCATTTCGGCCCATTTTTGACACGTTTAAGCCCCGTTTACCTCATTTCAAGGCTCTAAAATGATGTTAAAGTATTGGGAACTCAAAACATGCTCAAAAAAATCTCGGATGTCGGTTCGTTTGATCGTACGATCGCGTTGTTCGGTTAATTACGACGGAAGTCGTAACGAACGCGAAAACGATCCAAATTAAGCGACGAATGGATTTTTATCATGCCAATCACTAAAATAAAATATTTTAATGATTACATAAATTTTTGGATGTCCGGATATATTCTGAACTTAAGATATGCGCGAAAATGCAAACTTGTGCACTTTTTGACGCTTTTAGTCCCTGAATGATCAATAAGTTTATTTTTGCGCACCAAACACCTCAAAGCCTATTTCTAAGCTATGTAAAGGATATTTAGGGCATATTTAACTTATGATCAAGTTACAGAACGTTCATTACTATACAAATCGGTATAGTTTCGCAGTTTGACACAAATAGTCCCTGCGATCGAACAAACTTGTTTTCGATACACCCAACCATCCAAAACTTATTTCTAAGTTATGTGAAGGTTATTTGAGGTGCGTTAAGCCTATTTCACTATACCGGAGTGTTTGTCGCGTTTAACTGACTGCATTTATGCACCAGTTTGCGTATAACTTTCCAGAAAGCGATTTAGAGCTTGAAATCGAATCGGATCGAATTGTAAAATCATCAAACACATAAAACACATATAATAACAACAAAACACATTGTATTATTGATAATTTACATTGTTTTGCATTGTTCATCAATTAAGGAACACATTTGTCACAGTCTCTCCTACTTTAGGAAATTTCGTCCCGAAATTTTAACTAGAGGAAACTTGTGAGAACAATTGCGGATATTTCGCCTTCATTTGGTCCTCACGTTCCCAAGTAAACTCTGGGCCACGTTTGGATTCCCAACGAACTTTGACTAATTTAATCCGTTTGTTCTTCAACTGTTTGAATGTACGGTCCACTATCTCCACAGGTTTCTCGACAAAGTGCATCGTTTCATCGATTCGGATCTCGTCGAGAGGAATGTGAAGATCAGCGTCAGCTAAACACTTTCGCAAATTAGACACGTGAAAAGTCGGATGAATATTTCCAAGCTCTGGAGGTAGCTCTAGTCGATAGGCAACCTTCCCAACTCTTTCAACAATCTTAAATGGTCCAACGTATCGCGGTGCAAGTTTTCCCTTCTTTCCAAATCTCACCACTCCCTTCCAAGGTGACACCTTGAGTAGGACATGGTCCCCGACTTGAAATTCTAAGGGCTTGCGTCGTAAATCCGCATAACTCTTTTAACGGCTTCTAGCTGTCACAAGATTATCGTGAATTTTCTTGATTTTGTCTATCGTTTCCAGAATGAGCTCAGGTCCAGTAAGCTGAGCTTCACCGACCTCATTCCAGCAGACAGGTGAATGACATTTTCGACCGTAAAGAGCTTCGAATGGTGCCATATTGATGCTAGTATGATAACTATTATTGTAAGAGAACTCGATCAATGGCAGATGAGAATCCCAATCACCACCAAAGTCTATCACGCATGCTCTAAGCATATCCTCCAAAGTTTGAATCGTCCTCTCAGATTGTCCATCTGTTTGGGGATGATAAGCAGTGCTTAGATTTAGTTGGGTTCTCATAGCAGATTGCATGGTATTCCAAAAATGAGATGAAAATCGAGCATCACGATCGGAAATGATATCCAAAGGAACACCATGTCGTGATACAATCTCATAAATATAAATCTTTGCAAGTTTATCAGCAGATAGATCCTCGCGAATCGGAAGAAAATGAGCTGACTTCGTTAATCGATTGATGACAACCCAAATAGCATCGTGACCTTTAGAAGTGCGCGATAATTTAGTGATGAGATCCATAGCAATGTTCTCCCACTTCCAAACCGGTATCTCTGGTTGTACGAGCAAACCAGAAGGTCGTTGATGTTCAGCCTTGACTTTGAGACAAGTTAGGCATTTCGATACTTACAAGGCAACATCTTTCTTCATGCCAGGCCACCAGAACTTAGTACAAAGATCCTTGTACATTTTATCAGCACCAGGATGGATGGAATATCGAGACTTATGAGATTCGTCCATCACTAAAGTGCGAAGATCGTCTTGTTTCGGAATCCACAAACGATCCTTGAAATAGAGCAAACCATCGTCCTTCGCTTCGAGTTTAAGCTCAAGCTGATGTGGTAACTCCGTACCCATCAAATTTTGTGAAACACAAAATTGCTGAGCTTGAAGAACACGAGTTTGAAGATCAGATAGAGTTCGAACAGAATGAAGCTTGACTCGCTCCTTTCGACTAAGCGCATCGGCTACGACATTCGCTTTACCAAGATGGTAACGAATCTTGCAATCGTAATCGCTCAAGAGTTTAATCCAGCGTTGTTGCCTCATGTTCAACTCCTTCTGATTGAGAATATGCTGGAGACTTTTGTGGTCTGTGAAAACCACACACTTCGTGCCATAAAGATAGTGTCTCCAGATTTTGAGAGCAAAAACTATAGCACCTAACCCAAGATCATGAGTTGTGTAGTTCTTCTCGTGAACTTTCAATTGTCTAGATGCATATGCAATGACTTTACCTCGTTGCATAAGAACACAACCAAGGCCTATGTTGGACGCATCACAGTAGACAATGAAATCATCGTTTCCCTCGGGCAAAGATAGAACAGGAGCATTACATAGCTTCTGCTTCAGCATTTGGAACGCTTCTTCTTGCTTGGGTCTCCACTCAAAAGGCTTATTCTTCTGAGTCAAAGCAGTGAGTGGAACCGCAATCTTTGAGAAGTTCGCAATGAAACGACGATAATAACCAGCAAGTCCGAGAAAAGAACGAACTTCTGTGGGTGTCGTAGGTGTATTCCAATCCTTAATAGCAACTATTTTGGATGGATCCTCATGAATACCCTGCTCGTTGACTATATGTCCCAAGAACTGAACTTCTTTAAGCCAGAATTCACACTTGGGGAATTTAGCAAAAAGTTGTTCCTTCTTTAGGAGTTCGAGAGTCAAACGAAGGTGTTGCTCATGATTGGCTCGAGACTTTGAATAAATAAGAATGTCGTCGATGAACACAATGATGAACTTGTCTAAATAAGGTTTACAGACCCTATTCATTAAGTCCATGAAAATAGCTGGAGCATTTGTCAAACCAAAGGGCATGACAGTGAACTCGTAGTGTCCATATCTCGTGCGGAAAGCAGTTTTGGGAATATCTTCTTCGAATACACGAAGCTGATGATACCCAGAACGCAGATCGATCTTGGAAAAACAGGTAGCACCTTGCAGATGATCAAAGAGATCATCGATTCGGGGTAGGGGATATTGATTCTTGATGGTAAGTTTGTTAAGCTCACGATAATCAATACACATTCGAAAAGATCCATCTTTCTTTTTCACAAAGAGGACAGGAGCTCCCCAAGGTGAATAACTTGGACGGATGAATTCTTTTCTTAAATAACAGTGGGTTTTTAAAAGAAACGAGCGTTTAAGGTTCTAGGGGAGATCATAAGTGATCATGGGAATGACGGAACCACACGAGTAGTTTGTCCTTGTGTTGACATCATAAGGTTGCATTAAACATTCATACAATTGCAGTAGTTTAAAAATAAAAACCACAAATTTTTATTTATATAACAACCGCATTGTCTTTAAATGTTAAAAGATAACAACCAGAGGAATTACAAAATACTAATTGCTTATTGCTGCATCATCGATTGCCTCATTGATGTTAAACACTCGTCCACGAGCGGGATTTACATTCGCATTTGCGTTGACATTCGGATTGACATTCGCATTCGCGTTTACCAATCTCGGGCAATTGTTGCGGAAATGACCCATTTCTCCGCAATTAAAACACGAACCAGGTGGGAATCTCGCAACATTCCCTTGAGCTTGTGCTGGAACCTGGGCAGCCTGATTTTGTCCAAAGCGACAAATGTTGGCCAAATGCCCAAGTCTACCACACGTAGCACACTGTTTACAGGCCTGTTGGGCAACATGGTGACCATTACATCGAGTGTAGTGAGGTGCGGTACCAGCGTATGCTTTCTTCGCAGGAGGTTGAGTCGGTGGGTTCTGAGCAGTTTGATTGGTGACAGCAAAGTTTTGGGAAGCCTTGCGCTTCCTTGACTTTTTCGAAGACTCACCCTGCTTCTTACCCTTACCCTTTTCCTTATCAGAATCAGTTGACTTCTTTTTATAACCTTTGCGGGTGTGTTTACCCTTCCTGACTTGAGACTCAGTCAGGGTAGCAGACAACTTGATTACTTGACGAAGGGTAGTAGGATTAACACCGGTCATAATGTCCTGTATGGAATCGGGTAAACCATCGATATACCTCTCGATTGCCTTATCCAACGGGGTAACCATCGTGGGACACAACAAACTGAGCTCCTCAAATCGATCCGTATAAGCACAGTGTTCTCCCCCGACTTGTTTCAAATCGTCAAATTCTCGTTCCAAAATTCGAATCTCAAGACGGGGACAGAATTCTCTCATCATGAGAGCTCGAAGCTCTTCCCAAGTTTGTGCTAGTGCCACTTCGGCACCCCTATCACGCATCACTCCGTTCCACCATGTAAGAGCTCCCTTCTCGAACACACTAGATGCAAACTCAACTTTGCGAGCATTCGGACACTGCACATGTCTGAATGTGCTCTCGATACTCTCAAACCACTGCAGGAGCGCGGTTGCTCCTTGTGACCCAGAAAACATAAGCGGCTTCGCAGAATTGAAATTCTTGAAATTACACTGAGCATTATTGTTGTTATTGCGTGGATTTGGGTCACAATGCCTGGAAGCACAGCAGCCATATGCTGAGAGACAAGGGCTGCGACTTCCTCAGCAGTAAAAGTTCAAGCATCGGTTCGAGCATCGCGTCGAGGAGGCATTGTCTAAAAAGGAAACATGAAAAATGAGTGAGGTCGACAGTTGGAAAAACAAAAGAGGTATTGAAAACATCGACAAAACACAAGGAAGGCGATCATTCATTCGTTACCTCGAACAAACAAATGACACACAGTGACAAATCAAAGTAAATGGGTCAATATAATGTGTCGCGAAGACATGCTCGCCTATAAGTGAACATTCACCCCAAGAGTTCCCAGGTAAGAGTGACTGGTCCGATAATGCGGATTTCTACGAACACTCTAGCCTTAGACAGAAAACTTAGGGTACAGGCATTCACTCTTCCAGTTTGCACGTGTTCACATTATTTAGACCCAAACTTTGACGAGATATTGAAAACTAAGCGGGTTCAAAACCATATAACAGAGGGTACAAAACCTAGTAATCAATCATCCAAGGATAGATGATTAATTTTCGAAGCAGATTCGTTATTGTGTTCTCGTTGTGGTTATCACCTAAGGATAGGTGACGGTATTGTTTTTAAATCTAAACACAAGTAAACTTGTGTTAGGGTCCTAGAAAGTTATAGTCTAGGTCAAAGCATTGCTAATAACCTAATTCCCTATAACCATTGGCTCTGATACCAACTCTTCTGTCACACCCCGACCACGTTAAAACAACAAACCGTGGCGGAAACATCGGGGAGTGTTGCAACAGAATTATAGTTCCACAACCATGGTAACCAAATGTTTCGTTTTATTGAATTATTAAGTAATGTACATTGTCTTTAGATCAAAACAAACAAACTACATATTGTTTATAATTGTTTTTAAGTCACTAAGGCCTCGTCCAGGTCCTATGTGACACAAGCTCCCTAGCAAGCAACATCAAGCAATACCACCTGAAACATATGTAAAAATAATGTCAGCAAAGAAATGCTGGTGAGTACATAGGTTTTATGAGAGTATTGGATTCATGGCTCGTTTATATGTTGCAGTACCACGTTAGACTACAAGAGTCAAAATACAAACCTCGTTTTGAAAAGTGTATTGCAACATAGTTAACCAACTCAAATCGAATTGATTATAGTTTATAAAATCTCGTAGCCATGACTCTTAACTCAAAAACATTTGTCTTAATAAACCAAATCGTATAACATCTCGTAAAAACTCATTAATAAAACTCGTATGGTTTATATCGTTTTGAAAACCTCGTTGTGTGACATCGTTTCAAAATCGTTTTCCCCAGTGAACTAAATAATGACACGCAATGTAATATGATAGAAGCACTTATATATAAGATGTACCAGCGGCGTATCTACCATGATTTTATCATACTACACCCGTCCCATTATCTAATCACTACCCAAAACCAGTCGTTTAATTCGTTTAACCCGTCTCAAATCGTGTATCTCGTTTCAAATCGTTTAACTCGTCCCAAAATCGTATTCGTTTTAATAGTGAAACTACTTTTGGTCATCTCGTTAACAACATTCAAACCTTCGTGACTTGACTACCTCGTTTCTCGTATTAACAAACCACCAAAGGGTAAGTTAATAATCACAGATTCGGTCGTTACCTACATAACCCCCACACATAACCATGGGTGTAGTCTGATAACGGGAGTTGTCAGATCCTATGGTACCATAACCTAATATTGGTCGGCTCGGCCAAAGCTAATGAATGTCATTCGTTATGTAATTACAACCAACAAGTCTTGTTCACCTTATTGAAATCGTTATTAGTTTAGTATAAACCATTGTTTTTGAAATTATCGTTTAAACCTTGAAATCCGTTTTGTACATATGAATCATCCCAAAACAATTGAAAAAAGTAAAATAGGGGAACTATGTACTCACATTGAAGTGCAAAGTATCCTTAATCTAAAGAACTCAACAAGCTCAATCAAACCAAGGAAACTCAAGCAACACCTAATAATCGAATCACTTAGTCAAACAATAGACGCCTAAATCGGAAGATTGGACAGGATGAGGTCTTGTAAACCAAATGAGTGTTGGAACTCATGTGATATGGTTTAACAAAGCCTACACCCTAGGTTGAAACCTGACCTAAGTGCTTTCGACCCATTGCGACCCATTAAGGTAGCTTACGCTACTTTAACGCGTCGTGCGCGCAAACGCGCGTTTGAGATGTCTAACTAGTCCTATGTCAAGTATTATATGCCTAAACATGTTTAAATAAGTTGCATAATCAGTTTAGGTGACAAAAGTTAGATTACATAGGCTTAAAATCCAATTATGCATGAAAAGGGCATTTTGGTAATTTACCTAAGGCATATAAACCTTGAAATTCGTTTTGTACATATGAATCATCCCAAAACAATTGAAAACAGTAAAATAGGGGAACTATGTACTCACATTGAAGTGCAAAGTATCCTTAATCTAAAGAACTCAACAATCTCAATCAAACCAAGGAAACTCAAGCAACACCTAATAATCGAATCACTTAGTCAAACAATAGACGCCTAAATCGGAAGATTGGACAGGATGAGGTCTTGTAAACCAAATGAGTGTTGGAACTCATGTGATATGGTTTAACAAAGCCTACACCCTAGGTTGAAACCTGACCTAAGTGCTTTCGACCCATTGCGACCCATTAAGGTAGCTTACGCTACTTTAACGCGTCGTGCGCGCAAACGCGCGTTTGAGATGTCTAACTAGTCCTATGTCAAGTATTATATGCCTAAACATGTTTAAATAAGTTGCATAATCAGTTTAGGTGACAAAAGTTAGATTACATAGGCTTAAAATCCAATTATGCATGAAAAGGGCATTTTGGTAATTTACCTAAGGCATATAAACCTTGAAATTCGTTTTGTACATATGAATCATCCCAAAACAATTGAAAACAGTAAAATAGGGGAACTATGTACTCACATTGAAGTGCAAAGTATCCTTAATCTAAAGAACTCAACAAGCTCAATCAAACCAAGGAAACTCAAGCAACACCTAATAATCGAATCACTTAGTCAAACAATAGACGCCTAAATCGGAAGATTGGACAGGATGAGGTCTTGTAAACCAAATGAGTGTTGGAACTCATGTGATATGGTTTAACAAAGCCTACACCCTAGGTTGAAACCTGACCTAAGTGCTTTCGAACCATTGCGACCCATTAAGGTAGCTTACGCTACTTTAACGCGTCGTGCGCGCAAACGCGCGTTTGAGATGTCTAACTAGTCCTATGTCAAGTATTATATGCCTAAACATGTTTAAATAAGTTGCATAATCAGTTTAGGTGACAAAAGTTAGATTACATAGGCTTAAAATCCAATTATGCATGAATAGGGCATTTTGGTAATTTACCTAAGGCATATAAACCACCTATCATACAACTACTTAAACTCGGTGACAATAAGGTATAACCTTGGAAGGTTATTCCCTATGCAACTATGGTCACTATCCATGCTTGGTCGGATCCTAAAGATCGACCAAACGGGTCGAGTTCGAAAGTCTAAGCGGTGGTTTAGACCGCTCGACTTCCGACTCTAAACAAGCACTAACTAAAACCAACGAGCTAAACATGTCAAAGCATGTTTAACCTACCGATTTGGTATCAAAACAAAGTGTTTTGATACCTAATAGTAGTTCCGTTGCAAAATGCGTGCTAAAACGCATTTTGACCGAAACTTTGACTCGTCACTACTCCTAGTTAACGTGGTAATCAGTGGGTATAGTCACTAAAGACTATAACCAACGTGATTACGCTCACGTTGCGAAGTTCAAACGAACTTCTCGTTGACCAACTCGTGGTCAAAGCTAAAAGTCAAACTATTTTTTACTTTCAAACTAGGAAAACAACAAAAAGAATGAAAGAATGCTCACAATGGGTCCTTGCTATCTTTTCTACAAGAAAACCAAGTTCCCAATCAGATTAGAGAGCTCCTAACACTTGAGGGAGCCTTCCAAATTAGATGGTAGAGAAGAGAAGAATAATGAGCAAAGAACAAGTGAAATGGATGGCCTATATATAGTTTTTCGCAAACCGTTAGGATCATTCCTTGGAGAGGAGGGCATGATCCTAGCCATACAAGTGTCAAGGTAAGATTGGGGGACTTGGAGAACACAAAAACCAGCCCCTAGCATTGAAATCCACTGATCAAAACCAACAAAAACGAGCTAAAAGACCAGATTCATTGTTTCTATCTGGCATGGCCACGTGGCCCACGTAAGATACACTTCAAACCTTATGCGCCCCGCCTGAGGATGTTTGGCAGATTGTCAGTTTCAGTCCCTGAACTTGAAAAACATGCATTTCGGCCCATTTTTGACACGTTTAAGCCCCGTTTACCTCATTTCAAGGCTCTAAAATGATGTTAAAGTATTGGGAACTCAAAACATGCTCAAAAAAATCTCGGATGTCGGTTCGTTTGATCGTACGATCGCGTTGTTCGGTTAATTACGACGGAAGTCGTAACGAACGCGAAAACGATCCAAATTAAGTGACGAATGGATTTTTATCATGCCAATCACTAAAATAAAATATTTTAATGATTACATAAATTTTTGGATGTCCGGATATATTCAGAACGTAAGATATGCTCGAAAATGCAAACTTGTGCACTTTTTGACGCTTTTAGTCGCCGAATGATCAATAAGTTTATTTTTGCGCACCAAACACCTCAAAGCCTATTTCTAAGCTATTTAAAGGATATTTAGGGCATATTTAACTTATGATCAAGTTCCAGAATGTTCGTTACTATACAAATCGGTATAGTTTCGCAGTTTGACACAAATAGTCCCTGCGATCGAACAAACTTGTTTTCGATACACCAAACCATCCAAAACTTTTTTCTAAGTTATGTGAAGGTTATTTAAGGTGAGTTAAGCCTATTTCACTATCCCGGAGTGTTTGTCGCGTTTAAGTGACTGCATTTATGCACCAGTTTGCGTATAACTTTCCAGAAAGCGATTTAGAGCTTGAAATCGAATCGGATCGAATTGTAAAATCATCAAACACATAAAACACATATAATAACACCAAAACACATTGTATTATTGATAATTAACATTGTTTTGCATTGTTCATCGATTAAGGAGCACAGTTGTCACATACGGGCAGAATCACCAGACAGCGTTTGGAGCGGAATCACAAACTACCATTTAGGAGCGGAATCACCTAAATGACATTAGGAGCGGAATCATCACTAACCTATTGGAGCAGAATTACAATGATGTCCTGATTTCGCTTCAAATTACACAAGTGTCATTTGGAGCGGAATTACACTCTAAACCCTATTCTTGATTTCCGAGCTCCAATCTAACCTATCTAGACCTAAGACTCGATAAAGACGAAGTAAACAGACATTCAGTGCACCACCAATCATCATAGTTAAATAATCACAGTTTAAATGCACAGTGGATGTCTAAAAGTAATTATACAAACCAAATTGAAAGTATAATAAAATATTACACAACGGTTGTAAGTGGATCCACAGGCGGATCTAAAACAGAAAGAAAATAACGTTCAACAGACATTAAGTATTAAAAAGCTTGCAAGACTCTTTATTTAATACTAGGAGTATCCAGCCGATTATGCGTAGTACCTGCACTTAATCTTTTTGAAAAATACGTTAGTTTACACTGGTAAATACAATTAACCGACTCTTTTGAAAACATTTAAGAAAACTGATTTATAACTTGGGAAAATTATAAAAATAATCTTGTATACAGATTTATATGTTTGTCGTACGTTCAAGGCCCGAGATAGAAGCCGGGACAAGATTAACAGACACACCACATAATATAAACCCATGGCGAGTTATCCTCAACAAGCGGGTATATCTTTTTACATATGCAACTGTCAGGTGTATTCCTACACCCTGTGCTTAAGTCGTGGTCATTTCAAATAATGAGCCAAGGATATCTAGGACATGGTCATTAACCCCCAAATGCTTAAATCAATCAAACATATTAAAACGGGTTATCTTAATGATTTAACCACTAATCGATTAAAGATTCAATACCGGACTGTAACACCTCGTAAAATCACGTCCAATAATGTATTGACACGTGTAATAAACCCTAATAAAGTCAAACCTTGAATTTAAGGGACTAATTTGTTCGAAAAATCGAAAAAACATTAATTATGAAAGAACTGAAAATATTAACATACCTAAAATAAGTTTTAGAATAACCTTTTACGGTTTTATATTCACAAATGAGCCACTTGTTGATCGAGTGTAGTCGTTTACGTAATTAATTGAAAGTGTGCGCAATAAAGGGTTAAAAGCGTCAACATGTTAATTTTTACATCTGAGTGACCTTTTAACAAACCGAGGGCTTCATGATTTTTGATTATACTCTCGGGAATGCCAATCATTGGCCGTCCAAGGCTTTTATGCTTATAAGTGAAGTTACGCGCAACTTTGCAAAAAGAGGGACTAAAAGTGTCAATATGTTTAATTATACCTCTGAATGACCTTTTATCGAACCCGAAGAATTAGGATGCTTTATAATACTCTCATAAATACCTAATATGGATTAAATAAGGTTTCGATACCATTAAACGACGATATGCGCAAGTTCGCGCATTAGAGGGACTATTTGCGTCAAACTGCAAAAGTCTATCAATTCATATAGTATCTATCCTTCTGAAATATGATCATAAGTTAAACATGCCCTAAATATCCTTTACATAGCTTAGAAATAAGCTTAGAGGTGTTTGGTGTGCAAAAATAAACTTATTTGATCAACAGGGACTAAAAGCGTCAAAAAGTGCATAAGTTTGCATTTTCGCGCATATCTTACGTTCGGAATATATCCGGACATCCAAAAATTTATGTAATCATTAAAATATTTTATTTTGCTGTTTGGCTTGATAAATTTCCATTCGTCGCGTAATTTTGATCGTTTTTCGCGTCCGTCCGTGTTTCGTCGTAATTAGCCGAACAACGTGACCGTACAACCAAACAAACCGACATCCGGCATATTTTTGGGCATGTTTCATGTTCCCTATACTTAGGCATCATTGTAAAGCCTTAAAAATGGTTTAACGGGCCTTAGATGTGTCAAAAACGACATTTGGAAGTGCAGGGGCCAAATATGACAACTTTTAAAAGTTCTGGTGAGCTAGTCTGTTCCTTACGGACCGTATGGCAGGAGCCTTGCGGTCCGTAATCCATGCCCAGTAACAGAATTCTTGAAAACCAGCTTTGGTTTTGCTCTTTGCCTCACATATTTGATTCTAGGGGCTGGTATTAGTATACCCATAGTTTTCTAAAACAGGGGGCATACTTGTAGGGATGAGATCGAATCCCGTTTATCGAGGAACGATCCTAACGGCTCTCAAAGACCTATAAATACCCCCTTGATCATGCTTTCCTTGCTCATTCACTTCCAATCTTGCACTCCTACTCAAATATGAGGATCCTAACCTTGGGGAACCTCCTTTTGAGTTATCTTCTACCCTTGGACCCTTGTAAATGTCCTTCCTTGCTTTGTTCATTTTATTTGGCTCTTAAAGCCGAAAAGTCAAACGTTTCGATAAACGCTTTGACTTTTAGCTAGACCTTGTATGGTCAAGCCATGGTTCACAACGAACATGGCTACGTAATCGTAATTAGGTAGGTGTTAAACCCTCAAAAGGGCACCTCCTAATTACCACGTTTACTTAGTTAATTATCGGGTCAAAATAATTAAAATAAAAGTCAAACGGGTTAGTTTTTAAATAAAATTCATAACTAATAATAATAAAGCTATAAAGTCAGTTTTGTCACTTTAATAACTTGGTAAATATTAGTTGAACATATCTAAACATGTTCAACCCGACAATTCTAAGTATAAGCTCGGATCACAACCGAAAGTCGCAAAGTTTGACCTTTGCTTTGACTTTCAGTTCTGACCCAAATTAGCTTAGTTTAATTTACGCCCTAGGGTTCCTTTGTGACCATATTATGTGTTAGTATAACCCCCTGAAGTTATACTACTTGGTCCTTTAGAGTTAGAGTTCATTGCATGTTTCCATAATGCCTAAATGTTGACCATAATGCCCTTTCGATATTAAAACAAGATTTTTGAAAATGTGAAAGGACTAAAACCTTTATTACTGATCTATAAGCATGTCCATAAAATTTCACATCAGTTCATGGTCTAAAATGGGAGTTATGCGCAATAGCGTAAATTGAAAGCTTCTTTATTAATTAAACGACATTTTCGGCATAAAGTATATTTAAACCCAAATTTTGACATCAAACCTTTTTCTTACTGATGTAATATAATATTTAGGGATTTTTGGAAATTTTTATAAAATTATAATCTGATCATAACATAGAGTTATTGCATAGACTCGGTAATTGAAGATAATTTCCTTTTCGCTAATAAAATGAGTTTTACACATCCTTTACATACCAAATCTTTTTCTACTGATTTTATATGTTAAATAAGTTATTTTAAACAGTAAAGGCTGATCAAAATCTCAGATTTCATTAATCAACCCGAATATCATCAAATACCGACTTTTCTGCGATTTAGGCGCATAACATGGTTTAAAACCATATTAGGCACCTAAGGCTTGATACCTACTGATGTTATGAATAAATTTTTATACTTTAACAGTAAATAAAAGTTTTGAACTCCCTTATGGTGCATAGTTTGGCCATAAATGATGAATTTCACATATGTGAGGTATTTTACTGATATAACTTATTAAAATAAATACACTGTAGGATCGTTGTTGAACCCGAACGAGTCAATCAGAAGAGTCTTTTATCCGAATCAAAGGCGGAATCAATGAAACGGACGCTCAAAGTATTTATAATGTCTCTTATATTGATATAACACTGATTACAACCTGAGAACAGTTTGGCAGCACCTCGTTACACAATTCTGATTTCGTGCCAAATGAACAAACAAGTGCACCTTATATACTGTGTTAATTTCGCTCCAAATGTACCATTGACATTTCGGGCGAAATCAGAAGGTTCTGATTTCGCTCCAAATGGCCTTGGTCCATTTCAGGCGAAATCAACCTCTTATTCACTAATATCTGTTTCTCGAACCTCGTGCACTGATTATCCTATTCTATCCTATTACATAATACAAGACGAAGTCAATAGACGTGATGCACTAACAGACTCCCCCTCGGATATTGACGAAGTCTTCAGTGTCTAGTCTCTGTCATGACACCTCTTAAGTCTTGATCATTCTGCATTCTTACTCAGATTGTAACAATATGACCATCCTTCAATCTCTATTTTTGATCAGCTTTTCTCTTTGACTTTTACACCGTGAACTCATCACTGGCTCTATCATCAACAGCTTCATCATAAGGCTCCCCCTTTTGTCAAGCTTCCGTGCTTTTAGGGATCGACACCTAGCTTTCCAGCTACAAGCTCATCCTACCTTCAAGCTTGTCTTCAGACTCCCCCTTAGACTCTACTCTCGGGATCGTAGTCTGGACTACCTGCAATCACTCATACATTTATAAGTAATAACATTTTAAAAATTCATTTTCCAGAAATCGTAATCTGGCAATTCAAACTTTCTCAATTACTTCTCATGAATTTGGCAGTTTCATCGAATCGTATCGGAAACTAGCTCTATAACAATATAAATATCCAAATCCCCCACAGTTAATCATCCAAGTCCAACTTAATGACCTTGGAGATATCACAAACTGTTTTTGAATTTTTAATTTTTTAATATCAAGTTTCAAATTAATGAACTTGTTTTTTTTTTCAGAAACACAATCAGCTTACTTAGATTTTGAAACTCAGCATCTCAGATTATCAGTTGTCGAAAATAAAGCAGAAATCAAAATCTTTTTGTATTTTTCTGAAAACATAAAGCAGTAAAGAAATATGTACAAACATGTTTACATACAATATTTTTGTTTGAGTATGCGCCAGAGGATCATATCAGTTTTTGACAAGTTACAAGTACCGTTGAGCTTAATTTCACTTTAAGAATTAAACAATTCACTTAGATTGTCGATATACTAGTCCACTTAAATTTTCATACAGATTTCAACTAATTCAGGATACGTATTAGGTGTTTTTAAGACTTAAACTTATTCATGTGTCCCACCTCTTGAATATACTCCCGTATCCAGAATCCTAATATCCAGTCTTATAGGTGAGTATACCACAGATGATATCTGTAAGGGTTAAATGCGAGGGCCGTGAGAGCTCAGGTCGATACTTCCGTATACGCAGAGAGATGACGGCTTCGACTTTTCGGTATGTCCCCTTTAGAGGATCTTTTATTACAACAGCACACGATTATCATTTTGCAATGGTTCATCGTTTTTTATGCTGAGGGTGGTGCTATATTTCAAGCAATGCAGAAAGTATTATTCGGGGACTAGGTTAGAACTTCCATTCAGCAGATGTCCCGGAATAATACCCCAGATATCACTGAGTATAAAGACCTAGTATCTCAGAATAAGGGACCTTTCAAATGAGATTTCAGGGGTTACCTATATATCCAAGTAGTGTTCCCCACTAAATAAGCAAGTTTGAATTTAGGTTTATATCCCGAAAAAGTTTACTAAATGTATAAAAATCTATCAGCATATCATCAGTGAGACTATTTAACGCTTATTTAATCATTACAATTCTTTAGCATACTGTAACTGTCTACTGATGTACTATCATTTCCTCTTTTTACGCAAAAACTCAAAATTTTGAATTTTATCATGTTTTTATATTTTTCAAATTTTCTAATGTTTTTGTATTTTCTGACAAATTTTTCTCCCCTGAAAATGCAAAATCATTAAAAATTTGACAACACGATACTAATAGCTTTGTCTCGCCATCCATTTTCTGCTGACTATGAATCATTTGCACAAAAAACAGTAATTACCCCCATGATTTATAACACATTGATTTTTACAGTTTGAAAACCGTTTTTCAATCTGGTGAAAGTAATCATGTTTGTTCAGCCGTGAGGGTTTCGGCGAATTCAATCAACATTTTTCTTTTTTTTTTCTTTCTTTTTTTTGTACAAAACAACAAATAAACTCCCTGTTCAACCAAACCAGGGTCCAGCAACCTCTTCCTCCTCTCCAAGTGCCAGGCTACTCCTGTTTTCATTCTCACAGTCTTAGTTGTTCTTGAGCACCTGCACATGCAACAATTTGATCACTTGAACAACGCAACCCAAGCCTGTTTAGACTCAGGTAGTTGAACATGAATCTTTCCAGGTAAAACTGGATAGTTTCTTTCATTTTTCTCAAAAACATTAACAATTTTAGTCTCAACTTTTTCATCTTTTACCGAATTGACATTTTTCTTAACAGACTATGTTTGACCTGTCGGTGTTCCTCGTTTGTAAAAATGTGATTCTTTTTGAACACTTTGTTTCTGAACAACATTTGGTTTCCAAAACTGTTGAGGTTTTGTCATATCAACTGATGTTTTCCAACTCTGTGTTGTCCTGAATCTGGGTGTGTGAGAATTCCAGGTCTGTCTTGAATCGAACCTGTTCGGGTTTGATTTCCAAGTTTGATTTGAAGCAAACTTGTTTGTATTATACCTCCAAGTTTGTTTCGAATCAAATCTGGTTGACCTTCATTTCACATCCTCAGATTTCTGTTTTTCAACATCAACAGGCTTTGGATTTGGACACTTTCGTGCAACATGTCCAATTAGATCACATTTAAAACACACTTTCTTTGAAACATCCTTGGCCTGTTGTTGTTTCCTTTTCTTAGCATCAAACTCCTCATTAGACTGTTGTCCAATTTTGAGTTTTTCCTCTTCTGCTAAACTTTTTCCTTGAACAAAACATGTTTTTGCCTGAACATTTTGTGTTTCATTTTTCTTCCAATTCTGTTTCTTTTTATAACCCAAACCGGCCTTCATGTTTTTCTTCTTAAAACCAGGTTTGTTATAAAAAGATTTATGACCTTTACCAACAAACTTTGAAATCTCAGACTTCTCAATCTCAACCATTTTGAAAACTTTATCAACCTTTTCTGAAATCACATTCTGAATCGGGAATACAACATCTAAGAATAATTTGTCTGATCCAATCATGGTATAAACCAATCCCTTTGAATCATCATTCAAATTTTTCTCGGATTTTGTGTTTTTCAGATATCCATCATAAAGATTTCCTTCATCTTCATCCTGTGATTCAGACTTACCTTTTGTAGACTCATCTTTCAAAACACTTTCAACAACCTTACTTACCACCTCTGAATCATTAGCATCATCAGATTTGGAGTAAGTCACATCGATACTTTCAGGTAACTGGTCAGCTATGTTCAAACCCTTTGCCACATTTTCCTCATCATAAAAAGTATAACTGTTTCTCAGTGGTGGTGGTACCTGATGAAATTCTGAACCAATACCCTTTTTACAACTGTCAGTATCTTTGTCATCTAGTGTGATGTTGAAAATGCGTTCGAGAATGTACGAAGAGTTATGATAACTTTGAAGTTAGGTTACAACCTTTTCTTTTTCAGCCAAGACTTGTTTAAGATTAGCAATTTCATCAACACATTTGTTCAGTTCAATTTGCTTTTCTTTAAACTTTCTCTCATACATTTTTTAGTGACTAAAGTTTCAGACAATCTTTGATCAAAACTTTTGACTTGGCTCTTCAAAGTATCATAAGCTTCTTGTACTCTCTGACTCGACCACTTTAAAGAATCATACTGTTTTTATAAATCTTGAAATTTAGATTCTTTTTCAACACAATCAACACATTTAGCATTACACTTTGCATTCAAAATCTTATTTTCTTCTCCGCCTCTCTCCGTTTTCCGTCTCAGTCTCTTCATCTTGTTTTTCAGATCTGCGTATAACCCCCTCCGCCTCTCTCCGTTTTCCGTTTCATAATAATCACCGGAGACTCGCCTGATCTCCGATTCAACTCAGACTCGGTTTTTGAGGTGAAGCTTCAATCTTTTTTTATCTTTTTCATCAACCCCTTTATTTTTCTTATCATTCACTCTTCTTTTTTGGATCTTGGTGCATCCTTTTTTAATTTCCAGATCTGTTCTTTAGCTCTTGGATTCAAATCTTTAAAAAACAAAAACACTTTGTTTAAAAAAAAAAACAAAGTCGTGTTTGTTTCTGGGTGTTAAAAGTTTAAATTTTTAAGAATCTTGAAGATTGGTTCCATTAAACCTTTCTAATTTGTTTATGGGGTGACGCGTTTGTGCATTGGGCGTTTTTGAGGGTGGGCAACTTGGGGTTGCTACCCTCCCCCGTCTTGTAAAGGGTCTTTCCTTTTGCTCCATGTGTTTGTTTTTCTTTTACCCCTAACTCCTCTCGAGTTGGCAGTTTTTTGTGTTGTTTTTCTGCTTGCGTTCGACTCTGTGCATGGCCCCCGCTCGTAGAGCTAGAAACGCCAAGACTGTTGGACTGGCGTCAGCGTGTGATAGTGGGTTAAGGGTTTGCCCCCTTAAGCATTTCCACGAATGCAAGGATGGTAAACCCGGGTCTAGTGGGTTTTTTCGCCTTCTTGAACACATGCAAAGCACCCACCTTAAGACTGAAAACAGGAGGATTTATGTGAAAGAGGCTATCACTAAGAATTTGGACCTTTTTCTGGATGTGGGGGAAGTCCTAAGGGCAGGAGGCAAATGGTTATGTGGGGAGTGCATGGTTATGCATGCCCTTAGTAGGGGGTGCAAGCATGGTGATGAGATGGTGTCTTTTGCTCCAATCTCAGGGGACGTGGACGATTTCATTGTTGGGATTAGGAAGCCACGTCAAGTGGTAGCCGACACTTTTACACTCTCCCCCGAAGGGGTGGTAACTGATGTTGCCCTTCTCGAGCGTGTTTTTTCACTTCGTTTTCAAACCGTTAAATGCATTCCCCCCAGTTGTCGACTGGCGTTCGCTCAGGTTTTAACGGGTGCCCTACGTAAAGTGGTGGCATCTCCAAGCTCGGTTGAAAACTGGGTTCAGTTGCTTTTGTTGCCGTGTTGTACTCTGAGGGTTGTCAGGCCTTCTTCCAGGCAAGAGCGGAGATCAGGTAATAGAAAATCCCTGCAGTGCAGCAGCATTTTACAGGCGCTTGCATTGTGGAAAGATGGGGTTGGTTTCACAGATTTGGTATCTTCTCTCTTGAATAGTGGGGGGGATGCTGTGGTTCCTAGGATGGATTCCGGAAGGGGCGAAGACAATAAAAAGGATCCCAATATCAAGCAATGCCTGCGAAAGGTCAGGGATGGGCATTTCACGGCGGCGGTCAAAGTTTTATGTTCTAGTGGGGTTGCCCCCTTTGGAGAATCGACCATGAAAGCTCTTATTGATAAACACCCTGTGGTGCCACCCCCATCATTGCCTTCCAACCCTATTGTCCAACCCACTATTATTGCAGCAGAGGATGACGTACTTAAATGTATCCAATCCTTCCCTAGAGGGACATCTTGTGGCAGAGATGGGATGCGGGCCCAACACTTGGTGGACACTATTGGTTGTGAGGGTTCGGTAAGTTCCTCGGGTTTGCTCAAAGCTATTACGGGAGTTGTCAACCTGTGGCTTGAGGGGTTGTGCCCTAAGGTGTTGGCCGAGTTTGTGGCCTCAGCCCCCCTCACCCCCTTATTGAAACCTGATAATGGTATTAGGCCTATCGCCGTGGGGGGCATCTGGCGTAGGTTGGTCTCTAAGGTGGCTATGAAGAAGGTTGGGAAGGACATGGCCCAGTATTTGGGGGATTTTCAATTCGGGGTTGGCACACCAAATGGGGCGGAGGCGGTGCTTCTTAGTGCGAACAGGTTCCTGAACTCTTTTCATGAAGATGGGTCCATGGCCTTGCTTACGGTAGACTTCACCAATGCTTTCAACATGGTTGACCGCTCAGCGTTCCTCCAACAGGTCCACCAACGTTGTCCATCTATCTATCGGTGGGTCCAGTTCCTGTACGCCCAACCCGCTAGGTTGTATGTTGGCAGCGAGTGTTTTAGGGCCACCACTGGAGTGCAACAAGGGGATCCCTTGGGGCCCCTTCTCTTTGCCCTAGCTTTACACCCCCTTATTCTCCGTGTCCAGGAGCACTGTAACCTCCCCTTTCATGCTTGGTATTTGGATGATGGCACGATTATAGGTAATGCAATGGAAGTTGCTAAAGCATTGGAAATCATCAACACGGAGGGACCATCCCTAGGGCTCCATCTCAATATTAAGAAAACGGAAGTGTATTGGCCATCTTGTGACGGTCTCAAGGTTCAGGACGGTCTTTTCCCGAGAGGGATAGGTAGACCTGAGAGGGGGGTTAAACTCCTTGGGGGGGGGGCGGTTAGCCGAGATTCTGTTTTTATCGAGGAATTAGCAGGGCGGCGGGCTTTGACAGCGGTTGACCTTATGAAACTCTTGCCCTGCCTCCAGGACCCCCAGTGCGAGCTTCTTCTTTTAAGGTCATGCATGGGGGTAGCTAAGTTACTGTTTGGGCTGCAGACCTGCCAACCCCACTTGATGGCAAATGCGGTATCCTGTTTTGATGATGGTCTTCGAGAGGCTATCGAAGACATTGTTGTTTGCGGGGGGTCCTACTTCGGTGACCTTCAGTGGCGTTTGGCATCTTTGCCGATGCGTCTGGGTGGTTTGGGCCTCCTCTCAGCTCAGGATGTTGGAGTTTATGCTTTTGTGGCATCTAGAGCTCAGTCGTGTGTATTGCAAGATCATATCCTTCGGAACAGTGGGGTTGTTAAACTTGACGTAGACTACAAACAGGCTCTTGAGTACTTAAGGGTCTCTCTTCCAGACTTTGATATTGGCGGTTACTATAATATGGACACCGCCCCCCCAAAGCCACAAAAAACTTTGGCGAATGCCCTATTTGACAAAATCGCTCGGAGTCTGGGAGAAGTGTTTGATTTGTCTCCCCGCCAGAAGGCGGTGATTGAGTGCTTGAAAGGCCCCCATGCGCAAGACTTTTTAACTGTTATCCCGATTGAGGGGCTGGGGCAATGCATGTCGGCGGTTGAGTATAGGGCTATCCTCAAATACCGGCTGATGATCCCTATGTATTTAGAAGACGAAATCTGCCCAATTTGCCGTAAAGCCTGCATGGATAAATACGGGGAGCATGCTATTCATTGTAAGGAGCTCCCTGGTTTCAAATATCGGCACGACTGGGTGAGGGATGTTTTGGGGGACATATTGAGGAGAGCGGGGATTTCTGCCAAGAAGGAGGCCCCTGTGAATTTCCTTACAGATCCCATGGAAGGAAGATCTACATTGAGACCAGCGGATCTGCTCGTATTTGGCTGGGCGGGAGGGAAACATGCTTATGTGGATCTCACAGGAGTCTCCCCCTTAGCTGGTTTAAGGAAAAGCCGGTTTGTAGCAGGACAAGCTATAAGGAAAGCGGAATCTAAAAAGGTGGATAAACATGCTAAAGCATGTGCTGATAATCAACATGCTTTTGTCCCCTTCGCCTTCGACACATTTGGCTCCCTAGCTCCAGAAGCCATCCGTTTGTTGACTAGGGTCCAAAAGGTTGTCCACAGCAGCTGCTCATCAACAGGGGGGCAGGGGTTTATCTTTAATAGGCTAGGGTTTGCTATTCAGAAAGGGGTAGCGGCGCAGCTTGTTGCTCGCTTACCTGCAATATTGATGTAACTCGGCCAGTTTTTATTAAACTAGTAAATAAAAAAATGTCATTAAAAAAAAAATTTGTTTCAACTTCTTTTGTTTTCATCAGTTCATCTTTTTCAATACAAACTCTGCATGTTTCCATGCATTTCTTGCATTGTTCAGTTGGTTTTAATATTTTAGAATCAGAATTTACCTCAGTGATTGGTACCTCGGTGTTTTCAGCTGTCTCTGTCTGTTTCAGCTCTTCCTTCTTCTCGTCATCAGCACCATCATCACTAACAGGTTTCAAATTCTCAATCTTTCCCCCAGTCTCTTTCAGCACCGGTTCTTCTTTCTTCTTCTGTTCTTCTTCAGCTTTCTGTTCCTCTTCAGCAGCAAGCTTTGCATTAATCTTCACTTCTTCAACCAGCTTTTTCAACTCTTCTTCCTTTCTCTTCTTCATTTCTACCACCTTTGGTAGACTTGCTTCACAAACTTCTCTTATCTTGTTCTCAAGATCTGGCAAATATTCTTTATCAGATAACCTTCTTGTGTTGAAAGTAGCCTGTCTTGGAAGTAAATTTGTTACAGCTTCGAAATTCACTTTTGATGGGTCAACAACTGGATTACCCCATGGATCCATGTAACATTCCAAATCATCATTCCATCTTTTTGCTCTCTGGGCTTCTTTGAATGGTTCGTTTAATTTTCCGATTTCCCATCTTGCATAATCTGCTTTCCACCATCTATCAGGATCAGCATCAGCTACAAATGCATATCCAACAACATCTTCTTCAGGGCAAACTTGACTCCAGTCGTAACCTTCATCGTCATGAATAACTGCAAGAGCCCTTGATTTTTCTTCAGGCTGCTTCAATCTTGGAGGCTCAGACTTATTCTGATGATAAATCGTTTTCTTGTAATAATCTTCTTTAAACGGGTTTTCAGAATCATCAGCATAATCATTTCTGCACTCGCGCTTAAAGTGACCTTTCTGTTTACATTTGAAACATGTCACTTTTGATTTGTCAAAGCCTAACTTGGTAGAAGGTCCACCAATAGACTTTCTTCCAGTTATCTCCATGAAACGCTGTGCCCTACGAACCGCACTGGCCATGCACCATTTTATATCAATCAGTTCCATCTCCTCGGGGTCTATTTGATCATAATCTTCTTTCGTCAAGTTGGTGTTGCCAATCTTCCTTGCAACGAGGCTTTCATATGATTCAAGTACAGACGCCAAGAAAACCATCTGTTGTTTTGCTGACTCTTCGCTGAAATTCTGCCCATTCTTCATATCCACTACGATATTACACTGAAATAAATTCTTGGAAGCAGATTGACTTGAAGTGTTTGAAGAAGATGCACTGTGAAAACCACTGTGAAGACTTTCATTGATCACTGAATTTGAGCTTTCTGCAGAAAACGCTGTTCTTGGAGACCCAGCCTGTGGTACATTTCCTCGGTAGTAAAGTGTCACACCCCGAAATATCAGAGCTGGCGTGACTGGACCGGTATCTTCATTGCACAGCGGAAGCAAATAAGCTAAGACTTCTAAACAATGCACGCCCCCTAAGTACTCGAAATCCCGTGGGTTCTCCTATTCCAACCGTTCCATAGTCTTAAAAATGCAACCTGAGAAAGAACATGCGAAAAAGTCAACGTAAAGTTGAGCGAGTTCATAGTTTGTTTTAAAAAGATTTAAAATAAATCTTTTTGATAACCGGTTTTAAAAGTTGTTGAGAGAGCATAGTAAAATTATTTTCTTGGCATGATATATGAAAAACTGTGAGTCTAGCCCACAATAGTCTTTGTGCATTGCACGAGAGAGAGTGGGCCGAGCCCAAACGAACCTTTATAAGCAGGATCAGCGCGTCCTCTTACTTAGGTATAAGTTGAAAAACGTTACCAAAGTTTGTAAATCCATGTATTTGTGAGCTTACATCAAATGAATCTTAAAAACATTTGAAAGTTCAGTTTATAAGTAGGTATGTAATGCGTTTATGAACATGTTGATCATTAATGTGTAGCTAAGACATTAATATGTGTGTCGACATAGGAAGCACTCAACCCGGTAGACGATTTAAGTGTCGATTCACTTCGACAGGGACACAAAAGCACTCTAAGTGGCCGCACAAGGACCGTGAGTGGGGCTCCCCGTACCCGATAGATCTACCCCCTGTTCCGTGGTCCTTAAAAGGATTAATGGTGCCTACGTTAGCGCCTATTCGCACGTGATCCAAGAGTTCATTCCATAGCTTAATCATACCCTAGTTAATATGTATTTCAAAAGAAAAAGGGGGACATAAACCCATTGGGTTGTCTCGTTGTTCGTACGCAGACCAACCCAGTCCCGTTGTAGTAACTAGGACATTCCCGTCACTAGTCATGAAAATCATGCACGTTTGCGAAAATACGTGTTTGTTATGTAAAACCGGTATGTTTAGTATAAACCTTTCAAGTTCGTTGAAATTCATTTGCAACATGGTTTATAAATATGTGTTTTCCTTCATTGAATAGTGGTTGCTTTTGCAAAAAGTTGCATGTCTTTCCACCCCCGAAAACATTTATAAAAATGTAAAACCGTAAAAAGTGGGGGTTATGAACTCACCTTGACATTCCTGTGCAAAGCTAGCTAAAAGTGATTCCGTGATGTCATTCCACGAATGTGAACTCGCTAGCGTGCAACTAAAGCATTCCTAATCAAGGAATAACTTATCAGTTTCTAATTTAAAGGTAGCTAAACTACGTGTCCGAGCTCTACCGAATCGTTAACTAAACGATTCTATAAAGGTGTTATCATTTTGATTTGAAATAACCCAATTATGGTTATTTGATACCATTTATAATTGGGATAAATGCTAAGTCTCGGAAACAACCTAGTTTCCGAGTGATTTAGGATGTATATATATTTATATATTTAAATATAAATATACTACGTCGTGTTAGTTGTCATGATAGAAAGGCGTATTAGAAATAGTAAGACGACTCTTCGTAGTTTTTGTACAACGTAATGAAATAAATATAAATATTATATTTATCTTATAAAAATACACTACGTAACGACATTTGAAATAAATATAAATCGCTATATTTATTTTATTAAAGTACTCGGAAGTATCGATGTTTGAATAAATATAGATAATTATGCTTATCTAAATAAGTGTCGGGTTTCGTTAAGTTATAACTCATGTGTTGTCGAAATGTTATAATTTCAATTTATAAGTTATAAAATATCACTAAAATAAATATACTTTTATATTTAGTTTACAAGAAAACTTGGATTTCGAGAAGTGTCGTTAAGATTTAGATACGTTTTATAATTCGGGTTTTAACGAAAATCGGGCAGAGTTTCCTTTGTTTTTGGAATAACCCCGACAACATAAATGCCGATATTTTGTCCAAATTCAACAATTCAACAAACATTATATATAAGGTTTCCGTCAAATATATCAAAACGTCAAATGCAAAAGCGTAGTAATTACTAATGTATAAAATTTCCGTCGAGTATATCAAAAATAAACTAATAATTAATCAATTCGGGTCGAGCTCGGGTCGCGTATAACTAAAATAAAATCTAAAACTCTATATCAAACTAACTAAGTTTCACATCGTTAAAACTTTACCGGGTCTGAGTTGACCATCAGTTGACTGAGTTGACTCGATTTGACCGAGTCAAACCGAGTTGAACCAAAACTTAACCCGAACACCGAACTGAGTCGCAAAGTTGGACCATTCTATTGACTACTTTGACCAGTTGACTTTCTTGATTGAGTTGACCCGCTGTTGGTCCGAGTTGACTCGGTTTGACCGAGTCAACCCGTTGACCATCTATGACTTCTGTTGACCAGCTTTGACCAGTCAACCTGAAGTGTTGACTTGGTTGACCCGAACCAAGACTGAGTTGACTTTTTGACCCGGACCCAAACCGAGTGAACTCGGTTTGACCGAGTTAACCCGTTCCACGAAACCCTAACTAAAACAACAACCACCACTGCCGCTATCATTATAATCACCAGTCATCATCGATATATCATCTTTTAGACAAATCATCGTCATCTCCTGCTGCCTGAGCCAAAACGAGACCACAACAGTACCCAAAACAAAATTTGAACTAGAACAGATCTTGAAGCACTTACCTGAAACTGAACCGAGCCACCCCACTCTTCTGCCATCATCTTCGTCGGAGAAACCAGAACCGCCGCCGTGAGCGGCAGCGTCGACTCCTCTCTCTCCCGATCTCCCTCGATCTCTCTCTCGTCTCACCTTTTTCTCTCTTGCTCGAGCCGATGACAGCACCACGCCCCCCCACCGTCCGTCGCTGCTGCAGCCGCCAGTTCCATCTCTCCCTCTCTTCTCAACCTCTCGCTAGGATTTAAGTAACAGTAGTTGTGAGGGGGGGTATATAACATGAAAAGGTGAGTGTTTCTCAGATTATCCGGCGCCGGAGTGGCCGGAAACCCGGCTCCGATCGCCGTTCAAATGATCGAGAGGGAGGCTGAGGTGTGTGAGGTGCAGGAGAAGGAAGGAGGTGCTTTGATTTTGTGTGGTTGCAGTAGAGATCAAGAGGGAAGGAGGAGAAAAATGATAATGTTTCATTCCTTTTCTCTGTGTTTGTGTGCGTGTTGAGTGTTTCAGGGGAAATGAGAACAAAACAACTATAAGGGTTTATTTATAGTTAGGGTTTTATGAAGTGGGTTGGGCCTAAAAGCACGTTAACGAGTTTTGAGTGGCCCGACAATAATTTCGAAGCCCGTTTCTCGAACCCGAACATTGCAAACGTCGTAAATTTTAATGTTAAGTCAAAGAATACAAAAAAAAAAAATTACGTCAGAAATCAACATTCGACACGTATTTTGTCGGTTGAGTTAAAATGCGTAACATTGCGTAGTTTGTCGTTTTTAGATCCGTTTTCGTCTACGGCTAATAAAATTTAAAAAAAAACGAACCTAAATATATCAGAATATATTAACATCAGGATGGAATTCGAGTCTGGTGCTTCCGTTTCGTCGTTGACTGTCGGCGCGTTATTGTTTCCGCGTTTTTCGTTCACGTTAGCGCTTTGTGTCATTCGAAAGCGTAAAAGTTTCGCAAAACTAAATTTATAAATATAAACTATGCGTATAAAATTTGTACTTTTCGGCGTTGTCAGTATTTCATTCGGTTTCAATTCGTTGTCGTTTACTATACAGCAGATTTCCCGAAAATCCTCATACGCGCACCGTAACGTCCGATAAGCGTTCCTAGGCACACCAAGAGCCCAATTAAATTAATTCGTGTCTTAAATACTATTTGTTATCGCCTAAACATTTGTTAATTGCGTAATTAGAAGCCGTTAATTACCGGTTGTCACATTCTCCCCCTGTTACTGAAATTTCGTCCTCGAAATTTAGATTATGTTATCTACTCAGAGTTATGACGTTTCTAGGTAAGTCCGAATAATACGAAAGTGAATGACCGTGTAATCGAACCAAAACTTGTTCAGATTACGTGATTGCAAGAACATTTTGCATCAATAGGAACCCAATGGTTTAACTGATTTTGTTCTAGAAATCGATGTCAAGTGAACGAGATGTTGTGATACTATCACCAATGTGACTAGGTTTACTGGGTTCAACAAAAGAGGAAATTCAACCAATGGAATTCCAAATGAACGATCACAAAGTGCAATTCAATTTTTGAAACAACAGAATTTACTATCAACGGAAACTTGCATTGGTTGTTGTATGATTGAAACTTGAATCAACAAGCTCAAATAGATAGAATCATGAAATGATTTGTCAACTATTGAACAATTAATGAATAAGATGAAATCAACATGTTGACGTTGTTGAGTTGCAAGGATACACCGAAATGAAACACAATTGAACCTGGTGTATCATCGTCCTAATACATAGTTGCATTAGGACTACTTAAATGTTGTGTCAAACGAAAAAAAAAACATAAATAATTTCCAATGAAACGGCTGATCGTGATTAGCACAAGCTACAAGTTTATACCGACGCCACAAGGTGTCGTAGTGAATGAAATAATTCAATAATAGTGGTGACCGAACAAGCATCACCGTGTTTTGAAATCAGGCGCAAGGTTCAACGAAGTTAAAAAAACAAATCTCATAGGATTTTCAATTGATATTGAAACAACAACCCAATAATGTTCTCGATCGAAGATGAAAAGCAATGAATATCACAAAATGTTCGATCAATGTTGAAAGAATCGTTAAGAGTACACTGAAATATGACATGAACTTGTGTACCATTGTCTTAATACACGATTGTATTAAGACTGCTTTAGTATGATAAATCAATAAAGCGGATTTAATATAAATAAACAAATAAATAAATAATTAAATCCGTACATGAGGTGAGCAACGATATTAGCGCAAGCATCAAACTTGTGAAAAACGCCACCACAAGGTGATCGTGATCAAAGAAACGATTTAATGAAGTCGAAGACCAAACAAGCCTATTACAGTTCAAAGCAAATGAAGTGCTTGTTTAGATTATTTCGAATATGATGGCGTCAATCCATCATATGGAATCTTGAATCGAATATATATTACGAGCAAGTTCAAACAATTGAACTTGGTTTAAGCACAATCCAACAATGGATGCATGTATCAACAAGAAAATTTCGACATGGTTACAACGAAAAACCATGTATGTAGCTTGAAAGGAAATGAGTTTCAACGAGTTCGTTGACTCGATATCAAAGAGTCAACACTTTCAATAAGGCGAGTCATCTAGATCACAATGCAAAGATCAAGTAGCGAAACAATATCCGGGCTTTGATAAAACAACAATTTGGAGTGAAGCCCTCCAATGGTCTTCACAAATCAAACTGATCACATGCGCAACAAACAATGCATGCGTACATATGAATTCATCAAAAATAAAACAATTGAGTGTTTGCTATCATCGAAGAAATCTTTGTGGTGCAACGTTCATTAAGGGGGAGTAGAAATGCAAAAATCTGCTCACTATGCAAGAAGTCGAAATTTCAAAAAAAAGAAATTTAAGGACTTTACCTGGAAGTTCACGTGATGATTGGTTGTTATGTGACATTACCATAGAATGTTGTACATAGCGTAATTGCCATAAATGAAGTAGGGGGGACGCGGAGACATGTGACTACTTTTGCAGCACCAATAGTTGTGAGTCTCATCAAACTAAGTATCGATTGTTGTGAAATCTTGTTTTAGCGTACCTCAGCATGACTCGTGTCACTTGCAGGATCACGTGGCAAAGTACCACATTTCGGTTGTTGTTTCTCCCGCTCACAGGATTAGCATCATTGTTGTCGTGACCGTTTGTGTTTTCCCAAGGCCTTGCCTCGAAAGTCGTGTGTGATGTACTCCGACGTCCGCTGACGTATAGTTTAAGTTTCATGTGCATTTGCGCACTAGCGTTTCGTTCCACTTAGATTACCTGTTTGGTAATTAAAATAGCATAGACAATATAGATAATGGCGTTTGCTCGAGTTGTTAGTCACGGTTTCTAAGTGAGGACCTTTAATGAGTTTCGACATAAGTTTTCCAAAGGTCCTAAATGCACGTTATCCAAAACTCTCAAAGTTTTGCTTAATGTATGAATCTGTTTCGTGTACCGTGCATCAACACAACACTTGTGTATGTTTAAAACCAAAATTGCTGACTCATTGTTTTCGGAAACGGTTGGAACCCATATTCGAGTATTAGGTGTTCTGTATGTGTTCAAGTCTAAATAATCTAAGTCCCCATAGGAAAGTGAGGTTAAAGCCTAGGTATCTCTACAGAAACCTAATTCGCTGAAACCTATAGCTCTGATACCAATCTGTCACACCCCGAAATATCAGAGCTGGCGTGACTGGACCGGTATCTTCATTGCACAGCAGAAGCAAATAAGCTAAGACTTCTAAACAATGCACGCCCCCTAAGTACTCGAAATCCCGTGGGTTCTCCTATTCCAACCGTTCCATAGTCTTAAAAATGCAACCTGAGAAAGAACATGCGAAAAAGTCAACGTAAAGTTGAGCGAGTTCATAGTTTGTTTTAAAAAGATTTAAAATAAATCTTTTTGATAACCGGTTTTAAAAGTTGTTGAGAGAGCATAGTAAAATTATTTTCTTGGCATGATATATGAAAAACTGTGAGTCTAGCCCACAATAGTCTTTGTGCATTGCACGAGAGAGAGTGGGCCGAGCCCAAACAAACCTTTATAAGCAGGATCAGCGCGTCCTCTTACTTAGGTATAAGTTGAAAAACGTTACCAAAGTTTGTAAATCCATGTATTTGTGAGCTTACATCAAATGAATCTTAAAAACATTTGAAAGTTCAGTTTATAAGTAGGTATGTAATGCGTCTATGAACATGTTGATCATTAATGTGTAGCTAAGACATTAATATGTGTGTCGACATAGGAAGCACTCAACCCGGTAGACGATTTAAGTGTCGATTCACTTCGACAGGGACACAAAAGCACTTAAGTGGCCGCACAAGGACCGTGAGTGGGGCTCGCCCGTACCCGATAGATCTACCCCCTGTTCCGTGGTCCTTAAAAGGATTAATGGTGCCTAAGTTAGCGCCTATTCGCACGTGATCCAAGAGTTCATTCCATAGCTTAATCATACCCTAGTTAATATGTATTTCAAAAGAAAAAGGAGGACATAAACCCATTGGGTTGTCTCGTTGTTCGTACGCAGACCAACCCAGTCCCGTTGTAGTAACTAGGACATTCCCGTCACTAGTCATGAAAATCATGCACGTTTGCGAAAATACGTGTTTGTTATGTAAAACCGGTATGTTTTGTATAAACCTTTCAAGTTCGTTGAAATTCATTTGCAACATGGTTTATAAATATGTGTTTTCCTTCATTGAAATAGTGGTTGCTTTTTCAAAAAGTTGCATGTCTTTCCACCCCCGAAAACATTTATAAAAATGTAAAACCGTAAAAAGTGGGGATTATGAACTCACCTTGACATTCCTTTGCAAAGCTAGCTAAAAGTGATTCCGTGATGTCATTCCACGAATGTGAACTCGCTAGCGTGCAACTAAAGCATTCCTAATCAAGGAATAACTTATCAGTTTCTAATTTAAAGGCAGCTAAACTACGTGTCCGAGCTCTACCGCATCGTTAACTAAACGATTCTATAAAGGTGTTATCATTTTGATTTGAAATAACCCAATTATGGTTATTTGATACCATTTATAATTGGGATAAATGCTAAGTCTCGGAAACAACCTAGTTTCCGAGTGATTTAGGATGTATATATATTTATATATTTAAATATAAATATACTACCTCGTGTTAGTTGTCATGATAGAAAGGCGTATTAGAAATAGTAAGACGACTCTTCGTAGTTTTTGTAGAACGTAATGAAATAAATATAAATATTATATTTATCTTATAAAAATACACTACGTAACGACATTTGAAATAAATATAAATCGCTATATTTATTTTATTAAAGTACTCGGAAGTATCGATGTTTGAATAAATATAGATAATTATGCTTATCTAAATAAGTGTCGGGTTTCGTTAAGTTATAACTCGCGTGTTGTCGAAATGTTATAATTTCAATTTATAAGTTATAAAATATCACTAAAATAAATATACTTTTATATTTAGTTTACAAGAAAACTTGGATTTCGAGAAGTGTCGTTAAGATTTAGATAAGTTTTATAATTCGGGTTTTAACGAAAATCGGGCAGAGTTTCCTCTGTTTTTGGAATAACCCCGACAACATAAATGCCGATATTTTGTCCAAATTCAACAATTCAACAAACATTATATATAAGGTTTCCGTCAAATATATCAAAACGTCAAATGCAAAAGCGTAGTAATTACTAATGTATAAAATTTCCGTCGAGTATATCAAAAATAAACTAATAATTAATCAATTCGGGTCGAGCTCGGGTCGCGTATAACTAAAATAAAATCTAAAACTCTATATCAAACTAACTAAGTTTCACATCGTTAAAACTTTACCGGGTCTGATTTGACCATCAGTTGACTGAGTTGACTCGATTTGACCGAGTCAAACCGAGTTGAACCAAAACTTAACCCGAACACCGAACTGAATCGCGAAGTTGGACCATTCTGTTGACTACTTTGACCAGTTGACTTTCTTGACTGAGTTGACCCACTGTTGGTCCGAGTTGACTCGGTTTGACCGAGTCAACCCGTTGACCATCTATGACTTCTGTTGACCAGCTTTGACCAGTCAACCCGAAGTGTTGACTGGGTTGACCCGAACCAAGACTGAGTTGACTTTTTGACCCGGACCAAACCGAGTGAACTCGGTTTGACCGAGTTAACCCGTTCCACGAAACCCTAACTAAAACAACAACCACCACTGCCGCTATCATTATAATCACCAGTCATCATCGATATATCATCTTTTAGACAAATCATCGTCATCTCCTGCTGCCTGAGCCAAAACGAGACCACAACAGTACCCAAAACAAAATTTGAACTAGAACAGATCTTGAAGCACTTACCTGAAACTGAACCGAGCCACCCCACTCTTCTGCCATCATCTTCGTCGGAGAAACCAGAACCGCCGCCGTGAGCGGCGGCGTCGACTCCTCTCTCTCCCGATCTCCTCGATCTCTCTCTCGTCTCACCTTTTTCTCTCTCTTGCTCGAGCCGATGATAGCACCACGCCCCCCCACCGTCCGTCGCTGCTGCAGCCGCCGGTTCCATCTCTCCCTCTCTTCTCAACCTCTCGCTAGGATTTAAGTAACAGTAGTTGTGAGGGGGGGTATATAATAAGAAAAGGTGAGTGTTTGTCAGATTATCCGGCGCCGGAGTGGCCGGAAACCCGGCTCCGATCGCCGTTCAAATGATCGAGAGGGAGGCTGAGGTGTGTGAGGTGCAGGAGAAGGAAGGAGGTGCTTTGATTTTGTGTGGTTGCAGTAGAGATCAAGAGGGAAGGAGGAGAAAAATGATAATGTTTCATTCCTTTTCTCTGTGTTTGTGTGCGTGTTGAGTGTTTCAGGGGAAATGAGAACAAAACAACTATAAGGGTTTATTTATAGTTAGGGTTTTATGAAGTGGGTTGGGCCCAAAAGCCCGTTAACGAGTTTTGAGTGGCCCGACAATAATTTCGAAGCCCGTTTCTCGAACCCGAACATTGCAAACGTCGTAAATTATAATGTTAAGTCAAAGAATACAAAAAAAAAATTACGTCAGAAATCAACATTCGACACGTATTTTGTTGGTTGAGTTAAAATGCGTAACATTGCGTAGTTTGTCGTTTTTAGACCCGTTTTCGTCTACGGCTAATAAAATTTAAAAAAAAAACGAACCTAAATATATCAGAATATATTAACATCAGGACGGAATTCGAGTCTGGTGCTTCCGTTTCGTCGTTGACTGTCGGCGCGTTATTGTTTCCGCGTTTTTCGTTCACGTTAGCGCTTTGTGTCGTTCGAAAGCGTAAAAGTTTCGCAAAACTAAATTTATAAATATAAACTATGCGTATAAAATTTGTACTTTTCGGCGTTGTCAGTATTTCATTCGGTTTCAATTCGTTGTCGTTTACTATACAGCAGATTTCCCGAAAATCCTCATACGCGCACCGTAACGTCCGATAAGCGTTCCTAGGCACACCAAGAGCCCAATTAAATTAATTCGTGTCTTAAATACTATTTGTTATCGCCTAAACATTTGTTAATTGCATAATTAGAAGCCGTTAATTACCGGTTGTCACATAAAGCTCCATATTCTGCTGATGAGCTGGACTGTTGACTTTAGATCTCTTTATCTCCAACTCATGGCTTTCAAGCCTTTCAATCAGCAAATCCATTGTTAAATCTTCAGGCTTGATTGTGTTTTTCAACATTAGAGCGAAGTATTACCAATCTTCATCATTTGGCAATGAATCAAACAATTTATCCACCAGCTCCTCTTCAGTATATGTGATTTTGTGTCTGGCCAGCTCCATTTTCAGATGCCCAAATCTTTCAATCATTTTACAAACAGATTCATTTTTCATGCAACTGAATAGATCAAACTCTTTACGCAACAATTTCTTTTTGTTTTTAACAATTTCATTACTTCCTACACATTTTCTCTCTAACGCTTCCCACAAACTCTTTGAAGTTTTTTCTTGTTCAAGTAACGAAATAATATCCTCTCTCACTGACTGTTTGATCAATGTAATCATTTTATATTCAGCCACAACATTTTTTATATCTATGTCTGTGAAATCTTTTTCATTTATTAACTCTCCTCCCTCTTTTACTGGTGCAGTATATCCATTTTTCAATTTTAACCAACTTTCAGGAGCGAAAGCTTTTACCCAACCCTCAAATCGGTTTTTCCACCAGTTATAATCTTCAACTTTCATTAGCTTCGGTGGTTTCTGTTGGCTTCCATACATGTTCTCAAACTTCAAATTCTCCGAAATCTCTCTTGAATATTCTCTCATCTCAGATCTTCTATCTGTCGATTCGGAAGTGAACGCGTTGTAGAAAGTGTTGTAAAATTCTTCACCGCTGTTTGTCATCTTTAATCACCTGAAAACATACACATAAACTCAATCAGTTTAAACAATATCAAATATTCTGAAATAAACCGACACTCGATTTGTCACACCCCAACCACGTAAAACAACAAAACGTGGCGGAATCATAGGGGAGTGTTGTAACAGAATCATTGTTTCATCACACATGGAAAATTTAAATTTTGTTTTATTGATTAACTGAGTTACAATGTCTAAACAAACAAAGAAGTATAACATAATTAACTAGTCTTGCATCTTTTATTGTCACTAAGGCCCACGTCCTCCTATGTGTATCTTGATCAATCCTATGCATCATCTCCTGAAACACATGTGAAAATAGGTACATCAGCATAAAAATGCCGGCGAGTGCATAGGTTTTATTGATTTAGGATTCATGACTTATAAGTTTAGAAAAAGTTGTTTAACAAAAAGTCAGTCATGATCCTTGTAAAATGTTTTTTTTTTTATAAATCATTTGAAAAGAGATGATAGATATGTATATTTAAAAGAATAATGTAAGGTTAAATGAATAACCAAGTAAAATGAGTTTGTATAAAACAAACTGTTTTGTAAAACAATGTCTTGTGAAAAATATGTTTTTTATGTAAAATGTAATAGTCCAAATTGAATGATTTAAATAACGCTACGATATGTAATATAATACAATCACTTATATATAGGAAGTACCAGCGGCGTATCCACCATGCTTGTATCATACTACACACGTATCGTTACTTAAGTCACTTAAACAACCCACCAATGTATAATGTTTATGTTTATGTGACAACTCGAGTTTCTGACTTTCACTTTCGCATTAAATGCGCATTGACTTTGACTGTTTAGTTGTCTGGATTGTGGACTTGAAATTGTACGCGTTGTGTTTTAATGAAATGTATTGTCGTGTTGCATATATGTGATTACTTGCTGTGGTAGAATATAATATTAGAAATACTATTAAAACACTTAGTCTAGATCGAAACATGATATGCAGATCGAAGGATCTCGAAACATATCCTTCGATTCGAAGGATCAACTTTCGGTTCGAAGGATCTCGAAACATATCCTTCGACCAAGGACCTTATCCTTCGACATCCTTCGGCCACGAAACATATCCTTCGACTGGAATTCAGATCCTTCGGCCCAGTCTTTCAGATGGGCTTGGCCCATTTCTGTAATACGTATTTATACGTGAATGCACGTAGTCGACTGGCATTTTTTCTCAACCCTAGAGCTATTTCACTGTGACGGCAAACCAGAAACCACCGGAAACCTTTGCGTGACCAAACCCTCATCTCGGTTAGTAAATCTATTTGATTTGATCGTTCGTTCCTCTGCGTATGTGCTCACGTGTCGTGTGTTTTGATTGTTGATGTAATCTGAAATTTATGTTAAATATTAGGGTTCTTGTTACGATATTGAGGATATAGATTTCCCATAGGATTGTTGTTGTCGGATATATATATATATGATTCTATGTGAAACTCGTTACGGTTGAATACTGATTTATGAGTGCCGTTAATCTGGAATTGGCCATTATCTTTGTTAGTGTCGATATTGTGTGTTAGTCGGTTTTGGGATGCGTTTAAACTAGGGTTCATGCTAGACAATGATTTCAGGATGATTGCGTTGTGATGAGATGTGCTAAATGAATTCTGATGATTGTTAATGATGATGATGGCTGCAGACGATTAGGGTTTCTGTTTCTGTGAAAACGTAACTGATTGTGAAAACGTAACTGATTGTGTCGAAAGATACTTGTCTACTCGAAACATAGTTATTGTCGAAAGATACTTATTGTCGAAACATAGATGTGACCGAAAGATGCTTGACCTTCGAACCATAGTAGTGTTGACCGAAAGATAACTGTTTGACCGAAAGATGACACATGAACCGAAAGGTGGATGTGCGTCGAAAGATAAGGCTGGATTCGAAAGATATTGTAGGATTATAGACATCCTTCGAAAGATAATGGGTTATAACATATTTCGAAGGATGGAAGGTATACTTGAATTATTTGACATGCCATGCTAGATGATGAATGTTTACAATTGTATTTGTGTGACACTCGAATTGCATGCGTATCATTGTGAACATGAACTGATTCGTTATACGTGCATACAATAGGACGTGATTAATTACTTGTGAGTGCATAACCTAGCATACCGAGCAAACCAAGGTGAGTTCACACGAGCCAAGGCATGGGTTCCCAGGGTGGGAATGGGTTGGATGATTACTTGTGCATACTTTGATATTATAACGAACGATTAAACTGTTGATGCTTACGAACTGCCTTCGCACACACCCTGGTCGGTAAAGACTATGGTCGCGAACAAACTACTCAACTGCCTTCGCACACACCCTGGTCGGTAAAGACTATGGTCGCGAATTGATTAACCGCCTTCGCACACACCCTGGTCGGTAAAGACTATGGTCGCGAACTATTCGAACCTAATCTTCGCACACCTGCCTGGGAGGCCGCGATGGAACTAATCATATGGAACGTAACGATTAAACCATTACTCACACTATACGATATTGAACTTTAAACTGTGAACTCGCTCAACTAGTTTGTTGATTATCTGCTGCATGCCTTGCAGGACCTTAGGTACTTATGGAGCTTGCACTGGAGGAGCGGGACGTTGTGGGCAGTGGATTATGAACGCTATGTTTAAACATTTCGAATAATTGAACTTATGGTTTACTTGGGTTATTTACTATGCTTCCGCTACTGATACTATAATTGTTTTGAAACATCAATTGTATTGAATGAGGTTTTACGAACTACTTTATTTATGTTATGCTATGTTCAATATGATTGATGGCTTGATCCTGGTCAGTCACGCTCCCAAGCGGCGGTGTTCCGCGTGGTGAATTTTGGGGGTGTGACAGATTGGTATCAGAGCCATTGGTTATAGAGAACTTGGTTTTAATATGGAAAAACGTTTTTATTAAAACCAGACTATAACCAGAACAGTGCTCTCAACGATCCACAACGACGCTTCGCTCCACGTGCAAGACTCAACTTCCTAGGTAATAAGGTTTATGTTTATTGCCTACATGCTAGAATTTGCATAGAACTTTGCTCGTAGTATGCTTATATTACCTTGCTCACAACTTGACATTGCATGAGAATACTTATGTGCTTACACTCTTCTGTCATCGCACTATTTGCGAACCTTTCTCACTTATGTTGCCTTTGATGTGAAGATCAATGGCCGCACGAATTACCATGACTCAAGCCCAGCTAGAGGCTCTCGTTGCTGCGGCAGTTGCAGCCGCCCAAGCAGGTAGTATACCCTGCAGTATAGACACTAGGATCTTTAGATCCTACATTAATTCTCGTACTTAACTTTGCCCTATTCGTACACAATAGGTCAACCCGCTCAGCAACAACCTGGGTGCACCTTCAAGAATTTCATGGATTGTCGTCCTAGTTCGTTCAGTGGCACGGAGGGAGCAGTTGGACTCCTCCACTGGTTTGAAAAGCTCGAGTCGGTTTTCGAAATGTGTGAATGCCCTGAGGCTCGCAGGGTGAAGTTCGCCACTGGCACACTTGAAGGGATTGCGCTCACTTGGTGGAACGCACAAGTGCAGATCTTAGGGTTGGCAGCTGCTAACGCCACACCCTGGAATGATTTCAAAGAACTGATCAAGAGGGAATACTGCACTAGAGAAGACATTCACAAGTTGGAGGACGAGTTGTATAACTTAAAAATGGTGGGTTCGGAAATCGAAGCTTACACCAAGAGATCGAATGAGTTGGCTGTGTTATGTCCAACTATGGTGGACCCTCCATACAAGCGTATTGAGTTGTATCTCAAAGGGTTGGCGCCAGAAATACAGAGCCACGTTACCTCGGCTAACCTCAACAATATCCAGGAAATACAGCGTCTTGCTCATCGCATCACCGATCAGGCAGTGGATCAGAATAAACTGCCAAAGCGTGTCGGCGCTACTGCTACAGCTGCTACTTCAGTCACTCCAACTGCTGCTACTTCTGCCACACCCAGCGAGAATAAAAGAAAGTGGGACGGGGATTCCAGCAGGGGATCAGCGTCTGTTCAGTCCCAAACTCAGCAACGTCGCACCAACGATTACCAGAGTCCGAGTCAGCAATCATCGGGCAGTCAGGGACATAGTGGTTATAAGGGAAATCACCCGTGGTGTAACAGGTGCAACAAACACCACAGTGGAAGATGTCGCAGGAGTCAATGTCAAAGATGTCACAAGCCGGGTCATGAGGCTAAAGATTGTAGAAGCTCGCGTCCAGCAAACCAACACCAGCAACTTCCACCGCCAGCTCCACAGAATCAGCAGCAGCAGCCACAGCGTGGAAACCGGGGGTGTTTCCAGTGTGGGGCTGAAGGTCACTACAAACGCGATTGCCCTCAGTTGAACCAGAATCGCAATAACAACAACAACCAGGGCAACGGGAATAACAACAATAATCAGAACAACGGGGGAAACAACAACAACAACGGCAATGAAGCTCGTGGTCGTGCTTTTGTGTTGGGTCGAGGAGACGCAGTGAATGATCCCAATGTGGTTATGGGTAAGTTTCTTCTCGACGATATTTATGTTACTGTCTTATTTGATTCGGGTGCTGATACAAGTTATATGTCCTTGAAAATGGGTAAATTATTAAAACGTACACCAACACCCCTAGACACCAAACACGTCGTAGAACTAGCCAATGGTAAAAGTGTAGAAGCCACACAGGTAGTCAAGGGTTGTAGTATTGTTCTAGCGGGTCAGACTTTCTCGATTGATCTCATACCCATAGTTTTGGGTAGTTTCGACGTCGTCATCGGTATGGATTGGTTATCCCAACATCATGCGGAGATCTTATGCAAAGAAAAAGTTATTCGTATTCCTCGCTCCAGTCAAGAACCTCTCGAAGTACAAGGTGACAAGAGTGGTGCTGTGGTTGGCATCATCTCTTACTTAAAGGCGCAGAAATGTTTACGGAAGGGACATACTGCCATTCTGGCACTTGTCACTGACGCATCAACAAAGGAAAAGAAGCTGGAGGATATACCAGTTGTGCGTGATTTTCCTCAAGTGTTTCCTGAAGATTTACCGGGTTTACCTCCTCATCGTCAAGTCGAGTTTCAGATTGAATTAGCTCCAGGAGCAGCACCAATAGCCCGCGCACCGTATCGTTTAGCTCCAACCGAACTGGAAGAACTGTCGAAGCAGCTACAAGAGCTCTTGGAAAAGGGCTTTATTCGTCCAAGCTCTTCGCCTTGGGGAGCTCCAGTGTTATTTGTGAAGAAGAAAGACGGTACGTTCAGAATGTGTATAGACTACCGGGAACTCAACAAGGTGACGGTGAAGAACCGTTATCCTCTTCCGCGCATCGACGACTTATTCGACCAGTTGCAAGGGTCGTGTTACTATTCCAAGATTGATTTAAGGTCAGGTTATCATCAGCTGAGAGTCCGGGATGAGGACGTCTCCAAAACCGCTTTCAGAACTCGCTACGGTCATTACGAGTTTCTTGTCATGCCATTCGGGCTTACAAACGCGCCTGCAGTCTTCATGGATCTTATGAACAGGGTGTGCAAACCCTATCTCGACAAGTTTGTTATCGTTTTCATCGACGACATTTTGATTTACTCCAAGAGTCAGGAGGAGCACGAGCAGCACTTACGCCTTATCTTGGAACTTCTTCGAAAGGAGCAACTGTACGCAAAGTTTTCAAAATGCGACTTCTGGCTTCGTGAAGTCCACTTCTTAGGCCATGTGGTGAACAAGGATGGGATTCATGTCGATCCATCCAAGGTTGATTCGATCAGAAACTGGCCAGCACCACGTACACCGACAGAAATACGCCAATTCTTGGGTTTGGCGGGTTACTACAGGCGATTTATTAAAGACTTCTCAAAGATCGCGCAACCACTTACTATGCTAACACAGAAAGGTGTCGTTTACAGATGGGGTAATACGCAAGAGACCGCTTTTCAGTACTTAAAAGATAGGCTTTGCAGCGCACCTATTCTCTCATTGCCAGAGGGCACGGATGACTTCGTGGTTTATTGTGACGCATCGATACAGGGGCTTGGATGTGTATTGATGCAACGTGATAAAGTGATAGCCTACGCTTCTCGGCAACTCAAGGTTCATGAACGGAACTACACGACGCACGATTTAGAGCTGGGAGCTGTTGTTTTCGCGCTTAAGATATGGCGACACTACCTGTACGGTACCAGGTGCACGATTTACACCGATCACAGGAGTCTCGAGCATATTCTTAAGCAAAAGGATTTGAATATGCGTCAACGGAGATGGGTTGAACTTCTAAACGACTATGAATGCGCCATCAAGTATCATCCAGGCAAGGCCAATGTTGTGGCTGATGCCCTCAGTCGGAAAGACACTCTACCTAAGCGCGTGCGAGCGCTACAGCTTACTATTCAGTCCAGTCTTCCTGCACAGATACGAGCTGCTCAGATAGAGGCACTAAAACCCGAAAACGTCAAGGCTGAAGCCTTGCGCGGTTCAAGGCAACAAATGGAACAAAAGGAAGACGGCGCCTACTATGTAACGGGGCGTATTTGGGTCCCACTTTATGGCGGCTTACGCGAACTTGTGATGGATGAAGCGCACAAGTCTCGCTACTCGGTACATCCAGGGTCGGATAAGATGTACCACGATATCAGAACAACTTATTGGTGGCCAAACATGAAAGCTCTTATCGCAACTTACGTCGGCAAGTGTTTAACTTGTGCAAGGGTTAAAATCGAGTACCAGAAACCATCAGGCCTACTTCAGCAACCAGAAATACCACAATGGAAATGGGAGCAAATTTCCATGGATTTTGTTACTGGCCTACCTAGATCCCAGCGTGGGAATGACACTATCTGGGTGGTCGTTGATCGGCTCACAAAGTCTGCTCACTTCTTGGCTATCAAAGAAACGGATAAGTTTTCTACCCTAGCAGACATCTACATGAAAGAAGTTGTTTCGAGGCACGGAGTGCCCACCTCTATTATTTCGGATCGCGATGCACGATTCACGTCAGAGCTTTGGCAAGCGATGCACAAATCTTTCGGCTCACGATTAGACATGAGCACAGCATATCATCCTCAGACGGATGGGCGGTCTGAGCGAACTATCCAAACTCTAGAAGACATGCTTCGAGCGTGCGTTATCGATTTCGGCAACGGCTGGGAAAAGCACCTCCCCTTAGTGGAGTTTTCGTACAATAACAGTTACCATACCAGCATTCAAGCCGCTCCATTCGAGGCATTGTACGGACGTAAATGCCGGTCACCTCTCTGTTGGGCAGAGGTGGGGGATAGTCAAATTACGGGTCCAGAGATTGTAGTGGACGCCACAGAAAAGATAGCACAGATACGACAACGCATGGCGGCAGCACGCGACCGTCAGAAAGCCTACGCGGACAAGCGTAGAAAACCATTGGAATTTGAGGTCGGAGACCGGGTTTTATTGAAAGTTTCACCCTGGAAGGGTGTGGTTCGATTTGGTAAACGAGGCAAACTGAATCCGCGGTACGTCGGACCATTCGAAATCTTAGAAAAGATTGGCAAAGTAGCCTACAGATTAAACCTACCAGCTGAACTCGGTGCAGTTCACAATGTATTTCACGTGTCGAATCTGAAGAAATGTCTTTCAGATGAAACCCTTATAGTTCCTTTTAAGGAACTCACTATCGACGAGCGGTTGCAGTTCGTCGAGGAACCAGTTGAAATCACGGACCGGGATGTTAAGGTCCTCAAACACAAGAGAATCCCTCTTGTTCGAGTTCGTTGGAACTCCCAGCGTGGCCCAGAGTATACCTGGGAACGCGAAGACCAGATGAAAGAAAAGTACCCCCAGCTATTCGAAACCAATGCATCCACTTCTGAGGCTGAAGCTACTACTACTGAATTTCGGGACGAAATTCCAAATCAACGGGGGGATGATGTGACACCCCAGGAAAACCAGTGAACGATGTAACTTACCTAGCTTCCTCAGTGAGTGCGTACCAAATTTCGGGACGAAATTTCTTTCAAGTTGGGGATAATGTGACAACTCGAGTTTCTGACTTTCACTTTCGCATTAAATGCGCATTGACTTTGACTGTTTAGTTGTCTGGATTGTGGACTTGAAATTGTACGCGTTGTGTTTTAATGAAATGTATTGTCGTGTTGCATATATGTGATTACTTGCTGTGGTAGAATATAATATTAGAAATACTATTAAAACACTTAGTCTAGATCGAAACATGATATGCAGATCGAAGGATCTCGAAACATATCCTTCGATTCGAAGGATCAACTTTCGGTTCGAAGGATCTCGAAACATATCCTTCGACCAAGGACCTTATCCTTCGACATCCTTCGGCCACGAAACATATCCTTCGACTGGAATTCAGATCCTTCGGCCCAGTCTTTCAGATGGGCTTGGCCCATTTCTGTAATACGTATTTATACGTGAATGCACGTAGTCGACTGGCATTTTTTCTCAACCCTAGAGCTATTTCACTGTGACGGCAAACCAGAAACCACCGGAAACCTTTGCGTGACCAAACCCTCATCTCGGTTAGTAAATCTATTTGATTTGATCGTTCGTTCCTCTGCGTATGTGCTCACGTGTCGTGTGTTTTGATTGTTGATGTAATCTGAAATTTATGTTAAATATTAGGGTTCTTGTTACGATATTGAGGATATAGATTTCCCATAGGATTGTTGTTGTCGGATATATATATATATGATTCTATGTGAAACTCGTTACGGTTGAATACTGATTTATGAGTGCCGTTAATCTGGAATTGGCCATTATCTTTGTTAGTGTCGATATTGTGTGTTAGTCGGTTTTGGGATGCGTTTAAACTAGGGTTCATGCTAGACAATGATTTCAGGATGATTGCGTTGTGATGAGATGTGCTAAATGAATTCTGATGATTGTTAATGATGATGATGGCTGCAGACGATTAGGGTTTCTGTTTCTGTGAAAACGTAACTGATTGTGAAAACGTAACTGATTGTGTCGAAAGATACTTGTCTACTCGAAACATAGTTATTGTCGAAAGATACTTATTGTCGAAACATAGATGTGACCGAAAGATGCTTGACCTTCGAACCATAGTAGTGTTGACCGAAAGATAACTGTTTGACCGAAAGATGACACATGAACCGAAAGGTGGATGTGCGTCGAAAGATAAGGCTGGATTCGAAAGATATTGTAGGATTATAGACATCCTTCGAAAGATAATGGGTTATAACATATTTCGAAGGATGGAAGGTATACTTGAATTATTTGACATGCCATGCTAGATGATGAATGTTTACAATTGTATTTGTGTGACACTCGAATTGCATGCGTATCATTGTGAACATGAACTGATTCGTTATACGTGCATACAATAGGACGTGATTAATTACTTGTGAGTGCATAACCTAGCATACCGAGCAAACCAAGGTGAGTTCACACGAGCCAAGGCATGGGTTCCCAGGGTGGGAATGGGTTGGATGATTACTTGTGCATACTTTGATATTATAACGAACGATTAAACTGTTGATGCTTACGAACTGCCTTCGCACACACCCTGGTCGGTAAAGACTATGGTCGCGAACAAACTACTCAACTGCCTTCGCACACACCCTGGTCGGTAAAGACTATGGTCGCGAATTGATTAACCGCCTTCGCACACACCCTGGTCGGTAAAGACTATGGTCGCGAACTATTCGAACCTAATCTTCGCACACCTGCCTGGGAGGCCGCGATGGAACTAATCATATGGAACGTAACGATTAAACCATTACTCACACTATACGATATTGAACTTTAAACTGTGAACTCGCTCAACTAGTTTGTTGATTATCTGCTGCATGCCTTGCAGGACCTTAGGTACTTATGGAGCTTGCACTGGAGGAGCGGGACGTTGTGGGCAGTGGATTATGAACGCTATGTTTAAACATTTCGAATAATTGAACTTATGGTTTACTTGGGTTATTTACTATGCTTCCGCTACTGATACTATAATTGTTTTGAAACATCAATTGTATTGAATGAGGTTTTACGAACTACTTTATTTATGTTATGCTATGTTCAATATGATTGATGGCTTGATCCTGGTCAGTCACGCTCCCAAGCGGCGGTGTTCCGCGTGGTGAATTTTGGGGGTGTGACAGTTTAAACCAACCATCAAATGTTCTTGTATAAACCAATGTCAAATGTTTAATAGTCCAAAAATGTAGTCATGTATGTGTAACAAGTGTACATATGTTAAGTAAAATGTGTTCACTTAGTACAAATGTAAAAATGTACAAAACAAAGTATTTTGAGTATATCAAAAAGTTATGTTTTGCAAAGTAAAAGCATGTTTTAATGATACAAACATTTATGTGGTAAGTTAACGCATACATTCAAGCCTTGAGACCGACGGATAACCTTAAGTAAAGGTTATCAAAAGGAATGTTTTCGGATTCAGTCATTCCTTTCACCCAAACAAACCTAGGATGTCAGGAACGGGATTTGTCAAGTCCTATGGTACCATTACTTACTACCGAGCGGCGTAGCTAATGTTAATGAATGTATATAAGTCCCGTATGTACAAACCAAATGTTATACCAAACGTAAACATGTTATATGAAAACAATGTACTAAGTATGCTAAGTTAACATACAAAGCATAAAAGTCATGTAAAACAATGTGCTAGCATGTTAAATGAACATACATAGCAAAAGAAATGTAATGTAAAACAATGTGCTAGCATGTCAAGTAAACACACGTAGCAAAACATAATGAAATCATGTACTATAAGTGTACTAATGAAAATAGCAAGTATATGATATGAAAACATGAAAGTAACAAGTAGGCACATGTGTTTCACCCCAAAACGTTTGAAAAACAGTAAAAGAGGGGTCTATGTACTCACTTGAGGGTGCTTAGAAGTCATGAACAACAACCAAGCAAAGCTAGAGGGATCATGGAATCAAACGACATCCTATATAGATAACTACATAAATAACCGGACCTATATCGGGAGATTGGATAGTATGAGGTTTCGTAAACCAAATGAGTATTGGAACTCATATGATATGGTTTAACAAAGCCTACATACTAAAATGAAACCTAACCTAAGTGCTTTTGACCTGTTACGACCCGTTTAGGTAGATTATGCCACTTTAACGCGTCGTTCGGGCGTAAAACGTGTTCGGTCTGCCTAACTAGTCCTATGACAAGTAGAATATGCCTTAACATGTCTAATATAGTTGCCTAATCAGTTTAGATGTCAAAATTTAGGTTACATATGCTTAAAATGAATTTATGCGTAAAAAGGGTATTTTGGTAATTTACCTAAGGCATAAGAACTACTTATCATACAACTACTTAAACGACGTGACCATAAGGTATAACCTCGGAAGGTTACTCCCTATACAACTATGGTCACCTAATGTGTTTGGTCGGATCCTAAAGATCGACCAAATGGGTCGGGTTCGAAAGTATAAGCGATTGATTAGATCGCTTACCTTTGCGACCCTAAACAAGCACAAATCTAAAAGTGACGAGCTAAACATGCTAGAACATGTTTAGTTAAGTTAGAAAACAGGTTCGGTATCAAAACAAACGGTTTTGATACCCTAGAGTAGTTTGGTTACAAAATACGCGAGAAAACGCATTTTGGCCGAAACTACGACTCGTCACTGAGCCTAGATAACGTGGTAATCAGTAGGTATAGTTACTAGGGACTATAACCATCGTGATTACGCTCACGTTATGAAGTTCAAACGAACTTCGCGTTGACCATAAACTGGTTAATGCAGAAAGTCAAACGCAGTTTGACTTTAACGCTAAAACGCATAAAAAGAACGAAGGAATACTTACAAAGGTCCCCGCAAGATTGATTTTCCAAGTATTCTCAGGTATGAGGTGATGAAACACCCCAACTTAGAGAAATCTCAGAAATCAAGTGGGTTTTGCAAGTGAATGGGATGGGGTATTTATAGTTTTCGGATAGCCGTTAAGATCGTTTGTCGATATCCGAGCTTTGATCTCAACCTTACACTTGTGCCCCATGTTTTGTAGTACCTTGGGCACTCAAAACCAGCCCATAGGAACTTCAAAAACCATTTGGGACCATGGGGAACAGCTGGAAATGGCTGGAAAACACTTCTGCTGAACTGGGAGGTCCTTACGGGCCGTATGGATAAGTGCTTACGGTCCGTAAGCCTTGTGCGGACCAGCAAAGTTTGATTTTTGGCAGAACAGGCCCCTGCAGCTCCAAACTTGATTTTTAATGCATTTTTGACACGTTTAAGCCCCGTTAACCCCATTTTAAAGCTCTAAAATGAAGTTAAAGTATAGGGAAATTAAAATATGCTCAAAAATATGTCGAATGTCGGTTCGTTTGGTTGTACGGTTGCGTTGTTCGGTTAATTACGACGGAAGTCATAACGGACGCAAAAACGATCCAAATTACGCGACGAATAGATTTTTATCAAGCCAATCACTAAAACATAATATTTTGATGATTACATAAATTTTTGGATGTCCGGATGTATTCAGAATGTAAGTTATGCGCGATAATGCAAACTTATGCACTTTTTGACGCTTTTAGTCCCTGAATGACCAAAAAGTTTATTTTAGCACACCGAACCCCTCAAAGCCTATTTCTAAGCTATGTAAAGGATATTTAGGGTGTGTTTAACTTATGGTCAAGTTCCGGAATGTCCGTTACGGTACAAATTGACATACTTTCGCAGTTTGTCAAATTTAGTCCCTATAAGCGAATAAACTTGATTTCGGCACAACAAACCTTCCAAAACTTATTTCTAAGTTATGTAAAGGTTATTTAAGGTATGTTAAGCCTATGTCACTGTTCCGGAGTGTTTGTTGCATTAAACCGGTTATATTTACGCATCAGTGCGCGTATAACCTTCCAGAAAGCGATTTAAAGCCCGAAATCGAACAAGAGTTGATATGTGCAAACGATACACGTATTTTTACAAATCCCAAGTATGAAATATAATATTTCATTGGTTTGGTATTTGTTTGATGGTTGAAGTGACACAGGTGTCACATGATTGTCGTGAAATGATCTTGGCGCGAAAAAGTTCAATTTCGAGCGAAATATAACTCTCAAGTGAAATCAGATTTTAACCAAGTATTCCCTTTCGAGCGAAATCAAGGAATAACACTATGAGCGAAATCACTTGAATAACTATTCGAGCGAAATCAGGCTTTGGTTTTGGAGCGAAATCAGATCCTGAGATTTAGGAGCTTAATCCGATTAATTCTTTGAAGCGAAATCAGGATGTTTGACTGTCTGGAGCGAAATCAACACAGAGTTTGGAGTGAAATCACAATCTTTGTGTCTCAGGAGCGAAATTAGACTGACATTGCAGCGAAATCACACATTGTCCACATTGTCCGTTCGAGCGAAATCAACTCGAAGTCCATTTTTGTCCATTTTTAGTCCGAATTTAGATGAGAAACTTTCAAGGGTTTATCTATGTCCAATTTTAAACAAACTGTGAAAATCTGATTCGGTTTTGTCCGATAAAACTTCCTGAAATGATGAAAGAAGGTGTAGAAGACAGAATATAATTGCAATCGAGCTAAACTCTTCCTCCTGTGCTCTGATACCACTTGTAGGATCGTTATTGAACCCGAACGAGTCAATCAGAAGAGTCTTTTATCCGAATCAAAGGCGGAATCAATGAAACGGACGCTTAAAGTAATTATCATGTCTCTTATATTGATATAACACTGATTACAACCTGAGAACAGTTTGGCAGCACCTCGTTACACAATTCTGATTTCGTGCCAAATGAACAAACAAGTTCACCTTATATACTGTGTTAATTTCGCTCCAAATGTACCATTGACATTTCGGGCGAAATCAGAAGGTTCTGATTTCGCTCCAAATGGCCTTGGTCCATTTCAGGCGAAATCAACCTCTTATTCACTAATATCTGTTTCTCGAACCTCGTGCACTGATTATCCTATTCTATCCAATTACATGATACAAGACGAAGTCAATAGACGTGATGCACTAACATATACTTACTGATCATTTTAGACCAGAACCTCAGATTATCATTTAACCTCTCTTATAACCTTTAAAATGACCAAAATACCCCTACGGGGCATAAATTGGTTTTAAATTCGTTTTGGGCATATTGGAAGATATCCTACTAATATCACAACATATTAAAGGCATAATAACTTGTGGAACATGTTCATGACTCTTATGGTTACCCGTTACGCATGTTTCGCGTTCGGATCGGTTTATTTAACTAGTTTGCATAAGATAACCGAAACGGGTCAAACCTTATCACTTTTACTTCAAAATCCAGAAAGTGTTTAGTTTGCCCATATTATACAAGTCTCCAAACTTGTCGGGTCTAAATCACATTCTGATCCGGTCTGCGCTTAATCTCGCGTTTTGAACCGTAAACCCTTCCTTAAAACTAACCGGTCTAAGTTTCAACTTAAATAAGACCCGTTAGGAATCTAATAGGTTAATAAAACCTTCGTTCCAGAGTGAGAGCCCCAGTAGAAGTACTTGTGCTTGCTGATTAGAATATACGACTGAGTATAAATTGCATTGCTAGCTCAGGTAAATACTTTTCACTTATTTTCTCTTATACGGGCTTGGAATACGGTATTATAAGAATACCGCTTGGTCGGGTGTAGAAACCTTTTAATAGAAGATGATTAAATTGCATAATCCCGTTTTAATTTGTATTGCTTGATAATAAATAACATTAGGGGTTAATGACCGTGTCCTGGATATCCTTGGCTCATTTAAAAAGTGAATGGCCACAACTTAAGCACAAGGTATAGGCATAACACCTCCTGTTGCGTATGTGAAAGATATACTCACTCGTAAGGGTGTCTTCTTGTGAGATTATATTTGTCCCAAGTTATAAAAGAATTTTTGTGCCTCGTGCATTCAAATCAATTTTCTTAAACATTTTCAAAATGAGTTAGTTAAAATTGTATTTACCAGTGTAAACTGACGTATTTTCCAAAAAGGTTAACTGACAGGTACTGTACGTAAATTGGCTGGGAGCTCAGGGCGTTAATAAGGAATCTTGCAAGTTCTAGATGCCTAAAGTCTGTTGAACAGTTTTCTTTTAATTTGATCCGCCTGTGGATCCTTACATACCATTTGTAATACTTTGATATTCTCATTCGGTTTGTAATATATTTATCTTTTGCTTCCGCTATGCATTAAATTATGTTGTTTGACTATGATGATATCAATTACATCATGATACTCCCCACCGGGCCCACCGGTAATATGTGGAAATATCGGGGTATGACAGGTTGGTATCATAGCCAACATTGAGTGAATTAAACACTAGCCTTTTGTGTTTAATCTCAATGACACAGTAGCACATTCCTTGACCTTCTGAGTCTAGACTTAACATAGGAATACTCTCAATCCTAATCTGGAATTTTTTTTTGCTTCCCATTTTTTATATAATTTGAATATGTCACCAAGCGAAGAAGCCATATTAGAGATTCTCCACTTCCGGAGCCATGAAGTGCTGAGCTTCGTACCGCGGCTAGGATGAAACGTGCATCCATGGAGAAAACATTCAGAAATAAAGTGAAGAAGAAAACTCATTTTGCTGAAGATCGTTTCCTTAGTAGTCCTTATAAGGACATATTTATCTTTCAGTCCCCTCGAGGACAACATCATTCCTTTCAAGTCTAGGGCAAACCTGTACTTTTTAATTTTTATAGTGCAATGATTAAATTTAAATTTTCATTCTAAACATGAAATATGAAATAAATGAAAAATAACATTCCTATTATAAGATCTACCATTATAATAAAATGGCAAAATCTAAAACGGACAAGACCTAGCCACGTGTCATTTTAAGACAGGGCCAAGATGGTAGTTCCTCAATTAGATTCAGATCCTTATTAGCATCTCAATTTAGGATTGTTCTGCGTTTAATATTAAAATGAATCTTAAAGGATAAAACCTAGCTTGATTGTCATTAAAGACCTAGCTATGATGGTAAGACCTGTTTAAAAGAGATTCAGATCCTTGTTAACACCTAAGAATGTGTTTGCACTCTTGATAAAAGTGATCCGAGAAAATCATAATAGTCATCCCTATATTGGAATTTTTCAAATTTCCTGATTTAGCCTAATGATCCAGAAATCATGGCTTATATCATCCTATATAAGATGATCATATTATAAACATCCATTAGTGATGAAGTGCCTACGGGCTAAACTTGTTGTCCGATAAGACAACGACAGTGGTGGTCTTTGACCCCTTATCTAAAAAAAAATGTTGGACTATGTCCAAGCATAATAGTCTGTATGATTCATACGATCTTGACTAATAGCATCTGATAAGATGATCATATCATAAACATCCCTTAGTGAGGAAATGCCTACGGGCTATATCTATTGTCCTAAAAGACAAAAGACAGTTGTAGTCTTCGACTCTCTGTCAAGAAAAGTAACCAACTATGTTCAAACCTTAAATGCCTCGATCCCATACGATCATGGCTTATAAATTTAAAACTGTCCTCGTGTCAAGGCCCTTGTGCCATTCCAATATCCTTAATAACTTATGGCTGGATTAATTATAGTAAAAATTTAAAATAAACCTGATTACCAAAATAACCAAGAATGGTCTATTAATACCATGGTTAATGAATCATCGAAGATGATGGTTCCAAAATATACTCCCTGTTAGGAAAAGGGTAATGAACTATGTTCAAACCTTAGTGCCTCGATTCTCTAAAAATCGTGGCTTATAAATTTAAGGCTGCTCCTGTGATTAGGCATGTTGTGTCATTGATGTTTTATATACTAGGATAAATTATAATGAAAATACTAATATAATTAACAAATTAACCCATATGGTTCATATTACCATGGTTAATGAATCATCAAAAATGATGATTCCATAATAACCTTTGAATAAACCATTGTCAATATTTATGTAGCAATCAAGCTACATGGCTGGATCAGAGGAGGTCAACAGCCACCCGAAGGAGAACAATGATACTTCCAGAATTAATATAACTGGTGCGGAACTGCAGACATTAATAGATAATGTTGTTACTCGATCCCTTGACATACAGTATAATGAATCAAGTGATACCCACTCTAAGACTCTATCTGTGGCTCATAGTAAGCCCCCTTCTAAAACACATGAGTCAAGGGAGGACGATGTTCATCCACTCATCAAATCAGAGGAGTGTTCCGTCTAGACAGGTTGTGCTTCATCAAGAGGCACAAGTTAAGACCTGCTCATATAAATATTTTGTCTCCTGCAAGCCTAGAGACTTTACAGGAGAGAAAGGAGCCATCGATTGCATGACATGGCTCGATGAGATGGACACTGCTGTTGACATCAACGGTTGTGCAGAACAAGATGTTGTGAAATTTGTTTCACAGTCATTCAAAGGAGAAGCGTTGGCATGGTGGAGATCATTGCTCCAAGCCACGGGAAAGATCCTACTTTACAACTTATCTTGGGATCAATTTGTTGCATTAATCAAGGAAAATTTTTGTCCTCAGCATGAGGTAGAAAAGATAGAAACCGACTTCTTGACTCTGGTCATGAAGGATTTAGATTGCCAGGCATAAGTGACAAGTTTTAACACTATGTCCCGCCTAGTTCCTTATTTAGTCACCCCTGAACCAAAATGCATAGCGCGTTTTATTGGAGGCCTAGCACCAGAAATTAAAGGAAATGTCAAGGCATCAAGGCCTACCACATATAGGTCCGTGGTGGACTTATCCTTATCTCTCACCTTAGATGCAATCAGGAATAAGTCTGTTAAGGCTTCTAGCGAGGGAAAAAGGGAAAGAGAGGAGGAGAACTCTCATCGATCTGACTAGAAGAAAAAGGGAAGTTTTAAGAACAAGAGAGATTCCGAGTTTAGGAAAAACCTGAGTCAGTCTAATAACAGACCCAAATGCAGTAACTGCAGAAAGCAACATTCTGGGAAATGTACAATCAACCCACGTGCTAAATTATGTGGAATTTGTAAGCCCAAGGGTCACAAGACTTTAGATTGCAAGGAGTTGAAGAACGCGACATGTTACAATTGTAACGAGGAAGGGCACATCAAAACCAACTGCCCAAAACTTGTAAAGAAGCCTGGAGAGGCCAGGAAAACAAACGCATGAGTCTTCTAGAGGAACGCCCAGGAGATGGTGCAGAATGCTGACATTATAGCAGGTACCCTTCTTTATCAAGAGGTTTATGCAGAAATTTATTCGATTCTGGCATAGATAAGTCTGTTGTAGACAATAAATGTTGTAAATTGTTGTCTTCGCCTGATTAGGACTCTAGACATATAGCGCGAGGTAGAAATTGGCCGATGATACTTTAGAGACTGCTTCATCAAATCGTAGATAGATATTTTATATCTATTAGGAATCGCTCTTTTTCGATATCCTTATGGCAAGCTTTCAAGCTATCCAAATTCTCCAATATAATAAAGACAGATGTGACATTTTGATCCCCTGTCAAAAAGGTGATGGACTAGGTCCAAACCTTAAATGCCATTGATGGTCTTTTGTGACCTAGGCTAAGTAATATTGATATATATTTTCAAACAACGTTCATTAAGAATGTTCGTACTATATTAGCCTACTAGTCTAAGTACCCGTGTGTTACACGGGTGGTCTCACATTAAATTATATAAATTAACAATATTAACATAATCTTTTAACTAACCTCGAGAGTGATTAGCCTTGACTTTTGTTAATTGTTGTTTCAAAACATACAAACAATAGGTCGGTTAATCGTTGTTCTGAAAACCAAAAGTATCGGGTCAGTAATAGTTATCAATGTTTCTACACTCCATAATCGAACCAAACCAACATATAGTAAAATTTTATCAAATATTGGACGTTTCACAATTTTTTCAATATTTGATGCTTTTGGTTTATTATTTTTGGGGCATTTAGGGCATGTTTGGCTAAGCTTATTTGAGTTAAAAAGGATTTTTGAGAAAAGGACTTTTGGGAAAAGGACTTTTTGAAAAGGAGTTTTTAAAAAAAGTGTTTGGATTAGCTTATAGGGTGGGAAAAGCCAATAAGTCAATAAGTTGTTTTTTAAAACAGTGTTTGACTTAGCTTATGATGTAAAATGACTAAAAGGGGTGTTATAAGGGGTAATTTGGTAATTTGATGTTTGAAAAGTCATAAGCTGATCAAGAAGTCACAACATGTTAACTTCTCAAAAACTCCTTTTCCTTCTATTCAAAAAGTCATTTTAAAAAGGACTTCTGTGTTTGCCAAACACTAAAACTCCTTATTGGCTTTTTGATTAAGGAGTAAATTACAAGTTTTGTCCTTTGAGTTTACATCAAATTTCAGGCGCTGTCCTTTAGGCCAAAAGTTGACAGGCGGTGTCCTTTACCTTTTATAATCTTGCACGTTTTGTCCTTTATGCCAAACTTGGTTAGAAATCTCAGTTAAAATATGTCATATGCAATGCACATGAGGGTAAAATGGTCATTTTCCTTAAACCCCTTTAATATCATTGTCATCTTCACACTATCTGAAAAAGGCGAAAACAAAAAATATGTTTCTTAGATTGAAAAGAGGTATCTATTTCAGGTTTCCTTGAATGTTGCAACATCCCTCTTCCTGACGTACATAGCCATACTAACACAAGTTTCAGTGGAGAAATTGTGGTAATTCCATTCAGTTTTTGCTCTTACGAATTCAGCATATGTGAGAGTTCTTATTTTTCGATCTGTTAATTTCTGAATATATTGATCCTTGATTTTATATTTTTCCATTCAGTTTTTGCTCCCCTCTACACGGGCCGACATCAAGTCAACTTTGTTTTCTTCTGCACGAGCTGGCATCATGTTAACTTTGCTTTTCTCTACATGAGCCGGCTTCAAATCATATTTCTTTTCCTCTGCATTAGCCGGAATCAAGTCAACTTTACCTCTGAAAAAATATCTTACCTTTTTAATGAATCTACCATCATCAACACCAGAACCAACAATTTCTCGTTCTCGTGACAGAATAGACTCGAGCTTGACCACAACCTCCGCCATTGCAGGGTGTTGTTTTGGTTGTTTATGTAAGCAGTGCACTGTTATGTTTGTGAATTCCTTCAACCCTTTTTTCGAGATCTGTCCCATCAGTCTAGGGTTCACAATTTCATTGAGTCTTCCCTCTTTAACGTGATCTTGAGCCCAAACAGCTAAGCTCCATTGATATAAATGGGGAATTGAAAGGGGTGAGAGGAAAATGACCATTTTAGCCTCATGTGCATTGCACATGACATATTTTAACTGAGATTTCTAAACAGATTTGGTCTAAAGGACAAAACGTGCAAGATTTTGAAAGGTAAAGGACACCGTCTGTCAATTTTTGGCCTAAAGGACAGCGCCTGAAATTTGATGTCAACATAAAGGACAAAACTTGTAATTTACTCATGATTAAGTCAATAAGTGAATAAGTTGGTTGGAAAAGCATAGCCAAACATGCACTTAAGGGTAATATCGTATCCAAGCTCGAACAATTTAAAAGCAAAATGATAATAGACCTTTGAAGAAACACAGTATCACCGCCAGGATGATTGGACCGCTTTCTCCGTGAGGGTGAAGAATCACACCTTGTTCTTCCTCTTGAACCTAGATATGCAATGGAGAAGACAAGAAAGTGGAGCTGTAGAGATTGCCGGTAGGAGATGACTCTCCTGTTTCCAGCTACAAAAAGTGTGGCGACTCCATGTTGTCTACCCTAATAAAGAGGTGAACACCTCTTTAGATAGGGGATATGGGCCTCCCCTAACCTCAATGGGCCAGGCCCAGTTAGGGGTTATCTCTACAAGCCCCAGCCCAAAGTAGTGTAAACTACGTTGCGTTGGGCCTCGCGGTTGGGTTAGTAAGCAACAATGATAAATAATTAATATAAAAGCAACAAGTAACGGCAGTCCGATCGCTCGGGTCGGGTTTAGTACCGTACTCCATCAAGTCCCCCAGTCTAGTGCTGCTCCCGTGTGCAAGCGTGGTAGGAGTACTAGACTTGTTAGGAGTGCTCGAAAGTAAAGATTGAGTTTTTAGGCTTACCTGTCGCCCGGGTGTGGGAAAGTTGTTGGCCATGCTTGTTGCGTCTGTCTTTCGCTGTGAGTAGAGACAATGGAGCGATGAATATTACATAATACTGGTTGGGCAAACCTGGCGCACGCTGATTGTTTGCAGGCGGTTGCTATTGTCGGTCTCTGTCATTAGCCGGTTAGTGGAGATCGTGGGGCAGGTGTCTATGCCTCGTGATTGGTACACGTAGGTGTCCTTGAGTACTTTTTCTCTCCTGCATGTCGGGTGATTGTGGAGCATGATTGAGCACAGCCTGGAGGATGCGGATTGACTCTTTTCGTCTGCCATTTGTACCCTTTGTACTTAGATGCCTTTACGCCACATCCTTGCGCGACCCTTGCTGCGCATGGTACAGGCCTGCGCAAGGTATGGGCGCTTGGAGGCTTGACTTCAGGATGCTAAGTTGTTTATTTGGCCTCTTTAGACCCCGCGCAACGCTATCGAGTGTTGCCCTACCCGCACGAGGTTGATTAAGGAGTATGGTCACGCGACCTGGAGGAAGAATTGCGCGACTTTTTGGGACCATACCCCTTCAAGTCCCCCTAGTCCAGTGCTGCACCATGCGCGAAGTAAATGGTTGGAGCTCTGGACTTAGAAAAAAGAAGTTAGATGCTTTGATGGTGCTTGCTTGATCCTGGTAGATGGCGCGCGTATAATTGTACTGTTGCACTGCCATGAGCTTGTCATGGTTGCGCGTACGTGGTTAGGTCTTGTGCACGAGTCTTGGAATTGGCTGAGTGTTTCATGGTTGAGTGTGGTTAGGGCCCAACATGCGTATGACTAATGCAGCATTTGGGACCATACTACTCCAGTGGGTGGAATTCTGGACTAAATGAGTGTCTCCCTTTCGGGTGATTTTCGAGTGTGGGAAAACTGTAGCAGTGCGCACACGGCCGTATGGCTACTCTAAAATATTCACCTTTTGGTGACTTCGCATGGTGCGCGTGTCTTAGGCCATAAAGCATACGTATATATATAGTCTTTAAATATGTGTAAATTGTTGTCTACAATATTTGCACGTGTTAATCCACTTTGAACATGTTATTGCGAATGAGAATTGACATAAAGTTGCGTCAGGATAATGAAGTGGAAATCCGAGACTGCGCTAGTCCTCTAGTGTGCCGCGACGATAATGTGGCGTGAAGCAAGGAGATGTGGCTTGTCTTGAAGATTGTAGGTGTAAGCGAAACTTTATTTTAGCCAATGTGTTTTTGTGTATACCCAAAGTGGTGCGTGCATTTGTAGCACAGTTTACGTTTTGTAAGCGTTTACCTATATGGCTAGGCATGCGCACGCGGGCCACACATACGTTCGTATGTAAAGCAGCAGGGCCGCATGGAGATTAGGGTGCTTGTATGTGTAGCAGCAAACTCGCCTGGAGACTGGTGTGCTCATATATAAATGAGCATGCGCGTATGGCGAGTGGTGACCTATGTGCTCATATGTGGAGCATCAGGATCGCATGGAGGCTGAGGTACTCGTATGTAGAGCAGCAGGCTCGTATGGAGACCGGCGTGTTTGCGTATAAAGGAGCATGCGCGTATGGCGGCTTACATGCTCATAAGTAAAGGAGCAAGCGCGTGGACGGCGACTTACGTGCTTGTATGTAAAGGAGCATGCGCGGATGGCGACTTACGTGCTTAAATGTCAAGGAGCATGCGCACGTGGCGACTTACGTGCTCATATGTAAAGGAGCATGCGCCTGCCGGCGACTTACGTGCTCAAATGCAAAGGAGCATGCGCGCGTGGCGACTTACGTGCTCATATGTAAAGGAGCATGCGCGCGTGGCGACTTACGTGCTCATATGTAAAGGAGCATGCGCGCATGGCGACTTAAGTGCTAAAATGTAAAGGAGAATGCGGGCGTGGCGACTTACGTTCTCATATGTCAAGGAGCATGTGCGCGTGGCGACTTACGTGCTCATATGTAAAGGAGCATGCGCCTGCCGGCGACTTACGTGCTCAAATGTAAAGGAGCATGCGCGCGTAGCGACTTCCGTGCTCATATGTCAAGGAGCATGCGCGGATGGCGACATACGTGCTCAAATGTGAAGGAGCATGCGCGCGTGGCGACTTACGTGCTCATATGTAAAGGAGCATGCACCTGCCGGCGACTTACGTGCTCAAATGTAAAGGAGCATGCGCGTGTGGCGACTTACGTGCTCATATGTCAAGGAGCATGCGCGCGTGGCGACTTACGTGCTCATATGTAAAGGAGCATGCACCTGCCGGCGACTTACGTGCTCAAATGCAAAAGAGCATGCGCGCGTGGAGACTTACGTGCTCATATGTAAAGGAGCATGCGCGCGTGGCGACTTACGTGCTCATATGTAAAGGAGCATGCGCGCGTGGCGACTTACGTGCTAAAATGTAAAGGAGCATGCGGGCGTGGCGACTTACGTGCTCATATGTCAAGGAGCATGCGCGCGTGGCGACTTACGTGCTCATATGTAAAAGAGCATGCGCCTGCCGGCGACTTACGTGCTCAAATGTAAAGGAGCATGCGCGCGTGGCGACTTACGTGCTCGTATGTAAAGGAGCATGCGCCAGCAGTCGCATGTTTGCTCGCTCGTCTGTAAGGTAGTTTTGCGTTGCACCATGCTAGTCATTCAGTTTTTTGCTGCTAAATAGATGTTAGTAGCATTGTAGCAATATCGATAAGCAATGAATGTATACTATGTAAATACACCGCATATAACATGTATATAGGATGATTTTTTTTTTTTAAAAAAAAACGTATAAAAACATGTTTGCAAGTGATTTATATTTAACATTATTGTTAAATAAAGTGCCTTTAAGACAAAACATGTGTCCCACGAGAATGTCAAGTAATGACATTACGATGATAGGCATGTCTCTAAATTCAAAAGCCTTAAAAATGTAGCATGGCATGTATATTTAACTTGCCCGTTCATTCCTTATATCGAATGATTTCCATTACCCTTCTTTTTAGAAGACGGGTTGTTAAAGAAAACACAAATTCAAATTCATTTGAATATAAATATCTAAAGGAACTTGGGCATGTGGAGGAGGTACTATACCGTGACGATGGTATTCACATTGTTTTGATCATCTTGAAAAAAATGATGATTTACGTATGTCCTTCTAATGGCATAAATGCTCTCTTTAAGCCATCAAATTTCAAGTACTAGTTGTACAGGTATAGACAAATTTTTTTATTAAATTGTCTTTTGTACATTGTTAGCTCCTTTTACATAAAATATTTTTAATAAGCAACCAATGTAATAAATAAGCTGCATTATAATTTGTTAAATTGTCTTTTTCTTTTTTAGGACAATGGCCTACCGACTGTTGGATGATGATGATGATCATCATGTCATGCCAAGTCAATACCTCATTAATTACAGCTGACGTGTATGTTTTTCGACCACCAAAATATCGCCCAACATGGTCATGATTGTTTTAACTCTGTCTTCCAATGTGACTTATTACAAATCAAATGTGAATTGGGTTAAAACTTGGGGCTAGCATTGAGATAATGAAGAAAAAAAAATCTCACTCAAGGTTGTACTAGTGGGGAAAAAGGCCAACCACTGCGCGCATTTCAGAGGAGGTGTAATTAGTCCGACAAGTTTCCGAGTATACTTGCGCGAAAGAGTATGTCCGGCAAGAAAACAGGTAGGCGTGCGCGACAGATTCAGTGTGCTCGCGCGACGGGGTCTACTTGCTCCGCGTGGCAGGGTATATCCAACAAGGTGGAGTGGGCTTGCGCAGCGACTCTCTTCAGAGTGTGCTCGCGCGGCAGGTCCACTCGCTCTGCGTGGCGGAGTATATTCAACAATACAAAATGGGTTTCGCAGTCTATCCGCGGTGTGCTCGCGCGGCAGGTCCATCAACTTCGCGCGACGGAGTATATTTGACAATGCAAAATGGGCTTACGCGGCGGAGTCTGTCCGGAGTGTGCTCGCGCGGCAGGTCCATCAACTCCGCGCGGCGGAGTATATTCGACAATGCAAAATGGGCTTGCGTGGCGGCGGAGCCGAACCGGCAGGCTTGGTTTATTCGCGCAACTGCGGATTGTACGTAAAACAATTCTGACACTTAATAAAAACCCTTTGTGAAAATGTGGTTGCTTTAGAGGTTTTTTAAGGGTAAGGACAAAAATGTGATGTTCGTGTGTAGGTCCCAGTTTTGACACCGAATCGATTGCGAAACGACCGTGCGACGTGCGGAATCCGTGCACGAACGAGACCGAAACACAAACCGTACAATTTAACGTGATTCCATTGAAAGATATGAAAGTCGTACAAACCTTGAATCACCACTTGGAGCACTTTCTCTCTCTAGTTTCTCTCTCTAACCTCTAACCTCCAAGTTACACAAATGGCCAAAAGTCTAAAATGTAAACCCTAAAGCTCCTATTTATAGGCCAAGGCATATGAAAGATTCCCTCATATTTACAATATTGCCACCTTGTCTTTTCTTACTAAATACAATATAAAGCTTTGGTTTTCTTCAGAATCTGCTACGAACATGATTGACGAAGGCGATAGACATTCTGCACTAACAGACTCCCCCTTGGATATTGCCGCAGTCAATCTCGTAGTCAAACTCGTAGTAACTTGTCTTTCTCTCTCTCTAAATCTTCTTGAAGGTTTGACGTTATCAGCAACCACAGACTCCATCTTTCTGTAACAGAATCCCGGTGGATCTGTCTTCAGGCTTCCGTTGCTCCCCCTCTCGTTAAACTCTTTCTCTTCAGGCTCCCCCTTTCGTCAAGCTTCCGTGCTTTTGGGGTCGACACCTGGTTTTCTGGTTACAAGCTCTTCAGAATAGATTCCTGGCATTTTGAATCCACACTTCCGTTTGCGTTGAGCTCGTCTTCAGACTCCCCCTTAGACTCGGCTTTTGGGATCGTAGTCTGGAATAACATCTGCAACACTCATACGTTTATAAGTGACAATGTTTTGAAATTGTCCAGAAATCGTATTCTGGCTCTTTCTAAGTCAAGATCCTGGCTCTTAAGATATAAAAATATGAATATATCCAGGATAACTTGATTTTCTCCCCCTATCAACAAACTTCATGGATTTGGCAGTTTCAGCGAACAAAATCGTAAACTGACTCTATTCAACTAATTTTAACAATATAATCATCCAAATCCCTCACAGTTAATCATCCAAGTCCAATTTAATGACCTTGGAGATTTCACAAACTATTTTTGATTTTTAATTTAAAATTTCAAGTTTCAAATTAATGAACTTGTTTATTTTCAGAAACACAATCAACATACTTAGATTTTGAAACTCAGCATTCAGACATCGGTTGTCGAAAATAAAATAGAAACAAAAATCTTTTTGAATTTTTCTGAAACATAAAGCAATTAAAGAAATATTTACAAACATATTTACAAACAATATTTTTGTTTGAGTTTGTGTCGGAGAATCATATCAGTTTATGACAAATCACTTGCACCGTTGAGCTTTAAACACTTTAAGTTTTAAACGATTCACTTAGATTGTCAGTATACTGATCCACTTAAATTTTCACACAAAGTTCAATTGTTTCGAGATACGAGATTAGTGTATTAAGGACTTAAACTTATTCGCGTGTACCACCTCAGAATATACTCCCGTATCCAGATCCCAATATTCAGTCTTACAGGTGAGTATACCACAGATGATATCTGTAAGGGGTTAAATGCGAGGGCCGTGAGAGTTCAGGTCGATACTTCCGTATACGCAGAGAGATGACGGCTTCGACTTTTCGGTGTGTCCCCTTTAGAGGATCTTTTTTACAACAGCAATGATTATCAATTTTATTGTTTCATCAATTTGCTGAGGGCTGCGCTATGTTTCAAGCAATGCAGAAAGTATTATTCGGGGACTAGGTCAGAACTTCCATTCAGCAGAAGTCCCGGAATAATACCCCAGATATCACTGAGTATAAAGACCTAGTATCTCAGAATAAGGGATCTTTCAAACAAGATTTCGGGGGTTACCCATATATCCTAGAGATGTTCCCCACGAGATAAATAAAGTTTGAAATTTAGGTTTATATCTCGAAAACAATCTACTAAGCGTGTAAAAATCTACTGGCATATCATCAGTGTCACACCCCGGCCGCGTGTAACATGCAACCGCGGCGGAAACGCCGGGGAGTGTCGTGGACAGAATTAAATTGTTTCATAACCATGGCATACAAGTTGTATTTTTATTTATAAACAAAGGTGTTACATTGTCTTAGAAAGAGAGTACGGAAATCAAAACATAATTAAGCTAGTTCAAACTTCATTTTTAGGCTCTAAGGCACAGGTCCGCCCTAGAATCATGATCATCGTCCTATGGAATAGCTCCTGAAAACACATGTGAAAGTAGGTACGTCAGCATAAAATGCCTGTGAGATACATAGTTTTATGAAAATGGGGTTCATGACTTGAGTTTTAAAGAATGTTTAATAACAGTCAGTCATGAACCTTGTAATTTGTTTTGCTTTGTAAATCATTTGAAAAACGATAACATCAAACGATATGTATAGATAAGTGCAAGGTTAAACGAATAACCAAGTAAAATGAGTTGAATAAGATATGTTGTTTGTGAAAATAATGTCTTGTGAAGAATATGTTATTTAAGTAAAGTGTAATGTGTCTAAACTGAAACGACTTAGATAACGCCACGATATGTAATATTATACAAACATTTATATATAGGAAGTACCAGCGGCGTATCCACCATGTTTGTATCATATTACATACGCCCCGTTACTTGAATCATTTACCCAAACCAATCCACCATGTAAATTGTTCATGTGTAAACCAAATGTCGAGTGTAATTGTAATCCATGTCAAGTGTTTATGCTCAAGTGTAAACTACCAAATGTATATGTCAATGTCGACGTGTTTATGTTCAATGTAAATCATGTAATGTGTAATCCCAAAATGTATCATGTATGGTAAGCGAAATGTATCAACTTAAACCATATGCACAAAACAAGTCGTTGAAGTAAAGCGTGGTTTAAATCAGCGTTATGTTCTGCGGGAAATGCATGCTCTATTGATATTAACATTTATGTGGTATTGTAAACTATGCATACATCCAAGCCTTGAGAATGCGGTGATAAACCCTTAAACAAATTAAATGTTTATCTAAGTTATGTATATCGAATTCGGTCATTCCTTCCAGTCCTATCAAACCCAGGACTTCAGGAATGGGAGTTGTCAATTCCTATGGTACCATTACCTACTAACGAACGGCGTAGCTAATGTTAATGAATGTATTGTCCCATGTTAAACAAACCAAATGTCATAACAAAATGAAGGCATGTGCCCATATGCTGAGTAAACATATGCAGCAGAAATGTTCATGTAAATCAATGTGTCCATATGCTGAGTAAACATATGCAACAGAAATGTTTATGTAAATCAATGTGTCCATATGCTGAGTAAACATATGCAACAGAAATGTTTATGTAAATCAATGTACTAAGTACGCACACAATGGGCATACATAGCATAAAATGTAATGAAATCGTGTACTATAGTGTACTAATGAGCATAGCAGATATACGATGTGAAAACATGGAAAGCATGAAAGTAACAGATAGGCACATGTGTTTCACCCCAATATAGTTTAGAAAACAGTAAAAGAGGGGTTCTATGTACTCACCTGAGGTTGCTTTGTTGTTCTTGTGAAATAACCAGGTAATGCGAGAGGTCACGGAATATCAACGGCACCTAATTGGTAGCTATGTTAATATACCGGACCAAATCGGAAGGATCGGACAGTACGCGGGTTCGTAAACCAAACGAGTATGGAGACTCGTGTAATATGGCTTAACAAAGCCCACATACTAAAATGAAACCTAATCTAAGTGCTTACGGTCCATCACGACCCGTTTAGGTAGCTTATGCTACCCTAACGCGTCGTTCGCGTAGAACGCGCTCGGAACGCCTAACATCGTGACCACAAGGTATAACCTTGGAAGGTTATAGCTATGGTCACCTATTATGTTTGGTCGGATCCTAATGACCGACCAAAAGGGTCGGGTTTGAAAGCATAAGCGATGGTTTAGATCGCTTACCTTACGACCCTATATAAGTACTAAACTAAAAGTGACGTGCTAAGCATGTTAGAACATGCTTAACTAAGTTTAGAAACAGGTTTGACATCAAAACAAACGGCTTTGATGCCCACGAGTAGTTTGGTTACAAAATATGCAAGAATGCACATTTTGGCCGAAACTACGACTCGTCACCGAGCCTAGATAGCGTGGTGATCAGTAGGTATGGTCACTACGGACCATGACCATCGTGATCACGCTCACGTTATGAAGTTCCATGAACTTCGCATCGACCATAAGCTGGTCAATGCAGAAAGTCAACAAAACGTTGACTTTCGGACTCGAAAAGCGAATAAAAGAGCGAAAGAAGACTTACGGAGGGTACCCGAGTGCTAATCAAGATCCAATAGCTCAGGTATGAAGCATAAGCATCAACTTAGAGCATTTAGATCTGATTTGTGGGTTTTTACACAAAAAGGGGGGGGTATTTATAGGAAAGGTGGAACCGTTAGGATCGTTTTATCGAATAACGTGCTTTGATCTCGTGCGTACACGTGTCCAGGGGTTAGATTCAGTGTATTTGACCCTTGGCCCTTCATTTGGGTGAAAAGGCATCGTCCTTTGATCGAACGAAAGGCCAGATTCTGCATTAAATGCAGAATCTGCTGTCAGACATGTTCACGCGGCCCGCGTGAAAGTGGGTGCAGGTCTTACGCGGGTCGCCTAGCCCCGTCTGATCTGCACCACTTGCAGAATTTACGTATTCAGCCCCTGTTGCGTTTTTAAGCTATTTCCAGCCCCTTTAAGACCTGTAAAGTCACCTTTAAGGCCCAAAAATGATGCCTAAACATTGTGGACATGAAACATGCCCAAAAATATGTCGGATGTCGGTTCGTTTGGCCGTACGATCGCGATGTTCGCTTAATTACGACGGAATGCGCATAAGCGTGAAAGACGATCCAAATGACGCGACGAATGGATTTTTCTCATGCCAAACACTAAGGCATAATATAAGGATGCTTACATAAATTTTTGGATGTCCGGATGTATTTAGAACGTAAGTTATGCGCGAAAGTGCAAACTTGTGCACTTTTTGACACTTTTAGTCCCTGAATGATCCAAAAGTTTGTTTTAGCATACCAGACTTCTCAAAGCCTATTTCTAAGCTATGTAAAGGATATTTATGGTATGTTTAACTTATGGACATGTTCCGGAATGTTCGTTACAGTTCAAATTGGCATACTTTCGCAGTTTGTCAAGTTTAGTCCCTGTAAGCGAATTAACTTGTTTTTGCTATACCAAAGCCTTCAAAACTTATTTCTAAGTTATGTAAAGGTTATTTAAGGTATGTTGAGTATATGTTGATGTTCCGGAGTATTTGTCGCATTAAACTGAGTACGTTTACGCACCAGTTTGCGTATAATGCTCCAGAAAGCGATGTAGAGTTTGGAATTGAATAAAAGTCAAAACATGAAAAATGTAAAACACAATGAAACAAACATTGGGATCAAATTACATTATTTTATTGATAATTGAACTGTTCATGATGATTACAGGCACAAATGTTACAGTCTCCCCTACTTGTGGAAATTTCGTCCCGAAATTTATTTAGAGGAAACTGATTGAAAAAGATGCGGATATTTTGCCTTCATTTGGTCTTCACGTTCCCAAGTAAACTCGGGTCCACGCTTAGATTCCCAACGAACCTTGACCAAAGGAATGCGCTTGCGTTTGAGCCACTTGACTTCACGTTCCATGATTTCTACCGGTTTCTCAACAAATTTTAGTGTTTCATCAACACGAATTTCGTCAAGCGGTATGTGGAGGTTTTCATCAGCTAAACACCTCTTGAGATTGGATACGTGAAAGGTTGGATGAACATTTCCAAGTTCAGGAGGTAACTCAAGTCTGTAGGCTACCTTACCGATTCTTTCGACGATCTTGAATGGTCCAACATATCTAGGTGCAAGTTTTCCTTTCTTTCCAAATCTGATCACACCTTTCCAAGGTGAGACCTTAAGTAATACACGATCACCGACTTGAAAATCCAAGGGTTTGCGTTTTTGGTCCGCGTAATTCTTCTGACGGCTTCTAGCTGTCTGAAGGTTATCACGAACTTTCTTTACCTTTTCTGTTGTCTCCAAAATGAGGGCAGGTCCAGTAAGTTGAGCCTCGCCAATCTCATTCCAGCAGACTGGTGAACGACATTTTCGACCATAGAGAGCCTCGAAAGGAGCCATGTTGATGCTGGAGTGATAACTGTTGTTGTAGGAGAATTCAATCAATGGAAGATGTGAATCCCAACTACCACCAAAGTCTATCACACAAGCTCTAAGCATATCCTCCAGTGTCTGGATTGTTCTTTCAGATTGACCATCCGTTTGCGGATGATAAGCTGTGCTTAAATTGAGTTGAGACCCCATAGCAGATTGCATGGTTCTCCAAAAATGAGAAGTGAAACGAGCATCTCTGTCAGAAATGATGTTCAAAGGAACACCATGTCTAGCTACAATTTCATCTACGTAGATTTGAGCAAGTCTGTCAGCTGAATAATCCTCACGGATTGGCAAGAAATGTGCTGACTTGGTAAGACGATCAACGACTACCCAGATGGCATCGTGACCTTTCTTTGTGCGCGGGAGTTTAGTAATGAGATCCATAGTAATGTCTTCCCATTTCCAAACTGGGATCTCCGGTTGTTCCAATAAACCGGAAGGACGCTGATGTTCTGCCTTAACCTTAAGACAAGTAAGGCATTTAGATACGTATAAGGCAATGTCTTTCTTCATACCAGGCCACCAATACTGAATACGAAGATCCTTATACATCTTATCTGAGCCAGGATGAATGGAATAACGAGACTTATGGGCTTCATCCATAAGCAAGGTACGAAGATCATCTTGGCTTGGGACCCACAAACGGTCCATGAAATAGTACGATCCATTGTCTTTCAGTTCAAGAGCAGGTGTTATGTGATAAGGAAATTCCTTATCCATTAAACCTTGTGAAACACAGGCTTGTTGAGCCTGAGAAATACGGGCTTGGATATCGGTTTGAACAACGGATTGGACACGTACACAATGAAGCTTAATACGTTCCTTGGGACTCAATGCATCGGCTACGACATTCGCCTTACCAGGATGGTAGCGAATCTCGCAGTCGTAGTCGTTTAGAAGTTCAACCCAACGTCGTTGTCTCATGTTGAGCTCTTTTTGATTGAAGATATGTTGAAGACTTTTGTGGTCAGTAAAAACCACACACTTTGTACCGTACAAATAGTGTCTCCAAATTTTGAGAGCGAAGACAACTGCACCCAACTCAAGATCATGAGTGGTGTAGTTCTTCTCATGTATCTTCAACTGCCTTGATGCGTATGCTATGACTTTGTTTCTTTGCATTAGGACGCAGCCAAGTCCTAATTTAGATGCGTCGCAATAAACGACGAAATCATCGTTGCCTTCAGGCAATGTTAGGACAGGCGCGTCGCAAAGCTTTTGTTTCAAAGTCTGAAATGCTTCCTCTTGTTTGACTCCCCAATCAAATGGCTTGTTCTTCTGAGTTAGAGCAGTTAGAGGAACTGCAATCTTCGAGAAATTTTCTATGAAGCGGCGGTAATAACCCGCTAGACCAAGAAAAGAACGAACTTCAGTAGGGGTAGTAGGTGTATCCCAATCCTTGAACGCACTGATCTTGGAGGGATCTACATGAATACCTTGTTCGTTGACAATATGTCCTAAGAATTGAACCTCTTTAAGCCAGAATTCACACTTGGAGAATTTGGCGAAAAGTTGTTCTTTCTTTAGGAGTTCCAAAGTAAGACGAAGATGTTGCTCATGATCAGCTCGCGTCTTAGAATATATCAAGATGTCATCAATAAAAACAATGATGAACTTATCCAAGTAAGGTTTGCAGACCCTATTCATTAAGTCCATGAAAACAGCAGGAGCATTAGTCAAACCGAATGGCATGACTGTGAACTCGTAATGTCCATAACGAGTACGGAACGCTGTCTTTGGAATATCTTCTTCATGCACACGGAGCTGATGATATCCAGATCGAAGATCAATCTTTGAAAAGTATGAAGCACCTTGCAATTGATCAAAGAGATCATCAATGCGAGGTAGGGGATATCGATTCTTGATGGTAAGCTTGTTAAGCTCACGATAATCGATACACATCCTGAACGATCCATCCTTCTTCTTTACAAAAAGAACGGGAGCACCCCAGGGTGAAAAGCTAGGACGGATAAAACCTTTGTCGGAGAGCTCCTGAAGCTGCTTAGATAACTCTTGCATCTCTGATGGTGCAAGACGGTATGGAGCTCTGGCAATGGGATTTGCACCAGGTACGAGATCAATACGGAACTCGACTTGGCGTGCTGGAGGTAGACCAGGTAAGTCTTCAGGGAATACTTCGGAATAATCCCGAACGACAGGAATATCTGAAATAGACTTACCCTTGCCTTCATCTGCTGTAACATGTGCTAAGAAAGCCACATAGTGCTTTCGCAGGTACTTCCGTGCTTTAAAACAAGACATGAGTTTGAGACCACCGGTAGGCTTCTCACCACGAACCTGTAGGATCTCGCCTGTAGACAGCGGCACACGAACAATCTTCTCAGAACAAACTATCTCTGCGCGATGCTTGGATAACCAATCCATTCCCACTATAACGTCGAAGCTTCCAAGTTGCATTGGCGTGAGGTCAATAGGAAAAATATGGTCGTTAAGGTTCAACTGGCAGTTGCGTAGAACAGAATTTAGAACAATGGGTTCACCACTGGCAACCTCTACTGTCAAAGGTTTACCTAGTTTCGTTCTAGACACGCGAAGCATTGTCTCAAAAGACAATGACACAAAGCTCTTGTCGGCACCCGAATCAAAAAGAACAGATGCTGGCTGATTATTAATAAAGAACGTACCGTTCACCACCTCGTTGTCTGCTTGTGCTTCTTGTGCATTCATGTTAAAGACTCGTCCTCGAGCCGGTGCCGGATTCTGGTTTGCATTCTGGTTCTGGTTGACTAGTCTTGGACACCGATTTCTGTAGTGGGTCAGATCCCCACAATTATAACATGCACCTGGTGGGTAGTTTGGTCGTGCAGCCTGACCCTGTTGTTGAGCAACCTGTTGAGCAGGGTTCTGGACTGCGCGGTTCTGAGCAAACCGACAAACATCGGCAAGATGACCCGACTTCCCACAGTTAGTACAGAAACGGCACTGATATTGCGGCTGATGGTGACTGTTGCATTGATTGCACAAAGGTGCACTTCCTGAATAGGGCTTCTTTGCTGGAGGCTGGTTGGGAGCTGCCTGGTTTGCTTGGGCAGTGACAGCAAAATTTTGGGAAGCCTTACGCTTCCTTGACCCCCTTGAGGAACCAGAGTCCTTTCCCTTCTTGTTTTGACCTTTCTTGTTATCTTCCTTGTCAGCCGACTGTTTCTTGCCCTTGTCGCACTTCCTGTGTAGTTTATTCTTTCGGATCTGCGACTCAGTCAACGTTGCCGATAACTCGATTGCCTGACGGAGTGTGGTAGGGTTGCTACCAGTAAGGATATCTTGTACTGAGTCAGGTAGGCCGTCGATGTATCTTTCGATGGCCTTATCGAGTGGGGTAACCATATTCGGGCAAAGAAGACTCAGCTCCTCAAACCTATCTGTATAAGCCCTGTGCTCGCCACTATCTTGCTTCAACACATCAAATTCTTTCTCCAACGCTCGTTGCTCATGACGAGGACAAAACTCCCTCATCATAAGAGCTCTCAGTTGAGCCCATGTCTGAGCTAGAGCAACTTCTGCACCTTGATCTCTCATAACCCCATTCCACCATGTAAGAGCCGTCTTCTGAAACACGCTCGAAGAAAACTCGACCTTGCGATTATCCGGACATTGCACATGGCGAAAAGTGTTCTCGATGCTTTCGAACCACTGAAGAAGCCCAGTTGCTCCCTCAGAACCACTAAACTTGAGTGGCTTAGCCTGGTTAAAATCCTTGTATTTGCATGTACCATTGTTATTGTTGGCCTGGTTCCATTGAGCAAAGAGATTCGGAAATTGAGCAGCCATCTGCTGCGCAATAATCTCCGCCAGCTCGGCGGTAGCTATCTGGTTGTCGCGTCGAGGAGGCATTCTAGAAGAGAAAAACATGAAATGAAACGAGTGAGATGTTTGGATGAAGAGAATGAGATGAAGCAAAAGCAACAGAAGCAAAGATGGCGGTTTATGCATCGCAAAGCAAATATGCGACATGAAATGTCTAGTTAAAGTAAATGGGTCAGGATTAGTGTATCGCGAAGACATGCTCGCCTATAAGTGAACACTCACCCCAAGAGTTCCCAGGTAAGAGTGACTGGTCCGATTATGTGGATTTGTACGAACACTCTAGCCTTAGACAGAAAACCCAGGGTACAGGCATTCACCCTTCCAGTTCGCACGTGTTCACACTATTAACCCAACACTTTGACGGGATTTTTGAAAATCCAAAGGGGTTCAAAACCTTATAATAGAGGGTTCAAAACCTAGTAATCAATCATCCTAGAACAGATGATTAATTTTCAAAGCGGATGCGGAACCGAAGTTCCCGTTGTAGTTATCACCTAAGGATAGGTGATGTGCATGTTTTAAACTCTAAACACAAGACAACTTGTGTTAGGGTCCTAGAAAGTTATAGTCTAGGTCAAAGCATTACTAATAACCTAATTCCCTATAACCATTGGCTCTGATACCAACTCTTCTGTCACACCACGGCCGCGTGTAACATGCAACCGCGGCGGAAACGCCGGGGAGTGTCGTGGACAGAATTAAATTGTTTCATAACCATGGCATACAAGTTGTATTTTTATTTATAAACAAAGGTGTTACATTGTCTTAGAAAGAGAGTACGGAAATCAAAACATAATTAAGCTAGTTCAAACTTCATTTTTAGGCTCTAAGGCACAGGTCCGCCCTAGAATCATGATCATCGTCCTATGGAATAGCTCCTGAAAACACATGTGAAAGTAGGTACGTCAGCATAAAATGCCTGTGAGATACATAGTTTTATGAAAATGGGGTTCATGACTTGAGTTTTAAAGAATGTTTAATAACAGTCAGTCATGAACCTTGTAATTTGTTTTGCTTTGTAAATCATTTGAAAAACGATAACATCAAACGATATGTATAGATAAGTGCAAGGTTAAACGAATAACCAAGTAAAATGAGTTGAATAAGATATGTTGTTTGTGAAAATAATGTCTTGTGAAGAATATGTTATTTAAGTAAAGTGTAATGTGTCTAAACTGAAACGACTTAGATAACGCCACGATATGTAATATTATACAAACATTTATATATAGGAAGTACCAGCGGCGTATCCACCATGTTTGTATCATATTACATACGCCCCGTTACTTGAATCATTTACCCAAACCAATCCACCATGTAAATTGTTCATGTGTAAACCAAATGTCGAGTGTAATTGTAATCCATGTCAAGTGTTTATGCTCAAGTGTAAACTACCAAATGTATATGTCAATGTCGACGTGTTTATGTTCAATGTAAATCATGTAATGTGTAATCCCAAAATGTATCATGTATGGTAAGCGAAATGTATCAACTTAAACCATATGCACAAAACAAGTCGTTGAAGTAAAGCGTGGTCTAAATCAGCGTTATGTTCTGCGGGAAATGCATGCTCTATTGATATTAACATTTATGTGGTATTGTAAACTATGCATACATCCAAGCCTTGAGACTGCGGTGATAAACCCTTAAACAAATTAAAGGTTTATCTAAGTTATGTATATCGAATTCGGTCATTCCTTCCAGTCCTATCAAACCCAGGACTTCAGGAATGGGAGTTGTCAATTCCTATGGTACCATTACCTACTAACGAACGGCGTAGCTAATGTTAATGAATGTATTGTCCCATGTTAAACAAACCAAATGTCATAACAAAATGAAGGCATGTGCCCATATGCTGAGTAAACATATGCAGCAGAAATGTTCATGTAAATCAATGTGTCCATATGCTGAGTAAACATATGCAACAGAAATGTTTATGTAAATCAATGTGTCCATATGCTGAGTAAACATATGCAACAGAAATGTTTATGTAAATCAATGTACTAAGTACGCACACAATGGGCATACATAGCATAAAATGTAATGAAATCGTGTACTATAGTGTACTAATGAGCATTACAGATATACGATGTGAAAACATGGAAAGCATGAAAGTAACAGATAGGCACATGTGTTTCACCCCAATATAGTTTAGAAAACAGTAAAAGAGGGGTTCTATGTACTCACCTGAGGTTGCTTTGTTGTTCTTGTGAAATAACCAGGTAATGCGAGAGGTCACGGAATATCAACGGCACCTAATTGGTAGCTATGTTAATATACCGGACCAAATCGGAAGGATCGGACAGTACGCGGGTTCGTAAACCAAACGAGTATGGAGACTCGTGTAATATGGCTTAACAAAGCCCACATACTAAAATGAAACCTAATCTAAGTGCTTACGGTCCATCACGACCCGTTTAGGTAGCTTATGCTACCCTAACGCGTCGTTCGCGTAGAACGCGCTCGGAACGCCTAACATCGTGACCACAAGGTATAACCTTGGAAGGTTATAGCTATGGTCACCTATTATGTTTGGTCGGATCCTAATGACCGACCAAAAGGGTCGGGTTCGAAAGCATAAGCGATGGTTTAGATCGCTTACCTTACGACCCTATATAAGTACTAAACTAAAAGTGACGTGCTAAGCATGTTAGAACATGCTTAACTAAGTTTAGAAACAGGTTTGACATCAAAACAAACGGCTTTGATGCCCACGAGTAGTTTGGTTACAAAATATGCAAGAATGCACATTTTGGCCGAAACTACGACTCGTCACCGAGCCTAGATAGCGTGGTGATCAGTAGGTATGGTCACTACGGACCATGACCATCGTGATCACGCTCACGTTATGAAGTTCCATGAACTTCGCATCGACCATAAGCTGGTCAATGCAGAAAGTCAACAAAACGTTGACTTTCGGACTCGAAAAGCGAATAAAAGAGCGAAAGAAGACTTACGGAGGGTACCCGAGTGCTAATCAAGATCCAATAGCTCAGGTATGAAGCATAAGCATCAACTTAGAGCATTTAGATCTGATTTGTGGGTTTTTACACAAAAAGGGGGGGGTATTTATAGGAAAGGTGGAACCGTTAGGATCGTTTTATCGAATAACGTGCTTTGATCTCGTGCGTACACGTGTCCAGGGGTTAGATTCAGTGTATTTGACCCTTGGCCCTTCATTTGGGTGAAAAGGCATCGTCCTTTGATCGAACGAAAGGCCAGATTCTGCATTAAATGCAGAATCTGCTGTCAGACATGTTCACGCGGCCCGCGTGAAAGTGGGTGCAGGTCTTACGCGGGTCGCCTAGCCCCGTCTGATCTGCACCACTTGCAGAATTTACGTATTCAGCCCTGTTGCGTTTTTAAGCTATTTCCAGCCCCTTTAAGACCTGTAAAGTCACCTTTAAGGCCCAAAAATGATGCCTAAACATTGTGGACATGAAACATGCCCAAAAATATGTCGGATGTCGGTTCGTTTGGCCATACGATCGCGATGTTCGCTTAATTACGACGGAATGCGCATAAGCGTGAAAGACGATCCAAATGACGCGACGAATGGATTTTTCTCATGCCAAACACTAAGGCATAATATAAGGATGCTTACATAAATTTTTGGATGTCCGGATGTATTTAGAACGTAAGTTATGCGCGAAAGTGCAAACTTGTGCACTTTTTGACACTTTTAGTCCCTGAATGATCCAAAAGTTTGTTTTAGCATACCAGACTTCTCAAAGCCTATTTCTAAGCTATGTAAAGGATATTTATGGTATGTTTAACTTATGGACATGTTCCGGAATGTTCGTTACAGTTCAAATTGGCATACTTTCGCAGTTTGTCAAGTTTAGTCCCTGTAAGCGAATTAACTTGTTTTTGCTATACCAAAGCCTTCAAAACTTATTTCTAAGTTATGTAAAGGTTATTTAAGGTATGTTGAGTATATGTTGATGTTCCGGAGTATTTGTCGCATTAAACTGAGTACGTTTACGCACCAGTTTGCGTATAATGCTCCAGAAAGCGATGTAGAGTTTGGAATTGAATAAAAGTCAAAACATGAAAAATGTAAAACACAATGAAACAAACATTGGGATCAAATTACATTATTTTATTGATAATTGAACTGTTCATGATGATTACAGGCACAAATGTTACAATCAGTGAGACCGTTTATCACATTATAGCATTACAATTCTTTAGTGTATTGTGATTGTCTACCGATGTACTATCATTTCCTCTTTTTACACAAAAACTCAATTTTTGAATTTTATCATGTTTTTGGCTTTTTCAAATTTTCTAATGTTTTTGTATTTTCTGACAATAATTTCTTACTCCCCCTAAAATGCAAAACTATTTAAAGAAAATTTGACAACCTGATACTGATAGCTTTGTCTCGCCATCCATTATCTGCTTTTTGTGCACTGAAATGCAAAAAGCATAACGTACCCCCATGATTTACAACCCATTGATTTTCGACAGTTTGAAAACCTTTTTTCAATCTTGTGAAAGTAATCATGTTTGTTCCTCCGTGAGGGTTTCGGCATATTCAAGCAACATAATTTTTTTTAGAGTTGTTAGAAACATTGTTTATTTATGTACAGAAATGATAAAATCCCTGTTCAACCAAACCAGGGTTCTGCAGCCTTCTCCTCCTGTGCCAGGTCATCAATTTTGTTTCTTGACATTCAAACTTCATGAGCACCTGCACATTCACAAAAAAAAAACTCAATTACTTGAACAATTTAGCCCAGGTCTGTTGGACCTTAGGCATTTCAACACAATATTCATTCAATGATGGAAAATCTTTGTCATTTTGTACAAAAACTTTTTCATCTTTGGTTTTGACTTTCTCATCATTCACAGTAGTCACTTATTTCTTAATCACCCAGTTCTGTCCTTTTGAAGCACTTCTTTTGTAAAATCGTGACTCGTTTTGATTATTTTGATTTTGAACAACAACTTTTGGTTTCCAAAATTGATTTGGCTTTATCTTATCAACTGAAGTTTGCCAACTTTTTGTTGTTCTGAATCTGGGTGTAAAAGAATTCTGGGTTTGTCTTGAATCAGACCTAGTCTGTTTTGGTTTCCAAGTTTGATTCGAAGCAAACTTGTTTGTGTTGTACCTCCAAGTTTGTTTTGAATCAAATTTGGTAGACTTTTGTCTCACCTCCTCAGACTTCTGTTTTTCAACATCAACAGGCTTTGTGTTTGGACACTTGCGTGCAACATGTCCAATTTGATCACATTTAAAACACATTTTCTTTGAAACATCTTGAGCCTGTTGTTGTTTCTTTTTCTGAGCATAGAACTCTTCATTAGACTGTCGTCTAAATTGAAATTCTTTATCTTCTTCCGAACTTTTCCCGTGAACAAAATTCTTCTTTTGCTGAAAATTCGGTTTTTTATTTTGTTTCTGTTTCCTTTTATAACCCAACCCTGCTTTCATATTCTTCTTTTTGTAACCGGGTTTGTTATAAAAAGTTTTCTTGCTTTTCCCAGCAAACTTTGAAATTTCTGATTTTTCGATCTCAACCATCTTAAAAACTTTATCAATCTTTTCTGAAATCACATTTTGAATTGGGAATACAATATCTAAGAATAATTTGTCCGATCCAATCATGGTATAAACCAATCCTTTTGAATCATCATTCACGACTTTCTCAGATTTTGAATGTTTGAGATAACCATCATGAAAATTTCCCTCATTTTCATCATGTGATTCAGACTTACCTTTGGTTGACTCATCTTTCAAAACGCTTTCAACAACCTCACTTACCACCTCTGAATCATCAGCTTCATCAGATTTGGTGTAAGTCACATCGATACTTTCAGGTAATTGGTCAACTATGTTCAGACCTTTTGCCACCTTTTCCTCATCATAAAAAGTGTATTTGTTTCTCAATGGTGGTGGTACCTGATGAAATTCTGAACCAGTACCCTTTTTGTTCTTGTCAGTATCTGTGTCATCTGGTGTGATGTTGAAAATACGTTCCAGAATATACGAAGAGTTATGATAACTTTGAAGTTTTGTAACGATCTTTTCCTTTTCAACCAGAACTTGTTTGAGATTAGCAACTTCATCAACACACTTGTTTAATTCAAGTTGCTTTTCTTTGAACTTTCTCTCATACAATTCTTTGGTTTTTAAAGTTTCAGACAGTCTTTGATCAAAACTTTTGACTTGGCTCTTCAAAGTATCATAAGCTTCTTGTACTCTCTGATTTAACCACTTCAAATTATCATATTGTTTTTGAATTTGAAGCTTATTATCTTTTTCATCGCAACCAACACATTTTGCTGTACACATTTGTCTATACATTTCATTTTCCTTTTCAAGCTCATGACATTTCTGTGTCAGTTTTTCAACCTTTTGTTTCAAAATTTCTTCTTTTTTGATCATTTCTTTACATTTTATTGTGAAAACATTTTCAAGTTTATTTATTTCAATTTCTTTTTTTTTTATCATTTCATCTTTTTCAGTACAGACTTTGCACATTTCTAGGCAATTCCTGCACTTGTTTTCATTATTATCAACAGTATCAACATTTGATAGATCAGAAGATTTACTTACCTCAATCTCTTTCAGCACCGGTTCTTCTATCTGAACTTCCTCTTTCTTCTTTTCTTCTTCTTCTTCATGTTCTTCTTCAATCTTCTTCTCTTCTTCAGCTTTCTGTTCCTTTCCAGCAACAAGCTTTGCGACAGTCTTCACTTCTTCAATCATCTTCTTCAATTCTTCTTCTTTTCTCTTCTTCATCTCTACCACCTTCGGTAGACTTGCTTCACAAACCTCTCTTATCTTCTTCTCCAAATCAGGCAAATACTCTTTATCAGATAATCTTCATGTGTTAAAAGTAGCTTGCCTTGGAAGCAAATTTGTTACAGCTTTGAAATCCACTTTTGATGGGTCAACAACTGGATTACCCCGTGGATCCATGTAACACTCCAATTCATCATTCTATCTTTTGGCTCTTTGGGCTTCTTTGAATGACTCTCGGAATTTTTCAATTTCCTATCTTGCATAATCAATTTTCCACCATCTGTCAGGATCAGCCTCAGCCACAAATGCATGTCCGACCACATCTTCTTCTGGGTAAACTTGACTCCAGTCGTAACCTTCATCGTCATGAATAACTGCCATTGCCCTAGATTTTTATGACCCTTCATCGATCTGTTTCTGATTCACATTTGATGATCCACTGGAACGATGATAAATTGCTTTCTTGTAGTAATCATCTTTGAATGGATTCGTGGGTTCGTCAGTTTCCCTGTTGGTACACTCTCTCTTGAAGTGTCCTTTCTGTTTGCATTTGAAACAGGTAACTTTTGCTTTATCAAATCCCAATTTCGAATCACTAGATGCCAAAGACGATCTTCCAGTGATCTCCATGAATCGTTATGCTCTCCTCATTGTGCTAGCCATGCACCATTTAATATCCATTAGCTCCATCTCCTCTGGATCGATCTGATCATAATCTTCTTTTGTCATTTTTGGGTTTCCAACTTTTCATGCGATCAGACATTCGTACGATTCCAGGATGGATGCTAAGAACACAATTTATTGTTTGGCAGCTTCAGCATTCAGACTTTGAGAGTTTTTCAGATCAATGGCGATATTGCAATGGACTATGTTTAGATTTGAAGAATTTGAATCAAATGAATGATAACCCGGATCTCTTGAAGAACTCTGCTGAGGTGAATCCTTTGAGCTTTCAGCACTAAATCCCGAATTTGACTTTTGCTCAAACATGTTTCTTCTGTAATATAGATCCACATTCTGTTGGTATGTTTTGACTTTATTGGTTTTTCTGTTCTCCAATTCACGACTTTCAAGTCTTTCAATCAACAAATCAACTGTAAGATCCTCAGTCTTGATCGTATTCTTCAACATCAAAGCATAATATTGCCAATCCAGCTCATCTGGCAACAAGTCAAACAATTTATCGACTAACTCTTCTTGAGAGTATTCAATCCCATGTCTTGCCAGTTCTAATTTCAAGTGCCTAAACCTCTAAATCATTTGACAAACTGATTCATTTTTAAAACAACCAAATAAATCATACTCTTTTCTAAGCAATTTCTTTTTGTTCTTTATGATTTCGGCACTTCCCAAACATTTTCTTTCAAGGGCTTCCCATAATCCCTTAGATGTTTTCTCATTTTCAAGTAGTGAAATAATGTCTTCTCTTACTGATTGATGTAACAAAGTGATCATTTTGTTTTCAGCTACTATATTTCTAACATCTATCTCTGTGAACTCTTTTTCGTTTACTAACTCTCCTCCCTCTTTTACTGGTTCAGTATATCCATATTTTAATTTTAACCAGCTTTCAGGAGCGAAAGCTTTTACCCAACCCTCAAACTGTGACACCTGTGTCACCGCGACCATCAAACAAATACCAAGCCGATGGAATATTGTATTTCATACTTGGGATCTTGTATAAATATGTGTATGTTTTGCGCATATCAATTATTGTTCAATTTCAAACTCTACATCGCTTTCTGGAGAGTTATACGTTAACTAGTGCGTAAACGTACTCAGTTTAATGCGACAAATACTCCGGAACATCAACATATACTCAACGTACCTTAAATAACCTTTACATAACTTAGAAATATGTCACACCCCCAAAATCCCACCTGCGGAGTACCACCGCTTGGAGGCGTGACTGACCAGGACCCAGCCACCAATCATACTGAACAAGCATATAAGTAATTATAAAAGTTTAACCATCCCGATTGGTGTTTCAAAACATATAAGTTTAAGTTGCAAGCGGAAGCATAAGTTTAAAGTTATAACATAAGTTCCAAAAGTTTCAAGTTTATCATGGCCTTGTAGCAATCCATGTCCCACAACGATCCTCCTCCATGCAAGCTCCAGCTAAGTACCTATGGTCCTGCAAAGCATGTAGTAACGAGTCAACATCTAGTTGAGTGAGTTCACGGGTGGGCGTTCGTTTTAGTTGTTTTCGAAAACAGTTTACTTTATCTGGCATCCTGCCGTGGGGGTTACCCCATAGTTTTAAAAACGTGACCAGTTCATTCCCAGTTACTCCGGCACTCCGGCCGTGGGGGCTACCCCATGTACATCATCTGGCTCTCCAGCCGTGGGGGCTACCCCATGTGTATCATCTGGCTCTCCAGCCGTGGGGGCTACCCCATGTGTATACTAGACTCGTTACCGTATCGATTGCTGACTGTAGTCATGTTTATGTGCCCTGAAAACATCAATGTCTATCATCATTGACGTGCCCCAGATCCATTAGTTCACGCCCGTCCTCTGCGGCACGGTGTGAGGCTTGTCAGACCTAAATAGCGCTATCTAACTAATGACCCGCTCGCCATTGGCCCGGCGATTAGTCGATACAAAAAGGAGGGACTTCGTGATAGAGTTTTAGTCTAGTACGTTTATCCGTCCATCCGGACGAGGAATCACATTCCTGAACCACTGACGTCCTACCCGAGGTAGACGAGGAACCCACGTTCCTTAACCCCGTTCCCAACCCAGGGAATCCCATGCTTTGTAAAGGGTGTGAACTCACCTCGGTTTGCTCGGCAGTTAATCACAGAAAGTCAATCAAGTCGCAAGTATTCAATAACGTCCTATCACGGTTATCACGTATAATCAGAGTCGAACCAAGTAGTGCACAAATGTTCAGTACGTTTGGCAATCACGTATAATCAGTAACAGTTCACAGTTAACATTCAAACACAATCCACAGTCTAAGTGTAAGGCCCAAACAGTTGGGCTTGTGATAACAGGCCCAAGTAACACATCAACAGTAGCACATAAATTCGGCCCACTAACTTAGGCCCAAAAGTGAGTCGCAACCGGACTCGCAAGCATGGTCTCGAGTCATGCTGTGTGTTGATCATGGATGGTTGCGAGTCGCAACCGGTGTCGCAACCGTAGTCTCGGTTCATCATGCTAAGGTCTCGAGTCGCAACGGGACTCGTAACCTGTGGTTTCGGCTTGTCCTGTTATGGTTGCGAGTCGCAACCGCGTAGTCTCGAGTTGTAACGCTGTGGTTGCGAGTCGCAACGGGTGATTGCGAGTCGGTAAGCTGTCGTTGTCAAGTTCACGTGTTGATGCAGATATGGTCAGATTAATGGTACATTATAATCAGGCCCAAATCAGGAAACTACCAATAGCATTCCACTAACAGTTTTCCTAATCAGGTTACTAGTCAAAGATGGATCAAAATCACAAGGGTTTTCACATTCTTAACTATCATTCAAAGTGTTCTTCACATATTCAAACACATATTCAACAAGTTCATAACATATTAACCACTTATTCACCCAAAATCATGAACAACTATCAAGATACAATTTTACTAGCATGCATCCTACTTGACAAACATATTCATTAGCCGATTTTCTTAGTATAAACACCCAAACTTTTCGGATCTAATCCAAGTGCAACCAATATCATCATTCACCCTTTTTAACATACAATGAACCCATTTTCATCATCAAATATTTATGTATAGTTCAACTAATAACAAGAAACATTCATGAACCGATTTCTTTTCAAAACATTATGTATAACTCATCTTAACATATTGTCACATAATCTCATCTTACAAACATAACATGAACACACTAACATTCAACAAAGCATTAAGAACACTAACCGGTTATGGGTTTCGAGGGTGTGTGAAAAGCTTCCAACCGGGTGTGTGTGTGAGCCGATCCAAGTCCAAAGATCCAAGAATGATGGAGTGTGTTTGTGTTCTAGAGTTTAGGTGAGAGAGAGAAGTAGGAGAGTGTGTGTTGTAATGTTCAACAAAATGGTAACACTAACTAAGGTAGTGTATTTATAGTCAAAGTTCCAAGTGTGTGCACCCTATGGGTTTCGGCTAAGGGTTTTCGGCCCAATGGCCCAACCGGCCAAAGGCCCAAACCGGCCTAATGGTTATGGTTCACTCGAGACCACATGGTCTCGAGTCGGGTCCTTGTTGTTTCGTGTCGGGTTCTCGGTTCACAATAACACACATACATATATACATACAATGCACACAAAACAAAGCACATAAAAGTTCACGTTATCATTAAGTTTAATCATTCAACTAATCACATAACGTACAAGTATATCGCATCAAGACACAACGAAGGTTCTAGGTTTCGGGTTGTCACATCATCCCCAAGTTGAAAGAAATTTCGTCCCGAAATTTGACGGCACTCACTGAGGAAGCTAGTTAGGTTGCAAGGTTTTCCCGGTTATCCTGGGGTGTCACATCCACCCCCCGTTGATCTGGAATTTCGTCCCGAAATTCCGTAGCTTCAGCCTCAGTAGCGTTTGTACTGTTCTCAAACAGTTGGGGATACTTTTGTTTCATCCGATCTTCGCGCTCCCAGGTAAACTCTGGGCCGCGACGTGAGTTCCAACGAACTCGAACAAGAGGTATTCTAGTGTTCTTGAGGACCTTAACATCCCGGTCCGTGATCTCGACAGGTTCTTCGACGAATTTCAACTGTTCGTCGATCGTAAGTTCCTTCAGAGGAACTACGTGCGTCTCATCTGACAGACACTTCTTCAGATTTGACACATGGAAAACGTTGTGAACTGCCCCGAGTTCTGCTGGTAATTTCAGTCTGTAGGCCACCTTGCCTATTTTCTCAAGAATTTCGAAAGGTCCAACGTACCGTGGGTTGAGTTTCCCTCGTTTACCAAAACGAACCACACCCTTCCAGGGTGAAACTTTGAGTAATACCCGCTCCCCAACCTGGAGCTCAAGTGGTTTCCTGCCCTTATCGGCATATGCCTTCTGACGGTCACGAGCGGCCGCCATGCGTTGTCGTATTTGAGCAATCCGCTCAGTAGTGTCTACCACATGTTCTGGACCAGTGATCTGACTATCCCCCACCTCTGCCCAACAGAGGGGTGACCGGCATTTACGTCCGTACAATGCCTCAAACGGAGCAGCTTTAATGCTGGTGTGGTAGCTGTTATTATACGAGAATTCCACGAGTGGCAGATGCCTTTCCCAGCTGTTGCCAAAGTCGATTACACATGCACGAAGCATGTCTTCTAAGGTCTGAATAGTTCGCTCGGACTGCCCGTCCGTCTGTGGGTGATACGCTGTGCTCATATCTAGACGTGAGCCAAAAGACTTGTGCATTGCCTGCCACAGTTCCGAAGTAAAACGTGCATCTCGATCAGAGATAATAGAAGTGGGCACCCCGTGCCTCGAAACAACTTCCTTGAGGTATATTTCCGCCAGAGTGGAGAACTTATCCGTCTCCTTGATTGCCAAGAAATGTGCGGATTTCGTGAGTCGATCCACGATCACCCAGATAGTATCGTTTCCGCGCTGGGATCTAGGTAGGCCAGTAACGAAATCCATGGAAATTTGCTCCCATTTCCATTGTGGTATCTCTGGTTGCTGAAGTAGGCCTGAAGGTTTCTGATATTCTGTCTTGACTCGCGCACAAGTCAAACACTTGCTGACGTAAGTTGCTATGTGGGCCTTCATGCTAGGCCACCAATACGTAGTTTTAATATCGTGGTACATCTTGTCCGAACCAGGGTGTACCGAGTAGCGAGATTTGTGCGCTTCATCCATCACAAGTTCCCGTAAATCGCCATAGTGCGGGACCCAAATGCGTCCTGTTACATAATAAGCACCGTCTTCCTTCTGTTCTAAGCGTTGCCTTGACCCGCGTAGAGCTTCTGCTCTAACGTTTTCTGGTTTCAGTGCTTCTATCTGAGCAGCTCGTATTTGCGAAGGTAGACTAGAATGTATCGTGAGTTGTAAAGCTCTTACACGCTTAGGCGTAGTGTCCTTTCGACTCAGGGCGTCCGCCACTACATTGGCCTTGCCCGGGTGATACCTGATAGAGCACTCGTAATCATTCAGCAGCTCGACCCATCGTCGCTGCCGCATATTCAGTTCCTTCTGTTTGAATATGTGTTCTAAACTTCTGTGGTCGGTGTAGATGGCGCACTTGGTTCCGTAAAGGTAATGCCGCCATAGTTTAAGTGCGAAAACAACAGCTCCCAGCTCTAAATCATGTGTCGTGTAGTTCTTCTCGTGAACTTTGAGTTGTCGTGAGGCGTAAGCTATGACTTTATCTCGTTGCATCAATACACAACCAAGACCTTGAATTGATGCATCACAGTAAACCACAAAATCTTCTGTGCCCTCTGGCAATGAAAGGATAGGTGCACTGCAAAGTCTATCCTTTAGATGCTGAAAAGCTAACTCTTGTGCATTTCCCCAACGATAAACAACGCCTTTCTGCGTTAGTAAGGTGAGAGGCTGCGCGATCTTAGAAAAATCCTTAATGAATCTCCTGTAGTAACCTGCCAATCCCAAAAATTGGCGAATTTCCTTTGGTGTGCGAGGCGCAGGCCAGTTCTTAATAGATTCCACTTTGGATGGATCAACGTGAATCCCATCCTTGTTCACCACATGCCCTAGGAAATGGACTTCACGAAGCCAGAAGTCGCATTTCGAGAATTTTGCGTAAAGTTGTTCCTTCCGAAGGAGTTCCAAAATAAGTCGTAGATGCTGTTCGTGCTCTTCTTTACTCTTAGAATAGATCAGGATGTCGTCGATGAAGACTATAACAAACTTGTCCAGGTACGGTTTGCACACTCGATTCATCAAATCCATAAAAACTGCCGGTGCGTTCGTCAGCCCAAACGGCATGACCAGAAACTCATAGTGCCCATATCGAGTCCTAAAAGCCGTCTTAGAGACATCCTCTTCCCGAACTCTCAGCTGGTGATATCCCGATCTCAAATCGATCTTCGAATAGTAGCTCGACCCCTGCAACTGGTCGAACAAGTCGTCAATACGCGGTAGAGGATAACGATTCTTCACAGTCACCTTGTTGAGTTCGCGATAGTCGATACACATTCTGAAGGTACCATCCTTCTTTTTCACAAAAAGTACTGGAGCTCCCCAAGGCGATGAGCTAGGACGAATGAAACCCTTATCCAAGAGTTCTTGTAGTTGCGTGGAGAGTTCTTCCAACTCTGATGGCGCTAAACGATAAGGTGCACGGGCTACAGGCGCGGCTCCAGGAGCTAGATCAATCTGAAACTCGACTTGGCGATGGGGCGGAAGACCAGGTAATTCCTCAGGGAATACCTCAGGATAATCGCGTACAACCGGAAAATCTTCTAACTTCTTCTCCTTTTCTGTGGTATCAGTAACTAAAGCCAAAATCGCAGTGTGGCCCTTTCGTAAGCATTTCTGAGCCTTAAGAAGAGAGATGATGTTCTCAACAGCACTTCTCTTGTCGCCACGAATCATGAGAGGTTCACTACCTAAACCAGGAACACGAACGATCTTTTCGTTGCAAAGAATCTCTGCTCGGTGTCGGGATAACCAATCCATCCCAATGACAACGTCGAAACTACCCAAGACAATAGGAATAAGATCGATAGAGAAGGTCTGGTTAGCGAGAATAAGCTGGCAACCCTTGACTACGTGAGAGGCTTCCAAACTCTTACCATTAGCTAGCTCTACGGTGTGCTTGTCGCTCAGGGGTGTAGGAATACGCTTAAGCATCTTACTAACTTCTAGTGACACATAGCTAGTATCGGCACCCGAATCAAATAAGACTGTAACATAAAAGTCGTCGAGAAGGAACTTACCCGTCACCACGTTGGGATCATTCCTTGCTTCACCTTGACCAATCACGAACACACGTCCCCTAGCACCATTGTTGTTGTTTCCATTGTTACCATTCCCCTGGTTGTTGTTGTTGTTCTGGTTCAGTTGGGGACAATCTTTCTTGAAATGACCTTCAGCTCCACACTGAAAGCACCCTTTGTTGTTACCCTGCTGCTGTCGCTGATTCTGCTGAGGTTGCTGACGATTCTGGTTGACGGGGTATGCGCTTCTGCAATCCTTTGCAACATGACCAGGCTTGTTGCATCGATGACAGTTGCCCCTGGTGCATGGCCCACTGTGGTGTAGGCTACAACGATTGCACTTGGGGTGATTCCCCTTGTATCCACCGTGACTTTGACCACCAGACGACTGCTGACTGGGGCTCTTGTGATCGTCCGTCTTTCTCTGCTGAGACTGAGTTTGCACTGAAGTTGAACCCCTGCTTGAAGTTCCATCCCATTTCCGTTTATCCCCACTAGAAGTACCAGAAGTAGTTGCAGCACCTATACGCTTCGGTAACTTGTTCTGCTCCACCGCTTGGTCAGTGAGACGGTGAGCCAACTGTACAACCTGCTGGATAGTAGTCAACCTCGCTGAAGTCACATGACTTTGGATCTCTGGCACCAAGCCCTTGAGATAGAGTTCAATTCGCTTGTAGGGAGGATCCACCATAGTAGGACACAACAAAGCAAGCTCATGCGATCTCTTAGTGTATGCCTCAATTTCTGACCCCGACATCTTAAGATTGTAGAACTCATCTTCCAGTTTGTGAATGTCGTCACGACTGCAGTATTCCTCCCTGATCATTTCCTTGAAAGTTTCCCATGGGGTGGCGTTGGCAGCAACCAACCCTAACATCTGCACCTGAGCATTCCACCACGTGAGAGCCAAACCCTCGAGAGTACCAGTAGCATACTTCACCCTGCGCGCTTCAGGGCATTCGCACATTTCGAACACAGACTCCAGTTTCTCAAACCAGTGTAGGAGACCTACTGCTCCTTCAGTGCCGCTAAAAGTCGTGGGTCGACAGTCCATAAAGGTCTTAAAAGTGCACACCGGTGCCTGAGCATACTGACCTAAGGTAGGTGAAAGAAAAGACAGAGATTAACACAAAGGTTGGTTCACGAGAGTAGGATCCAAATGATCCTAGAACAATTTCGGACTGCAGGATATACCTCCTGCGTGTGCAGCTGCGAGCGCTGCGGCAACTCGCTCGTTGATCAAAGCCGTCAACTGGGCTTGTGTCATGTTAACGCGTCCAGACATGGTTCTTCATAACAAAAGCAATACGTGTGAGAGAGGTTCGCGAAAGCACGATAGTAGGACAGAGTAAGCACGCACGTGTTCAACAGTAGTTATACTAATCAAGCATACCATGAGCAATGTACTACGCAACTAACAAGTAGGCAATATACATCATATTACCTAGAACATCGAGCCTTGCATGAGGAGCGAAGTGTCGTTGTGGACCGTTGAGCACTAAACCGGTTATAGTCTGGCTTTAACAAAAACGTTTCTCCTTTATTAAAACCAAGTTCACTATAACCAATGGCTCTGATACCAATCTGTCACACCCCCAAAATCCCACCTGCGGAGTACCACCGCTTGGAGGCGTGACTGACCAGGACCCAGCCACCAATCATACTGAACAAGCATATAAGTAATTATAAAAGTTTAACCATCCCGATTGGTGTTTCAAAACATATAAGTTTAAGTTGCAAGCGGAAGCATAAGTTTAAAGTTATAACATAAGTTCCAAAAGTTTCAAGTTTATCATGGCCTTGTAGCAATCCATGTCCCACAACGATCCTCCTCCATGCAAGCTCCAGCTAAGTACCTATGGTCCTGCAAAGCATGTAGTAACGAGTCAACATCTAGTTGAGTGAGTTCACGGGTGGGCGTTCGTTTTAGTTGTTTTCGAAAACAGTTTACTTTATCTGGCATCCTGCCGTGGGGGTTACCCCATAGTTTTAAAAACGTGACCAGTTCATTCCCAGTTACTCCGGCACTCCGGCCGTGGGGGCTACCCCATGTACATCATCTGGCTCTCCAGCCGTGGGGGCTACCCCATGTGTATCATCTGGCTCTCCAGCCGTGGGGGCTACCCCATGTGTATACTAGACTCGTTACCGTATCGATTGCTGACTGTAGTCATGTTTATGTGCCCTGAAAACATCAATGTCTATCATCATTGACGTGCCCCAGATCCATTAGTTCACGCCCGTCCTCTGCGGCACGGTGTGAGGCTTGTCAGACCTAAATAGCGCTATCTAACTAATGACCCGCTCGCCATTGGCCCGGCGATTAGTCGATACAAAAAGGAGGGACTTCGTGATAGAGTTTTAGTCTAGTACGTTTATCCGTCCATCCGGACGAGGAATCACATTCCTGAACCACTGACGTCCTACCCGAGGTAGACGAGGAACCCACGTTCCTTAACCCCGTTCCCAACCCAGGGAATCCCATGCTTTGTAAAGGGTGTGAACTCACCTCGGTTTGCTCGGCAGTTAATCACAGAAAGTCAATCAAGTCGCAAGTATTCAATAACGTCCTATCACGGTTATCACGTATAATCAGAGTCGAACCAAGTAGTGCACAAATGTTCAGTACGTTTGGCAATCACGTATAATCAGTAACAGTTCACAGTTAACATTCAAACACAATCCACAGTCTAAGTGTAAGGCCCAAACAGTTGGGCTTGTGATAACAGGCCCAAGTAACACATCAACAGTAGCACATAAATTCGGCCCACTAACTTAGGCCCAAAAGTGAGTCGCAACCGGACTCGCAAGCATGGTCTCGAGTCATGCTGTGTGTTGATCATGGATGGTTGCGAGTCGCAACCGGTGTCGCAACCGTAGTCTCGGTTCATCATGCTAAGGTCTCGAGTCGCAACGGGACTCGTAACCTGTGGTTTCGGCTTGTCCTGTTATGGTTGCGAGTCGCAACCGCGTAGTCTCGAGTTGTAACGCTGTGGTTGCGAGTCGCAACGGGTGATTGCGAGTCGGTAAGCTGTCGTTGTCAAGTTCACGTGTTGATGCAGATATGGTCAGATTAATGGTACATTATAATCAGGCCCAAATCAGGAAACTACCAATAGCATTCCACTAACAGTTTTCCTAATCAGGTTACTAGTCAAAGATGGATCAAAATCACAAGGGTTTTCACATTCTTAACTATCATTCAAAGTGTTCTTCACATATTCAAACACATATTCAACAAGTTCATAACATATTAACCACTTATTCACCCAAAATCATGAACAACTATCAAGATACAATTTTACTAGCATGCATCCTACTTGACAAACATATTCATTAGCCGATTTTCTTAGTATAAACACCCAAACTTTTCGGATCTAATCCAAGTGCAACCAATATCATCATTCACCCTTTTTAACATACAATGAACCCATTTTCATCATCAAATATTTATGTATAGTTCAACTAATAACAAGAAACATTCATGAACCGATTTCTTTTCAAAACATTATGTATAACTCATCTTAACATATTGTCACATAATCTCATCTTACAAACATAACATGAACACACTAACATTCAACAAAGCATTAAGAACACTAACCGGTTATGGGTTTCGAGGGTGTGTGAAAAGCTTCCAACCGGGTGTGTGTGTGAGCCGATCCAAGTCCAAAGATCCAAGAATGATGGAGTGTGTTTGTGTTCTAGAGTTTAGGTGAGAGAGAGAAGTAGGAGAGTGTGTGTTGTAATGTTCAACAAAATGGTAACACTAACTAAGGTAGTGTATTTATAGTCAAAGTTCCAAGTGTGTGCACCCTATGGGTTTCGGCTAAGGGTTTTCGGCCCAATGGCCCAACCGGCCAAAGGCCCAAACCGGCCTAATGGTTATGGTTCACTCGAGACCACATGGTCTCGAGTCGGGTCCTTGTTGTTTCGTGTCGGGTTCTCGGTTCACAATAACACACATACATATATACATACAATGCACACAAAACAAAGCACATAAAAGTTCACGTTATCATTAAGTTTAATCATTCAACTAATCACATAACGTACAAGTATATCGCATCAAGACACAACGAAGGTTCTAGGTTTCGGGTTGTCACAAAATAAGTTTTGAAGGCTTTGGTATAGCAAAAACAAGTTAATTCGCTTACAGGGACTAAACTTGACAAACTTCGAAAGTATGCCAATTTGAACTGTAACGGACATTTCGGAACATGTCCATAAGTTAAACATACCATAAATATCCTTTACATAGCTTAGAAATAGGCTTTGAGGGGTTTGGTATGCTAAAACAAACTTTTGGATCATTCAGGGACTAAAAGTGTCAAAAAGTGCATAAGTTTGCACTTTCGCGCATAACTTACGTTCTGAATACATCCGGACATCCAAAAATTTATGTAAGCATCCTTATATTATGCCTTAGTGTTGGGCATGAGAAAAATCCGTTCGTCGCGTCATTTGGATCGTCTTTCACGCTTATGCGCATTCCGTCGTAATTAAGCGAACATCGCGATCGTACGGCCAAACGAACCGACATCCGACATATTTTTGGGCATGTTTCATGTCCCCAATGTTTAGGCATCATTTTAGGGCCTTAAAGATGGCTTTACAGGTCTTTGAAGGGCTGGAAATAGCTTAAACACGCAACAGGGACCAAATCTGTAAATTCTGCAAGTGGTGCAGATCAGAGAGGGCCAGGCGGCCCGCGTGAGTTTTGCCCAAATGTGAGGCGGGCCGCGTGGGGATGTCTGACAGAAAGATTTTTGCATTTAATGCAGAATCTGGCCTTTCGTTCGATCAAGGGGCAATGCCTTTTCACCCAATGAAGAGCCAAGACTCAAGTTCACTGAACTTATCCACTGGACACATGTACGCACGTGATCAAGGCTCGATATTCGATAAAACGATCCTAACGGTTCTACTTTTCCTATAAATACCCCCCCCCCCTTTAGTGTAAAAATCACAAAATCAGATCCTAAAGCTCTAAGTTGAAACCATTGTTTCATACCTGAGCTGTTTGATCTTGATTTGCACTCGGGGACCCTCCGTAAGTCTTCTTTCGCTCTTTTATTCGCTTTTCGAGTCCGAAAGTCAACGTTTTGTTGACTTTCTGCATTGACCAGCTTATGGTCGATGCGAAGTTCATGGAACTTCATAACGTGAGCGTGATCACGATGGTTATGGTCCGTAGTGACCATACCTACTGATCACCACGTTATCTAGGCTCAGTGACGAGTCGTAGTTTCGGCCAAAATGTGCATTCTTGCATATTTTGTAACCAAACTACTCGTGAGCATCAAAGCCGTTTGTTTTGATGTCAAACCTGTTTTCAAACTTAGTTAAGCATGTTCTAACATGCTTAGCTCGTCACTTTTAGTTTAGTGCTTATATAGGGTCGTAAGGTAAGCGATCTAAACCATCGCTTATGCTTTCGAACCCGACCCATTTGGTCGGTCATTAGGATCCGACCAAACACATTAGGTGACCATAGCTATAACCTTCCGAGGTTATACCTTGCGGTCGCAATGTTAGGCGTTCCGAACGCGTTCTACGCGAACGACGCGTTAGGGTAGCATAAGCTACCTAAACGGGTCGTGATGGGCCGTAAGCACTTAGGTTAGGTTTCATTTTAGTATGTAGGCTTTGTTAAACCATATTACACGAGTCTCCATACTCGTTTGGTTTACGAACCCGCATACTATCCGATCCTTCCGATTTGGTCCGGTATATTGACATAGCTACCTATTAGGTGCCGTTTGATATTCCGTGATCTTTAGCATTATCTGGTTATTATACAAGAGCTCCAAAGCAATCTCAGGTGAGTACATTGAACCCCTCTTTTACTGTTTTCTAAACTGTTTTGGGGTGAAACACATGTGCCTATCTGTTACTTTCATGCTTTCCTGTTTTCACATCATATACTTGCTATGTTCAATAGTACATATATAGTACATGATTTCAGTGTGTTTATGCTATGTATGTCCATCGTGTGCATACTTAGCACAACACTTTACATTACATTTTTATGCTATGTATGCCCATTGTGTGCGTACTTAGTACATCGTTTTACATCACATGCTATGTATGCCCATTGTGTGCATACTTGGTACATTGTTGCACATTGCATTACTGTTGCATATGCTCATCCAGCATATGAACGCATCACACTACATTTTGAACCGTTGTACTCTACAATACATTTCATGCTACGTACGCCCATTGTGTGCATACGTAGTACATTGTTTCACATTGCATTACTGTTGCATATGCTCATCCAGCATATGAACGCATCACACTACATTTTGAACCGTTGTACTCTACAATACATTTCATGCTACGTACGCCCATTGTGTGCATACGTAGTACATTGTTTCACATTGCATTACTGTTGCATATGCTCATCCAGCATATGAACACATTACACTACATTTTGAACCGTTGTAACCATTTGACTATGTGAACTGTCTTAACCCTTCAATTTCATGAACCGTCTGTAACCATTGAACCGTGTAAACCAGTTGTATCCGTTGACATGGATTACATTTGACAATAGACATTTGACTATACATGAACATTTCTACCGTTGTTAAACATTTCATCTTGATGATTTGGTTTGAGTAAGTGATTTAAGTAACGAGGCATGTGTAATATGATACAAGCATGGTGGATACGCCGCTGGTACTTCCTATATATAAGTGTTTGTATGGTATTACATATCGTAGCGTTATTTGAATCATTTCAATTTGAGACATAGAGCATTTTATACAAATAACACGCTTTTCACAAGACATTGATTTACAAACAACAAATCTTATGCAAACTCTTTTTACATGGTTATTCAGTTAACTATGCATTGTTCTCTTATTTATACATATCATTTGATCTTACCGTTTTTCAAATGATTTACAAGACAAAGCAAAATACGAGGTTCATGACTAAACATTTTCTCAAACTCAAGTCATGAATTCCGTTTTCACAAAACCAATGTATCTCACAGGCATTTTTATGCTGACGTACCTATTTTCACATGTGTTTTCAGGAGATGATGCATAGGACTTATCAAGACATACTTAGGCGGACCTGTGCCTTAGTGACTTAAAACGAGACAAGAACTAGTTAATTTATGTTATGTACGCTTTGATTCTTGTTTAGACAATGTAAACTTTCATGTTTGATTTATAAAACGAAACTTCATTTGCCATGGATTTGAAACAACTGATTCTGTTACAACACTCCCCGACGTTTCCGCCACGTTTTGTATGTTCCACGTGGTCGGGGTGTGACAGAAAAGATGGTATCAGAGCCAATGGTTATAGGGAATTAGGTTATTAGTAATGCTTTGACCTAGTCTATAACCTTCCTAGGAACCTAACGCGAGTTTACTTGCGTTTAGTCATAAAACAATACCGTCACCTATCCTTAGGCGACGACCACAACAAGAACATAAATTTCAAAACCGCCTTGAAAACTAATCATCTGTTCTAGGATGATTGATTACTAGGTTGTGAACCCTCTATTGTAAGGTTTTGAACCCTTTGTTATAAGGTTTTGAACCCCTTTGAATTTTCAAAACTCTCGTCAAAAGTTTTGGGTCCTAAATAGTGTGAACACGTGCGAACTGGAAGAGTGAATGCCTGTACCCTGGGTTTTCTGTCTAAGGTTAGAGTGTTCGTACAAATCCACATAATCGGACCAGTTACTCTTACCTGGGAACTCTTGGGATGAGTGTCCACTTATAGGCGAGCATGTCTTCGCGATACACTATGAGGATCTATTTGCTTTAATTCAGCCTTGGTGTTGTTTGTTTGCTTCATGATTCAAACAAATGACCATCAACCGTGATTATGGTCGGTGATTATAACATCCTATTCTTACCCAATACCATTTTATTTGTTTCCTTTCATGTTTTCCTCTTTTAGAATGCCTCCTCGACGCGAACACCAGATAGCAACTGCCGAGCTGGCAGAAATTATTGCACAGCAGATGGCTGCTCAATTCCCAAATCTCTTTGCTCAATGGAACCAAGCCAACAACAACAATGGTACATGCAATTTCAAGAACTTTAACTCAGCTAAACCACTCAAGTTTAGTGGTTCTGAGGGAGCAACTGGGCTTCTCCAATGGTTCGAGAGCATCGAGAATACCTTTCGCCACGTGCAGTGTCCGGAAAATCGCAAGGTCGAGTTTTCTTCGAGTGTGTTTCAGAAGAGGGCTCTTACATGGTGGAACGGGGTAATGAGAGACCGTGGTGCTGATGTTGCTCTAGCACAAACATGGGCTGAACTGAGAGCTCTTATGATGAGAGAGTTTTGTCCTCGTCATGAACAACGAGCGTTGGAGAAGGAGTTTGATGATTTGAAACAAGATAGTGGCGAACACAGGGCATATACTGATAGGTTTGAGGAGTTGAGTCTACTTTGCCCGACTATGGTCGCCCCACTCGACAAGGCTATCGAAAGGTACATCGACGGCCTGCCTGACTCGATACAAGACATTGTCACTGGTAGCAAACCTACCACACTCCGTCAGGCCATTGAGCTATCTGCAACCTTGACTGAATCGCAGATCAGAAAGCATAAACTTTTTCGAAAGGGTGACAAGAAGCCAATCGAGGAATCAAAGACCATGGATGAACAGACTGAATCTCCTAAGAAGTCAAAGAAGCGAAAGGCTTCTCAGAACTTCGCCATGGTCGCTCACAATGGTCAAGCCGTCCCCAACCAACCAGCTCAACCCCCTGCTAGAAAACCATACAATGGAACTGCACCCTTGTGCAACCAATGTAGCCTCCATCATCACGCCAATGTACAGTGCCGCAAATGCCAAACTTGTGGACTCATAGGCCATACAACAAGAATCTGCCCAGCTGCAGCTGCACCAAACCAAGCTGGCAACAATCCCGCTCAAGGTCGTTTCCTACCAGGTTCTTGTTTCAACTGTGGCGAGATGGGTCATTTCCGAAGAAATTGCCCAAAGCTTGCTAATGCAAATCCAGCACAAGGATGATCACCCGACTGACTAGAAGACAACATCGTTTAGAAATAATCATGTCTTATGTATTAAGTTTCTTTTGTTGTCAAGATCCAAGGAACAGATGATATCGTTGTTTATAAATAAATCTTTCATTTACGTTGCAATGTATTTCGATGGTTGCATGTATAAACGACATATCCCTTGCAATACCGACAATCAAGGAACCGTATTCCTTGAAGAACAAACTACCCCCAAGATTCTCCCATTCTATAATCGCTTGCGTCTTCCACGGAATTCCTAAGTACCCGTTTATTCTAAGGAAACGAAGTACAAAGCGCAGGTTACAACACAAGACGAATACCCAAAGTACCACTATAAATCCTTAATAGGGTACCTAAGGACTTCCCGTAAGTCTTTAATTGTTGTATACCTTAATTCGAATGTGGTGATTCCTTGTAATCAAAAATCGAATTTTGGGAGATCTTTCTATCTTCTCAGATAGATCCCAGTGAACATTGAGACCCGTCGATTGGTTTCCATATCCGTATTCAATCAATAACAAGTTAATAACAAATTATAATCAAGTTAAACAATTATGTGACTTTGTGCTTATGTGTTCCCTTTTGTGTTGTTGTGAGATCCAAATTATGTTATCCAAATCCTCGTAGAATCTTACATATCCTTGTACAAGAGATTCATAGTAGGATACCCAAAGGTATTACTTAAAATCCTCAATGGACTTCTATGTTATAGTTAAGTCCCTCGGATTATAAAGTACTACTTCATAATTAGACCCCTTGAGTGGTCTAGCTAAACAGATTCATCCAAAGAAATCTGGTTAGGGATATCATGTGATGATATAGCTGAAAGGACTCCTTGGTGGCCTAACCAAGAGGATCCCATGTCAATCTAATTAAAAGGAACCGATGGAAGTCTAGTCACCCTCGTCACAAGTTTGATATTCCTCCCCAAAACATTACGAAACAAACTGTGCGGACTGTGCAAGGGATTACGTAATTATGGATGCATACATAATTATGGAATTTAGTGCACAGAAATCACAGCAAGTTCTGTCATGTGTCTAGAGTTAACCCTATTCATTTCCAATTCTGATGAAGCATCCGTTGAGGAAAAATGAACTAGCTATTCATTTTTCACTTCTGAAGAATATCCGTTGAGGAAATGAATATCCGTTTATCCTTCATTTCCAAATCTGAAGAATACCCGTCGAGGAAAATGACTCCGTTTGTTCATTTTCGTTTCTGAAGATTATCCGTTGAGGGAATGAATATCCGTTGTGTAATCCTTCATTTCCAACTCTGAGGAAGCAACCGTTGAAGATGACCCCGTTTGTTCATTTTCGTTTCTGAAGATTATCCGTTGAGGAAATGAATATCCGTTGTGTAATACTTCATTTCCAACTCTGAGGAAGCAACCGTTGAAGATGACCCCGTTTGTTCATTTTCGTTTCTGAAGATTATCCGTTGAGGAAATGAATATCCGTTGTGTAATCCTTCATTTCCAACTCTGAGGAAACAACCGTTGAAGATGACTCCGTTAGTTCATTTTCGTTTCTGAAGATTATCCGTTGAGGAGATGAATATCCGTTGTGTAATACTTCATTTCCAACTCTGAGGAAGCAACCGTTGAAGATGACCCCGTTTGTTCATTTTCGTTTCTGAAGATTATCCGTTGAGGAAATGAATATCCGTTGTGTAATACTTCATTTCCAACTCTGAGGAAGCAACCGTTGAAGATGACCCCGTTTGTTCATTTTCGTTTCTAAAGATTATCCGTTGAGGAAATGAATATCCGTTGTGTAATCCTTCATTTCCAATTCTGATGAAGCAACCATTGAAAATGACCCGTCTGTTCATTTTCGTTTTGGAAGAATGACCGTTAAGGAAATGACAAGATATTGCCTTACATATCATTGGTGGTTATTTGGCAAATTCACAAATAGACTCCTACGAATAAATTTCGGGACGAAATTTCCTAAAGTAGGGGAGACTGTGACACCTGTGTCACCGCGACCATCAAACAAATACCAAGCCGATGGAATATTGTATTTCATACTTGGGATCTTGTATAAATATGTGTATGTTTTGCACATATCAATTATTGTTCAATTTCAAACTCTACATCGCTTTCTGGAGAGTTATACGTTAACTAGTGCGTAAATGTACTCAGTTTAATGCGACAAATACTCCGGAACATCAACATATACTCAACGTACCTTAAATAACCTTTACATAACTTAGAAATAAGTTTTGAAGGCTTTGGTATAGCAAAAACAAGTTAATTCGCTTACAGGGACTAAACTTGACAAACTGCGAAAGTATGCCAATTTGAACTGTAACGGACATTCCGGAACATACCATAAATATCCTTTACATAGCTTAGAAATAGGCTTTGAGGGGTTTGGTATGCTAAAACAAACTTTTGGATCATTCAGGGACTAAAAGTGTCAAAAAGTGCATAAGTTTGCACTTTCGCGCATAACTTACGTTCTGAATACATTCGGACATCCAAAAATTTATGTAAGCATCCTTATATTATGCCTTAGTGTTGGGCATGAGAAAAATCCGTTCGTCGCGTCATTTGGATCGTCTTTCACGCTTATGCGCATTCCGTCGTAATTAAGCGAACATCGCGATCGTACGGCCAAACGAACCGACATCCGACATATTTTTGGGCATGTTTCATGTCCCCAATGTTTAGGCATCATTTTAGGGCCTTAAAGATGGCTTTACAGGTCTTTGAAGGGCTGGAAATAGCTTAAACACGCAACAGGGACCAAATGTGTAAATTCTGCAAGTGGTGCAGATCAGAGAGGGCCAGGCGGCCCGCGTGAGTTTTGCCCAAATGTGAGGCGGGCCGCGTGGGGATGTCTGACAGAAAGATTTTTGCATTTAATGCAGAATCTGGCCTTTCGTTCGATCAAGGGGCAATGCCTTTTCACCAAATGAAGAGCCAAGAGTCAAGTTCACTGAACTTATCCACTGGACACATGTACGCACGTGATCAAGGCTCGATATTCGATAAAACGATCCTAACGGTTCTACTTTTCCTATAAATACCCCCCCCCTTAGTGTAAAAATCACAAAATCAGATCCTAAAGCTCTAAGTTGAAACCATTGTTTCATACCTGAGCTGTTTGATCTTGATTTGCACTCGGGGACCCTCCGTAAGTCTTCTTTCGCTCTTTTATTCGCTTTTCGAGTCCGAAAGTCAACGTTTTGTTGACTTTCTGCATTGACCAGCTTATGGTCGATGCGAAGTTCATGGAACTTCATAACGTGAGCGTGATCACGATGGTTATGGTCCGTAGTGACCATACCTACTGATCACCACGTTATCTAGGCTCAGTGACGAGTCGTAGTTTCGGCCAAAATGTGCATTCTTGCATATTTTGTAACCAAACTACTCGTGAGCATCAAAGCCGTTTGTTTTGATGTCAAACCTGTTTTCAAACTTAGTTAAGCATGTTCTAACATGCTTAGCTCGTCACTTTTAGTTTAGTGCTTATATAGGGTCGTAAGGTAAGCGATCTAAACCATCGCTTATGCTTTCGAACCCGACCCATTTGGTCGGTCATTAGGATCCGACCAAACACATTAGGTGACCATAGCTATAACCTTCCGAGGTTATACCTTGCGGTCGCAATGTTAGGCGTTCCGAACGCGTTCTACGCGAACGACGCGTTAGGGTAGCATAAGCTACCTAAACGGGTCGTGATGGGCCGTAAGCACTTAGGTTAGGTTTCATTTTAGTATGTAGGCTTTGTTAAACCATATTACACGAGTCTCCATACTCGTTTGGTTTACGAACCCGCATACTATCCGATCCTTCCGATTTGGTCCGGTATATTGACATAGCTACCTATTAGGTGCCGTTTGATATTCCGTGATCTTTAGCATTATCTGGTTATTATACAAGAGCTCCAAAGCAATCTCAGGTGAGTACATTGAACCCCTCTTTTACTGTTTTCTAAACTGTTTTGGGGTGAAACACATGTGCCTATCTGTTACTTTAATGCTTTCCTGTTTTCACATCATATACTTGCTATGTTCAATAGTACATATATAGTACATGATTTCAGTGTGTTTATGCTATGTATGTCCATCGTGTGCATACTTAGCACAACACTTTACATTACATTTTTATGCTATGTATGCCCATTGTGTGCGTACTTAGTACATCGTTTTACATCACATGCTATGTATGCCCATTGTGTGCATACTTGGTACATTGTTGCACATTGCATTACTGTTGCATATGCTCATCCAGCATATGAACGCATCACACTACATTTTGAACCGTTGTACTCTACAATACATTTCATGCTACGTACGCCCATTGTGTGCATACGTAGTACATTGTTTCACATTGCATTACTGTTGCATATGCTCATCCAGCATATGAACGCATCACACTACATTTTGAACCGTTGTACTCTACAATACATTTCATGCTACGTACGCCCATTGTGTGCATACGTAGTACATTGTTTCACATTGCATTACTGTTGCATATGCTCATCCAGCATATGAACACATTACACTACATTTTGAACCGTTGTAACCATTTGACTATGTGAACCGTCTTAACCCTTCAATTTCATGAACCGTCTGTAACCATTGAACCGTGTAAACCAGTTGTATCCGTTGACATGGATTACATTTGACAATAGACATTTGACTATACATGAACATTTCTACCGTTGTTAAACATTTCATCTTGATGGTTTGGTTTGAGTAAGTGATTTAAGTAACGAGGCATGTGTAATATGATACAAGCATGGTGGATACGCCGCTGGTACTTCCTATATATAAGTGTTTGTATGGTATTACATATCGTAGCGTTATTTGAATCATTTCAATTTGAGACATAGAGCATTTTATACAAATAACACGCTTTTCACAAGACATTGATTTACAAACAACAAATCTTATGCAAACTCTTTTTACATGGTTATTCAGTTAACTATGCATTGTTCTCTTATTTATACATATCATTTGATCTTACCGTTTTTCAAATGATTTACAAGACAAAGCAAAATACGAGGTTCATGACTAAACATTTTCTCAAACTCAAGTCATGAATTCCGTTTTCACAAAACCAATGTATCTCACAGGCATTTTTATGCTGACGTACCTATTTTCACATGTGTTTTCAGGAGATGATGCATAGGACTTATCAAGACATACTTAGGCGGACCTGTGCCTTAGTGACTTAAAACGAGACAAGAACTAGTTAATTTATGTTATGTACGCTTTGATTCTTGTTTAGACAATGTAAACTTTCATGTTTGATTTATAAAACGAAACTTCATTTGCCATGGATTTGAAACAATTGATTCTGTTACAACACTCCCCGACGTTTCCGCCACGTTTTGTATGTTCCACGTGGTCGGGGTGTGACACAAACCGATTTTTCCACCAGTTATAATCTTCAATCTTCATTAGTTTCGATGGTTTCTATTGGCTTCCATACAGATTATCATACTTCAACTGATCTGAGATCTCTTGCGAATAATTTCTTGTTTCGGATCTTCTCTCGGATGATTCCGAAGTGAAAGCGTTGTAAAACGTGTTATAAAATTCTTCGCTGCTGCTCGACATCTTCAAATTTTGTCTTGAATTTACAATTTGTAAATCACCGTGAATCACCTACAAACAAACGATCAGTTTAAAAATATCAAACAACTAAATTTGACGGAAGGTTGATCGATCGGGCAGTATACTGGTCGATCGGACAGAGTGCTGTTAGATCGGACGGGAAAGCTGTTCGATCGAACGAGATTTGTTGCTATTTGATCGAACTAGATTTCCTGTTCGATCGAGCGAGATTTTGCTGGCCGATCGAGCAAGTTTTGCTGCTAGCCGATCAAACGAAATTTCCTGTTCGATCGAGCGAGATTTTGCTGGCCGATTGATTGGTCTAGCCGATCGGTTATGTTACTCGATCAAGTCACTTGCTAGCCGATCGAGTGAGCTACTCGATTGAAACACTTCCTAGCCGATCGAGTGAGCTACTCGATTGAAATACTTCATAGCCGATCGAGAGAGCTACTCGATTGAAACACTTTCTAGCCGATCGAGTGGGAGGTTCGAACAAACAGGACTTTGCTAGTCGAATCTTATGCTACTCGATTGAAGAAACTTGCTAGCCGATCGGTTGGTTTGTCTTTTTCAATGTCACACTAGACGACAAAAGCTTTTATTTGAACAGATGACATTGAATTTAATAGGGCTGTCTAGATTACTTGTGACTTTTTAAAAAAAATATGGCCTGACAATTTTAATTTTCAATGTAATCCTATTTGACCTCATACAATACAATCTCATGCTTACTGTCTTCATTAAATGATTTTGACTGTTAATGCATAATGATGTTTGACTTAAATGATTGTTTGTTAATCGATTGATTGAATAAGGCGGTGAATCGAACAGAAAAGCTAGCCGTTCGGCTAGAGTGCTAGCCGATTGGATGAATATGCCGGTGGAACGAACTGAAGTCCTAGCCGATTGGCTAGGTCAATAGGTCAAAGACTTAAATGAGTGTCAGTGATGCTGCTGTTCGATCGGCTACACCAGCCGATCAAGTGACATTTAACACTGCTATTCGATCGGTTACACCAGCCGATCGAGTTGCATATAAAGCTCTTGTTCGATCGATTACGCCAGCCGATCCAAGTTGCTGTTCGATTCAAGTTGCTGTTCGATTCAAGTTGCTGTTCGATCCAAGTTGCTGTTCGATCGGTTTAGCCAGCCGATCGAATGGTAATGAATACTGCTGTTCGATCGAACAATATATATCAGCTAATGACGAACAGTTTCAGCAATATCGAACACAAAAACACAGATTTCTCCCAAACGGCTTGGAATTTTGACCTGAAAATTTGTAGGATTATAGATCAACTGATTACGCACAACATATCAAAAAATCATCCAATTTGAACCGTAAAAACCCAATTAATTTTGCAAAATTCATAGAAAAACGTGAAGAACAAGAAAGTTAAGAAAAATTTGACAAATCTGGATGTTTTAGGCTCTGAATCTGATCAAAACTTGTACGAATCTGTGCGTTTGATCTTCGCAACCGAGCTCCTGCTTTGATACCACTTGTAGGTCCCGGTTTTGACACCGAATCGATTGCGAAACGACCGTGCGACGTGCGGAATCCGTGCACGAACGAGACCGAAACACAAACCGTACAATTTAACGTGATTCCATTGAAAGATATGAAAGTCGTACAAACCTTGAATCACCACTTGGAGCACTTTCTCTCTCTAGTTTCTCTTTCTAACCTCTAACCTCCAAGTTACACAAATGGCCAAAAGTCTAAAATGTAAACCCTAAAGCTCCTATTTATAGGCCAAGGCATATGGAAGATTCCCTCATATTTACAATATTGCCACCTTGCCTTTTCTTACTAAATACAATATAAAGCTTTGGTTTTCTTCAGAATCTGCTATGAACTTGATTGATGAAGGCGATAGACATTCTGCACTAACCTCGTGTTTTGTAATGGAGAAGAGAGAGATGATGCTCTCATTTTCCGGATGAAGACAAAAATGTGTACCCTATATGTCAGACAATTTTCTAGTTGTTTACAGTTGTAAAAAAGCATATTCCTTTTTTTTTTCTTTTCTTTTCTGTTTTTTTTTTGAAAAATGTATCTGTGAGTTTTGCTTCATGTAACATAGCTTGGATACCTCATAATGTTGGACACAAGATTGTGAAACGATTGTGTCTTGTTTTCATTATTATTATAATAGTAAAAATATTGCGTACCAGATTTGAAGAAGGCATTTTTCCAAAAATTGCTCATCGAACTTGGATAAAAGCTCATCTGGATGTTGAAGATAGAAACCACATATGGGTCCCGTAAGTAAAAAGCTTATGAACTGCAGAGACCACTAATCCTTTTATCCACAAATCTTTTTTTTAAGCCTCCATCGAACAGATCTGGGAACAGATTCTGTAAAAGCATGTGGAGAACAAGATCGGGAGTGTGACTATAAGAACACAGATCTGAAGATCTGAGGATAGAACAAGATGTGATCAACAAATGTATAGCATATACTCGGTGGGCGCCAATGAAGAAACACAGTATCACCGCCAGGATGATTGGACCACTTTCTCCATGAGGGTGAAGAATCATACCTTGTTCTTCCTCTTGAACCTAGATCTGCAATGGAGAAGACAAGAAGTGGAGCTGTAGAGATTGCCGGTAGGAGATGACTCTCCTGTTTCCAGCTACAAAAAGTGTGGCGGATCCATGTTGTCTACCCTAATAAAGAGGTGAACACCTCTTTATATAGGGGATATGGGCCTCCCCTAACCTCAATGGGCAAGGCCCAGTTAGGGGTTATCTCTACAAGCCCCAGCCCAAAGTAGTGTAAACTACGTCGCGTTGGGCCTCGCGATTGGGTTAGTAAGCAACAATGATAAATAATTAATAAAAAAGCAACAAGTAACGGCAGTCCGACCGCTCGGGTCGGGTTTAGTACCGTACTCCATCAACCTTCTTCACTACCCAACAGTTTATTAAAAGTTAAAATAGTGAATGTTAGATATTGTATGATTTTTTTTACCAATCATGAATTTTATACAACTTAATATTGGAAACACTTTCTTGTGGCACATTTGGCTCTAGGATGAAAGATTTAAGAAGTGGCACACATTTTAAACCTTTTATATATGCTAATGAGGTATATATCTCCTACGAAGGAAAAACATTCAACTATATGCTATTGAGGAATCGAAGGGAAAAAAATTAACTAAATTATTTGCCTTTTTTGCAACCATTTACAATAACATTTTTAGATTTAAATAAATTAACACATCTTTTTATAATTTTGTAAGGTTCAAAGTAGTGATAGATCATATTTACCTTCACTTGCGCCTACTTTGTGCGAGATGAAATATAACTTTGAGGAATTTATATCTTGATGAAATGAATTATCAACTACATGTGAATAGTAAAGGGAATGTTGCTCTACACTACATGGTATCTCGATCTGTTCTCAAATTAGGTAGGCTAAACCACTTCAAGAAAAAAAAACCTTAAACATCAAAATCCGCATTTCGTACTTCTTATTTACACACACTGAGTAAACAATAAAGAAAAATAAAGACAAAACGTTTGACCCATTCCCTTTTAATGATTGTTTCCAACTGGTTATTTATACAACTAATGTTTTAAACAATCTTAATTAATAATCAATATTTCTCTTGCAACAATTCATTTACATATACCTCATACACACTATTACATATCATCAAATGTGTCATTCCAATATTTTTAATTTCAAATTCATCTATTAAGTAAATTCTTTTTTTTTCTTTTTTTCAATACGAAGAAAAGTAAATGAGGCATTTTGGCCAACACACAGCCTCTTACCTCTTATGACTTTAATTAAATAGGAAGAGCTGTATTAAGTTGTCAAAATAACATGCAAAACAAAACACTACTAACCCAATTCACTCATACTTACACGGGTTATTCAAAGTAAATCATATAATATTTAACAGTGTTTTAATAAAATTTGAAATTAAAGAAATATTCCATTACTTAATCCGGTTAGTTCCCACAAACAGAGGCAAATGATAAGGGAGGCCCAGGGGTGATCCGGCCCCCATCGATTTTTTGCACTTGACGTTTATTTTACTGAAAAATTGTTTTTTGTAGCGTAAACTATTGGATTTTTAAGAGTCGGGCATCCATCAATTTGGAATTTTAGAGTCCGCCCCTACCGAGTTTCCATTCAAGCTCGACCACTGCCCATAAACTTACTTATTAAAAATGTCACTTTACATATAAAAAATAAAAATCACATGAATTATAATAAATTACTGACGTTTTTGTTTTCTTTGATAATAGAGTAATGCAAGAACACTGTCTCTAAAGGGAGAAAATTTTGGATTTGCAATTGTTGTGCTACTGATTTTCATGATTTAAAGAAACCTTGAGAAGATAATTACATTTTCAATTTGTAAAAATGTTGGCTACATTAGAAAAAATCCCTGAATTATTTGTATTGTTATAGAGCCGCAAATTGCAAAAAAAAAAAAAAAAAACAAAAAAACAAAAAAAAAACAAAAAAACAAAAAAAAAACCCCACCAGTTCAATTATTTTATAAGGTTGCAATCACATGCTATAAGGTGATTCAAACAAACGAACACAAAACTACTACTCTATTACAAATTTAAAAAAAAAAAAAAAAAAACTTAAAACTTAAGTTGCTAACACATTAAAACTCATAAGCAGCTCCTTGTGTTCTTTGTTTTCATAAATCACGATTAGGCCTAATCTTACTTAGCCTGATTTTTCAAACTTGTATTTCCATCCCCCTTAACCTCGGCTTCAATAACCTGTACTTCAGTCGAAGGTACCATTCCTAACTTGTTCCCGAAAAACTTTAACCAACTGAACCGTTTTCAGAGTTAACAATAACAGAAGTAGCACTCGCCGCATTTCGACCAGGTAAACCTTCACATAAAGTTTAAAAACACACCGTAGGCCATCTTACAAATTACCTATTTCAATTTAAAAAATGAATCACAATTTATGTTGATTACCTTCTTCTTTGAACCTGGAACAAAGCTGGATAGCCCCAAAACATCTCTCAAGTTTGTAGAAAATATACCTTGTAGTTTACACCATTGTGAGATGACTTGCCAAACCACCTGCGCCAAACCACATGAATGTGCAGATTTATTTGTTTCAGTGCAGCGAAAGTAGAAAGCCTTTCCATTAAAGCCCTCTACATGATCACTCCCACCTTTTTAGGAACCCAACTGTTCCTAGTTGGATTAGCCGACTCAATGAACACCAAATCATATTGAACACTACTTTTGTAAAATTAACAAACAATTTACCTGTCAATGAACAACTTGATAAAAAAAAATTGATTCGTTATTTAGATGCTGCTAAGAACGGCCACTTCCGTGCCGGTTGCTAATGTGGCTCATCTTCACTCACAATACTAAACACACAAAGTAAAACCTAAATTTACACATGAGATCTAATTATATACATTTTGTAACACCCCGAAAATGTGACAACCCAAACTTTCAAGGTCAGTGTCTCTTAGTCGCGCGATCCTGTTTCATTATTATTTCTCTTTCGCGTATATACTTGCTAAATGTAAAACGTGATGGAGTATGTTTGTTTACGTATGTTCGACTGATTTGCTACAAGGAACTGTTACACGTTTTATATGTGTAGCTTAGTAATTTTAGAAACTAACTAATTGGGTCGCGGGATTTCTCGATACACCTGGGCCGTAAGTTACTTAACACACTTGGGCCGAGACCACACCTCACATCTCTACCACACCTCACATCACTCTCTTTGGCCCACACCACCCAAAGCCCAAACCGAGCCCACATGTTACAAATGATATACGAATTGCATGCTGATGATTACCCATAATTTTTAAACACATACGAAACACAAACCCTAGCCCTAGTCTCTCCTCTCTAACCTCGACGGCAGCAAGAAGGAGCCTTACTTAGTCGCCCGTTCCGAAACTCTCCTCGTTTACTCTAGATCGCACTCTACGCTCTTTACGGTTAGTATGTCGTCATCGATTTGATTTATTTTCCTTGTCGTTTTAGTTACATGTTGAAGGATTGATTTGTGTTGATTGCATGAAATCTAATATGGATTAGGATAATATAATGGTAGTAGTCTAAATAGAAACAAGGCCAAAACTAACTGTGTTATTGTTCTTGAATACGCCGGTTGTGTTATGATCTTGTTATCAACGATGTTATGTAGCGCGATTCTAATTAATTGATTGTTGTAAAACGGAACTGTAAGAAATTAGAGTTGCAGGTGCAAACCCACAACGAAATCGGTGGTTCCTTGCTACACATGGACCCCCCACGAAACCCAAGAGTTTCGTCGTAGGTAGCAGGCTTCGACTGTTATGCGGTTGAATCAAATGATTGATGTTATATTACGGTCCAATTGAGATCAAGTTGATATTAGTTAATGGTAGGCCATTATGTATGAGAGGTCCACTTAGAATTCCTTGACTGTTGATCAGCATGAGAAGTACTAGAAGGTATTGGCCAGTGAGATTGGAAAGTAGCAATTGAGTGTGATCATTACAAATTGCCAGCTGACTTCAATTACCAAATATTTAATCACATAGGTATTGGTCCAATAGAAATTGAAAGAGTCATTACTAGTACAATTGTTTCATTCAAAGAATTGCACGTGATCGTTTGACAGATCTCATACATGCTAGTTGGGTGATGTGTGGTAAATGAACTGCTAGAATTATTGGATTATTATAATTGTAATTGAATTGGGGCCATGCATGAGTAAAACAGTTGGGTTGCACCTAGTCATTGGGCCGCACGATTGTTGTGTGAGTGGACCGTAATGTTTTGGATAAATTTTGTGGGATAGGTACTTAAATAACACACCACATTGGGTTGTACGGTACTGTTGAGCCACACACACACCTGATTATATTGCACAACATTGCTGGAATTTTAACTATGGTTGTGCCGGTACCCAATTGGGCCGCCAGTTGCCAAGAAAACAACTAGGGGCTGATAAGCTTTATAAGAATGATATGTTATGTATGTGTTTTATTTGACCAATCATTAGTGAAGAACTCATATGAGACGAAATTGTGATATGCTGTATTAGGGTATGATTACCTCAGTATATGTGTGCTAATTGTCTAAGGTGTGTCATGAGATCATATGCATGTTCTGTAGGATGTTGATTATGTAATCATGTGATGTATATGTTACGAGACTGATTATCATTGGTAACCATGTTAGGGTTTATTGACCAACTGTGAATAACGTGACATAACATACCGAGCAATCTAAGGTGAGTTCACTGCACTTTTCTAAGCATGCGTCCCGGTGGTTTGGGACATCTGGTAACGTTTCTGAAGGGAATACTGGGTAAACTGTTTATTTGGGATGTTGGTTATTGAACACAGTATAAATCATGTAAGACCCAGTACATCTACCGTGTTGCTGAAGAAGCAACGAGGTATTTAGTTGATAGCGCTATTAGGTTTGGCACCCTCACACCGGGCCGAAAGGACGGGCGTGAACTAATTACCTGGACTTCATGACCAATGCCTAGTTAGAGGCATTGGGGTTGGGCATTCACATCGTGTACATATAAGACCCCTTACATCTATTCAAGGTTGTTTGATACCTTGACCTCATGACCAATGCCTAAATGGAGGCATTGGGGTTGGGCATTCACATCTAGTCGCCACATACGGTAATCAAGTAATAACAACATCAAATCAAATCATTGAACTGTTTTATATACATATCTGGTAACTAAACGCGTTAACAAAACTTTGAGCTCACCAGCGTCGTCTGACACACTTGTCTGCAAGCTTGCAGGTTTGTAGGTTTATATCTTTGGGACTTGCTGTCTGGGATGCTGGAGTGGTCATGGGTCGAAATACATGGAATCTCAATACAAGCTTAATGGTTTATTTACACATGGGTTACGAAACACTTAACAAATACGTTTGCTTCCGCTGTATACAATGAATGATATGTAACGTTTGTAATACTTTATGATAATGAATGGAAATTTTATTCAAATATATTTATGAGTTCAATGTGATTGGTGGCTCGAATCCTGGTACGTCACACGCCTCGCGGGGGTTTCCGCATGTGGTATTTTGGGGGTGTGACAGTTTGGTATCAGAGCCACTGGTTATAGTGAACTTGGTTTTAAAACGTTTTTATAAAACCAGACTATAACCGAACAGTACCGAAATCGACCATGACACTCAGCTCCAGACTGCAAGGTTCGTTTCTCATTTACTATTGCATAGTATATCTAGTGTTTGCTTATGAATAACATCGCATGTGAATGAACACTTAGCACCGCAGTATGAACTTCTATGTTACCATCCCATGTTACGTGTTTTAAGAGTGTGACTCTTCTTGAACTTTCATGATCTATGTTGTGGCGTCATCTGTCTTATTGCTCGAATTTGGGGAACCTTTTAGCACGAGTTAAGAGGCACTGAGATAAGCATGCAAATTGCCTTATTATTATGGGTGCACACATAATAATAATGTGGGGTGCATGTGAGTCCCAGTGAGGCTTAATGAGTGTGAGAGGGGTTCCGCTCTGTTAGTTGATGTTATGTTAGAACTCAGCGGTCTATAGGAGTCATAGCATTGATTGTCTCCTACTCGAACATGATCTTTTCACCCTTTTCTGAATCATTACGAATCTCGACGCTATCGAGTATCACTTGATCACACATCTGAACGCCTAGCGAACTGTGTAGAATGTTAGGTGCTAGTACGAACGTCCCTGAGTTGGATGGCTCAGCGTCAAATAATTGGACTATACTTTCCTCACTTATCTTTGTTTGTTGGAACTTAGTGTATTAACGCCTTAGATCCCGAAGTGCGATCACTTCTGCAACACTCTCACGACATACCGTGTATTACTCAACCGACTTCAGCATTTGAACAACCCTAGTTACCGGCAACGAACAACAGCGATTTGACTCTGATCGAATCCTTAACCCCAGCCAACGACTCATGGCAGTCGACTCTTACGAACCAATCGGGACAAAATCGATGACGATTGACTGTAGAGCGGACTGTGTAACCGCCCACACCATGAGTAGTGCCTTAGGATGTGGCATGGAATGTGAAAAGATGGACCTTGTTGGTGAAAGGACGCAGGACACCGTTACAGGCAATAATATTAGAGGCAACAGTCGCGGCAACATCAAGGTACTCGTAATCGTAGTCTACAGCATGGAAACGAAGGTGACATTGACAGGGATTGACTGCTGCTAAGACAAGACGTCACCAACCAAGTGAATAATGATAGTAATGGGAACCCTGCAACTGTAACAACAACATTGGAAATGATGATCGTGGAAGGACATTTAGGGTTAGCGTAAGCGACGCCAGGCATAGCAGCAACATGGTAGCTTATATGGGTAGCTGTTCGCTTCGTCTCTATTCTGCTTGACCCTGATACTTCTTGAAACCAAACCTGATGTGGAATCGGCTGACGGCAAGTCAAATGAAATCTCATATGTTCGTTCGGGTGTAAACACGACCTGGTGGGACGAGTGTTCGACGCCGACCTTCCTTCTATTATCCTCGATGGTTACAACGTAGTAGTCAGTGTGAATTGGTTATCCAGAAATCACGCAGATATACCCAGTGAGGAGAAAACCTTGTGTGCAGAATCGTTACTTGTTCTAAAGCATTAGAGTAGTGCAAAAGTTAGCGCCATTTTCAGCTGGGAAGGCCAGAAGTGTCTACGGAGGGGTTGCTACGCTGTGTTAGCAACCGTTACTAATGATAGGGCTGAGGGAAAAGAGGAACGAGGATCCACCAATTGTTTGTGATCCCTCTCGGTTTGTTCCCCGAGGAACTTTCCGGCATACTTCCACAACTGTTAGGCAGAATCTCAGTTTAATCTCACGCCAGAAACAGCCTTGATCACTCGTACTCCATACTGTCTTGCACAAGGAGGGTTGCAAGAACTGTCTAGTCAATTTCAGGAGCTACAGGGTGGGAGTTTTAGCAATCTAGCTCCTTGTTCTGGGGAGCCCGAGCTCTATTGCGGAAATGAAGGACAAATCCTTTCGTACGTGTACAAACTACCCCAAGCTTTTATTCGAAACCAACTTAAGATCAGACTATCACTTGATAGAAAACCCAGGGGAGGATGAATTCTAACACGGCGTTACAGGCACAGTACGGCCACTACGATTCTATGTTCTCATTGTTTAAAGTTACCCAACACACCAGCAGCCTTAGGGATCACATGAGTAGCATGTGCCAACCCCATTTTGCCAGATTCGCCAACCGTGTTTATCTAGGACGTTTTGAATCACTTCCAGGAGGAAGGAGCACCATAAACGACCCTTGTATTTCATTGTAGAGCTTCCAGGGGAGGAGCATCTACGTGCGAAGTCTACCTAAGTATGACTTCAGGGTTCGGGAAGTACACATTTTTAGTCATGTAACCAACGGAGTGGGAATACACGTAGATCTCACTAAGACACATCTTATTCAGAACTGATCAACACCAAAGATTCCTTGGGGATGCAGCAATTTCTCGGTTTCGCTAGATACTATCGCAGCTCACTCACAGAATTTTCGAAGATCGCGCAGCTTAAATCTCTTTAGCACAGTAGGGTGCTGTGTTCGTGAAGGACAAAATAGGAGGACGTATTTTCAGCTTTCGAATCCCAACTCTACAATGTTTACACACCGACGCAACACGAGAAAGTGAGGACTTACGTAATGGACCTACAGGAAGAACTGCACGAGTCACGACCTGCGGTGGAAGCCTAGTCTTTGGATTTAAATTGGAGGCATTACTTGGACGGTACCAAATGCACCACTTAGACCGATCACAAGGGCCTCCCGTGTACCCTTGTTTCAAGAGAGCTAAGCATGTGACGGCAACGATGGGTGGAACTTTTGAATAAATACTACCGTGAAATCTGGACGTGCACGAGCTTTGCAGCTCGCTATTGACTTTATCATACCTGATCAGACTCGCCTTGTTCAAATTGAAGAACTGAAGGAAGAAAGTTCTCAAGATTGACCCATGCGGGGCATGGGGAAGCAACCTTTGGCAGAACGGACGATATTTGCTACTTCATGGAACGAATATGGACCTCACTATACAACAACCTTTGGGAACTGGTGCAGGCAAAGCACACGGGTTTCGATGTCTTATTCATTTGAGTTTTGATAGGATGAATTACAACCTGAAGACCATGTACGGATGACCCGGCCTGAAGGCCTACATAGTGACGCATGAAAACGATGTTTGACTTGTGGGAAAGTCAAGGTGGGAGATTAGCAACCAGAAACGCATACATAGAAATGAGAACAGGCTGTCATGGATTTTATCACTGGTCTACTTACAACTCGAAGTGGAAACATTATCGCCTGGATAATCGTTGATGGACACACGTTACCAGCACACTTTCTTGCAATTAAGAAAACAGACGAGTCTTCACAGTAGTGAATGTTCCTCTGAGAGAGGCGGCTATTAGGCACGAGGTGCCAACTCTTGTTACCTCTGAGTTTGATCTATGCATGATTTATGTCAGGTGATACACAACACCTTTGGCTCACGTCAGGACCCGAGCATCGCTTATCGTCGTTGGACAAGTGGTCAGAGTAAACGAACTCTTCTAGCACTCGAAGACATGCTGCAAGCATGTGTGTAACTGGCTTTGGTATAAATTTGAGGGACTCTTATCTATGGTTGAGTACTACTACGGCAGTTATCATTTTGGTAACCAGACGACTCTATTGAGGCATTACATAGACGATAATGCCAACCTTCTTGTTAGACTGGGATGGTTGACAACTTAATTACTGGTCCAGGACTGGTACTCGAAACTCTTGGGAAGGTTGTTTGGATCGGGAGTCAATTGGCGGCAACGCGTGACCGTCGGGAAAGTTGATAAACTTGGGAAACGCTGGAAGATCGTTGTAGGTGATCGTATCATGTTGAAAGTCACACCCTGGGTGGGTGCGGAATGCTTGGGAAGCATGTCGAGCTTAACTGACGTCATGATGGACCATTCAACAATCTAGGAAGAATCGGTAGCGTAACCTACAAACTCGAGTTACCCGATCTAACGTACGCGATGTCATTTATGTTTTGGATCTAAGGCAGTGGTTGTCTGATGAAACACGTACGATACATTTACTGGAGGAATTTATCGAACACATGAACCAGGAAGTCGAGATACGTTCTCATAGTCGAATTCCAATCGTGAAAGTCTGTTGGAACTCAAAACATTCAAATGGTTGAATCAACCTCTGATATCATTGGTGAATTTCGGGACGAAATTCTCTTTCAAGTTGGGGATGATGTGGTACCCGTGGAAAATCCACAGTCATCCTGGGTTAACACCTTGTTGTTTTGGAATGCTTATCAAATTTCGGGACGAAATTTCTTTCAAGTTGGGGATGATGTGACAACCCAAACTTTCAAGGTCAGTGTCTCTTAGTCGCGCGATCCTGTTTCATTATTATTTCTCTTTCGCGTATATACTTGCTAAATGTAAACGTGATGGAGTATGTTTGTTTACGTATGTTCGACTAATTTGCTACAAGGAACTGTTACACGTTTTATATGTGTAGCTTAGTAATTTAAGAAACTAACTAATTGGGTCGCAGGATTTCTCGATACACCTGGGCCGTAAGTTACTTAACACACTTGGGCCGAGACCACACCTCACATCTCTACCACACCTCACATCACTCTCTTTGGCCCACACCACCCAAAGCCCAAACCGAGCCCACATGTTACAAATGATATACGAATTGCATGCTGATGATTACCCATAATTTTTAAACACATACGAAACACAAACCCTAGCCCTAGTCTCTCCTCTCTAACCTCGACGACAGCAAGAAGGAGCCTCACTTAGTCGCCCGTTCCGAAACTCTCCTCGTTTACTCTAGATCGCACTCTACGCTCTTTACGGTTAGTATGTCTTCATCGATTTGATTTGTTTTCCTTGTCGTTTTAGTTACATGTTGAAGGATTGATTTGTGTTGATTGCAAGAAATCGAATATGGATTAGGATAATATAATGGTAGTAGTCTAAATAGAAACAAGGCCAAAACTAACTGTGTTATTGTTCTTGAATACGCCGGTTGGGTTCTGATCTTGTTATCAACGATGTTATGTAGCGCGATTCTAATTAATTGATTGTTGTAAAACGGAACTGTAAGAAATTAGAGTTGCAGGTGCAAACCCACAACGAAATCGGTGGTTCCTTGCTACACATGGACCCCCCACGAAACCCAAGAGTTTCGTCGTAGGTAGCAGGCTTCGACTGTTATGCGGTTGAATCAAATGATTGATGTTATATTACGGTCCAATTGAGATCAAGTTGATATTAGTTAGTGGTAGGCCATTATGTATGAGAGGTCCACTTAGAATTCCTTGACTGTTGATCAGCATGAGAAGTACTAGAAGGTATTGGCCAGTGAGATTGGAAAGTAGCAATTGAGTGTGATCATTACAAATTACCAGCTGACTTCAATTACCAAATATTTAATCACATAGGTATTGGTCCAATAGAAATTGAAAGAGTCATTACTAGTACAATTGTTTCATTCAAAGAATTGCACGTGATCGTTTGACAGATCTCATACATGCTAGTTGGGTGATGTGTGGTAAATGAACTGCTAGAATTATTGGATTATTATAATTGTAATTGAATTGGGGCCATGCATGAGTAAAACAGTTGGGTTGCACCTAGTCATTGGGCCGCACGATTGTTGTGTGAGTGGACCGTAATGTTTTGGATAAATTTTGTGGGATAGGTACTTAAATAACACACCACATTGGGTTGTACGGTACTGTTGAGCCACACACACACACCTGATTATATTGCACAACATTGCTGGAATTTTAACTATGGTTGTGCCGGTACCCAACTGGGCCGCCAGTTGCCAAGAAAACAACTAGGGGCTGATAAGCTTTATAAGAATGATATGTTATGTATGTGTTTTATTTGACCAATCATTAGTGAAGAACTCATATGAGACGAAATTGTGATATGCTGTATTAGGGTATGATTACCTCAGTATATGTGTGCTAATTGTCTAAGGTGTGTCATGAGATCATATGCATGTTCTGTAGGATGTTGATTATGTAATCATGTGATGTATATGTTACGAGACTGATTATCATTGGTAACCATGTTAGGGTTTATTGACCAACTGTGAATAACGTGACATAACATACCGAGCAATCTAAGGTGAGTTCACTGCACTTTTCTAAGCATGCGTCCCGGTGGTTTGGGACATCTGGTAACGTTTCTGAAGGGAATACTGGGTAAACTGTTTATTTGGGATGTTGGTTATTGAACACAGTATAAATCATGTAAGACCCAGTACATCTACCGTGTTGCTGAAGAAGCAACGAGGTATTTAGTTGATAGCGCTATTAGGTTTGGCACCCTCACACCGGGCCGAAAGGACGGGCGTGAACTAATTACCTGGACTTCATGACCAATGCCTAGTTAGAGGCATTGGGGTTGGGCATTCACATCGTGTACATATAAGACCCCTTACATCTATTCAAGGTTGTTTGATACCTTGACCTCATGACCAATGCCTAAATGGAGGCATTGGGGTTGGGCATTCACATCTAGTCGCCACATACGGTAATCAAGTAATAACAACATCAAATCAAATCATTGAACTGTTTTATATACATATCTGGTAACTAAACGCGTTAACAAAACTTTGAACTCACCAGCGTCGTCTGACACACTTGTCTGCATGCTTGCAGGTTTGTAGGTTTATATCTTTGGGACTTGCTGTCTGGGATGCTGGAGTGGTCATGGGTCGAAATACATGGAATCTCAATACAAGCTTAATGGTTTATTTACACATGGGTTACGAAACACTTAACAAATACGTTTGCTTCCGCTGTATACAATGAATGATATGTAACGTTTGTAATACTTTATGATAATGAATGGAAATTTTATTCAAATATATTTATGAGTTCAATGTGATTGGTGGCTCGAATCCTGGTACGTCGCACGCCTCGCGGGGGTTTCCGCATGTGGTATTTTGGGGGTGTGACAGAAAATGTAAGACTTTATATTAGAATTATGAAGTGTAAAATAAATGGGAATAAGCTAACTAGGATAAACAACTCGGTTAGTTAGGAGTCTTGTAGTAACACATGAATAAAGTAAAAAGCCTAAACTATAAACCCAATTGAAAGTTGAGGGGCCTAAGTTGTTAAATAAGAAACTTAAATCACTAACTTAGTGAAATTAAAAACCAAACACTCCATTTTTGGAGGTCTGGTCGATCAGAACACAAGGGGGGCGACCAAGCTTCTCACCAAAACCCTAACTTCACAAATTCAATCAATTGAAGGTTAAATTCTGTTACAATTGAAATCCGAGCTTAGAATCGTGATCCTCATCGCAAGAGGATTGCAAGGTATGTAAAAATTTAATGAAACTCTTTGTTTGAAATTCTCATGAATTGGGAAAAATCTGAAATTCTAGTTGCATGTTTGCCTTATGATGATTTAGGAGCAACTAGGGTGTTTAGGGACAAACCCTAGACAAATAGAAGTTGAAATCATATGAAATTTTGATGAATCAATGAACACCATTGTAGGTGATTAATGGGTTATGTGTATTTGGATGAACACTAGGAAATAGATTGTTAATCTAGTGTAATTTGGCAATTTTGAAATGATTTCAGAAATTAGTAGTTAACAATCATGTAAAATGGTTGATTTATGTGAAATTAGGGCTAAATGATAAACTAAAGATGTGATGTTTAACCATGTAAAAATCTGCTCATGAAGTGTTTCTTGAAATGCCTCTATGAAGGCTTAAAAACTGAAATTTCAAGTTTAAACGTATAATCACGATGTTTGGTGTATTATGCGAATTATGATTGAAGAGAGAGTTCTAAACATGTGATAAATGAACTCTATAGGAACGGGAGCAGGAGCGTCAAGCGGACAATCGGGTGGCGAACCACGTTTAAAAGGTCCACTTTGAAGGTATGTAACTTGACCCATTACATTAAGTAGATTTTGATAATCATATGATGCGTAATTGAATTTTTAGAATAAGAGTTGTTTGAATTAAAGCGGAGATGACGCTACATTGAATAACAGGTCAAAGTTGGTTAGAACTCGTTTGTAGTCGTTACAAAAGGAGGATTCCTTAGACGAGCCAAACGGGTCGAATAATCAAAATAAGGCATGGTTGATGCTTCGGAATATAATGGATTGATCTTTGATATTGGTTGATTGATAACATATAAGAAATACAAGAATGTAGAATAATAGTATGCTAGAAAAGCGAAACCCGGAATTTGGGGTTGAGCATAAAGAACAATTTAAACAAGAGATGGATTTCCAGGGACTACCGTAAGTTACGGTAGTACCGTAACTTACGGTAGAGGTCAGATGCTTACGGTGGTTTGCCCCTGTCTTACGGCAGACCAAAAACTTACAGGACCTACCGTAACTTACGGTGACACCGTAAGTTACGGTGGAACCAGCAAACTTGTAATTTATTATTCGTAATCAGAAGTTGGTTCTCGTGTTTATATATTATCTAATAATGTCAAAACTAACGTTTTAACGGTTTTGACCATAGGTGACGTAATGGATCTTACGGATGGCGGTCGAGCGAATAATGAAGAACCGAACACTACATTTTGAAGCTTCCGCAATGTTTTAATCTTTAGTAGTCCTTGTGTATGGGTTGTAAACACTTGTTAAACTACTTTTGAAATGTTTTAACTTAGTCATTAGTTAACTAAGGTTGACGTACTTATGAACTCCGTTAATGAATGTCATGTTACTTAACCAATATTATAATAGAAATGGTGTATTTTATTATTAAAATCAAGTGAAAAATTTAAGGGTGTTACACATTTTCATTTAAAATTAAGAGCATAGAACTTGACACAAACTCACTGTTGGATTTATGTTACTTATCCCCATGTTTTAGTGTAATAGATAACCCTAACTTGATCCATAAAATCCTAACAAAAAACAAATTAAATTCATTTCAAAATCATGATTCAAGAACATCATACAGAGAGAAGACGTACCTGGGTGCCATCAGAGGGCGGAGTCGCAGTTGGATGATGAGGAAGAACATGGAAGACCACATAAAATAAGATAGACTGAACATTTGGTTACAGTCGATGATAGCCAAAATCTGTTAGTCTTCATCGTTAAAGAGAGAATCAGAGCATGGAACGATACCGATTAGCAAATCCTTATCAAAAGTATATCATATGCTAGGGTATAATGTAGTTGTAGATACATAAAGTTTCAACCACTGCTTGCCGACTTCATCACCATCACTGCCTTAATTAGTGGCTATTTCCCCAAATTGGTTCCTGATTTAGCCTTAAGTCACCGAGCTAGCGTTGGAACTACCATCGTCATTGTTTGATGATTTTCTAATGGTCACACATAAGTAAACACAAAAAGAAACCTAACCCTAACTACTATCAGACATATAACATATACATATTATTTAAACTTTAACAGATAAATCTGGCATAAATAGACTTGAGTGCAGTCGTGCCAACGTCCGCATCAACACTAATCGGTCCAAAGTTATTTCGCCTCTAGGTTTTAGCATCTATGAGGAGGACATGTGGCACAAAGTTATTTTGCTTTATTACATTAAAACATATTTAGAGGCCTTTTGGTTTTGGCATCTAATCCACTTTTGATGCAAGAATAGACACAACAGCTACCTATGCTGCTAGAACTGCATCGTAATTCTGCAAAACAGGTTAAAGTATAAAAACAATCACTATTAACTTAAAAGGGAAAAAATTTCAACAACAAAATATGCGTCTAGTGAAATGTCTAAAATAAACTAATACAAAAAATCTTTAATGACCAGCTCAAAGTGTACCTGTATGAGCTATTGAGTGATGTAATAATTATTTCACTTTAAGCTCATCAATTCTTACTGGCCTTTCATCCCGAAGCCTATCTAATGTTTTCTGGTCCCCTCAATTACCTACACGAGAGCACATCAAAACTCACCATTAATAAGAAACAAATCAAGACCCTCAAAGATACATAGACTAAAACACAAAAGAACAACACGATTATTAGCATTAAGATGGACACTCTAAACCTCAAAAGGGGTTAAAACTTACGAAAATTAGCGAGATTCGAAAGCTAATTAAGCAAACAGAACGATAAAGCCGGTAAAAGAAACATGGGTAAGACCCGTAACAACCCATAGTTATTTTAAGACGATGATAGTTATTTTAAGATGACCTGGTTTGACCCGAACTCATATTGGTCCAAACTTGTTATAACCCGAACTCATATTTTGCTCCTAACAGCCCAAACATGTTTTGACCCGTGCCCTTATAATCTAAACTTTGGAATAAAATATGTTAGTGCAGCTAACATGTTTTCTTTTAAGCTAATATTTGTTTAGGTAAAATGTATAAGGAGACCACCTACCTATTTAACTTTTTTCATTAAGGCCTTACAACTATTAAAACTAATTTAAAAATCACCCATACATGTACCTGATTTCATTTATACCAGATTCAACAAACAATAGGCTCAAACAATAGGCTGGATAACGAATATAAACTTTACAAAAAGATAAAACTTTTAGTTTCCTTTCCATTCCGTTAAGTTATCAGAAAAAGCAAAGGATTCAACATATTTTTTGGCTAGATTTGGTATAAACGAAACTGGATGCATAATTGGGTCGCCTGTAGAGAATTTTTAATAGTTGGGTAGCCTTAATGAAAAGCTTGAAAATTTGGGTGGCCTCTTTATACATATCCTTCGTTCTACTAATTTGATCCATTAGAGATAAAAACAACCTAACCTAGCCCATTTATAAGCATTTAAGTCGAAGCTGCTACCTCTACTACATTTCCTCATATTCTTGAGCCGAAAAAGAAAACAGATGGACATTACTATATACCTTTGTACATCAACAGACACACATGTGTGCCGTTGCGGAACATTTCAGGAAAAAGTCCACTTTTTTGTTGCTTCTTTAATAATTATGAATCACACCTTATCATCTCATCCAACAACTTATGGGCATCATCCCACCAAGATACATAATTGACCCCTAATCTTCATAAACACCTTGGTCATTTACATATAATAATTAGCATAAATATGATAACACGACGAAAAATTGTAATAATACAAAAAACGATCTTATATGAGACGCCCCAACAGGGGTTACGTATCTCGAGTAATCATCCCAGCCATTTGGCATCCCCATCATAGTCTAACATACAATTTTAATCAGAACTTCAGTAACAACTTTTATTTTGATTATTTTAAACTACTAAATGTGACAATTTTCAAGCAGCCACTCATTTTATAGCGAAATACATGTTACCATAACAAAATTACATCATAATAACAAAAAAATTACATGTTTTAGTTTCAATAATTCAAATTTACATTAAATTACCTCCGTAGTAATACGCAGAAGAAGCACAACCATTGGGAAAATAAGCAACAACTGGATCCATAACATCCGAGATCAAAGGGGTAAGCAGCCGATTAACAGGTTGACTTACATCATTCCCATTGTCCCCTGACTCAATAAAAGGCCGCAAAGGTACATTAACCGCATGATTAGTAATCCAATAAATAAATAACTACCAATTAACAGAGAGATTAGCATATATTACAACATATGGTTAGTTCTCACCTTCTTAGCAGGTTCTGAAACTTCCAAAACTCTGGGATTGAGATCCCAATGATAGTTTTTTCAACAAATCGGCAACTTCTATAGAAATAATAAAGAAAAAAAAAGATAACTTTTAATTACTTCACCTTCAATAAAAGGCCGCAAAGATACATGTTTAATTGTTTATTGGTTCATATTCCAACAAACTGATAACCAGTCAGTCCTAAAATTTATTTCAAAAAAAGCAAATTAGTTATCCCCAATCAAAAGATAGTTAATGAGGAATGATAATCTGCTTGTGCCCTTGCCGACCATTTGGAAATCTACAAATATAACCATTTTAACACATTCATTTGGGATAAACCTAATTAGTGACAACTATATAATTCAAAATCTACCAGTAGCACACCTCTAAAGCCTTGTAAATTTCAGCCTCACTCGTGGCTGCATCCTCAACATTTATAGTAAGCCTAGGAGGAGCCTTGCTTACGCAATGAATCTTGCACACTTGAACTTCAACCTATGAATTTTGAAATTTCAATTACATGATATCTGTCAATTCATAATCTAATATAATAGAATAAATATAACACTTGTTCAGTAACAAATATTATTATATATAATTAATTATTATCCAAAAATCAACCAATCTATATTTCCTACTTCATAGTTCATAGATAGTAGAACAATGAAAATCAATTTAAAGCCAAGAATTGACTTACCTTGAAACCATCAACCGAACCCCATCTCCGAAATCATCATATGTCAATATGCTTCTTCAACCGTAGACTGAACCCTAGTTTGGCAACCACCACACAACCCAAAGGCATCATTGATGAATGCATAAGTTAGAAATCAAACCTGACTTTGCTTCTCATTTAGAGGCATCTAGTGAGAAGATGAATGGAACCCTAGGTTAAAAATAATCAAGCCGCCACTTCCGGTAATATCGTAGTTGCACTTGGAACATATATGAAGGATTTAGAAAATTATAACATGATTAAGATAAAATGGAAGAAGATCAGATCGAGATATGAAATTGCCACACTCGAAATCACATATGTTAAAATCTGCTGACATTTAGAGTTGTGATTGTAATATGATTGAAACAAATTTGGGGATGAGGCGACGATCGATAAACCGTGTGTGAAGGTAATGAAGAGAAATAAGATTTAGGGTTTCTGAATGGAGAAGGAAATAAGCGTGTGATTGAGGAAATAGGAGGAAACAAACTTGGCGCTCAAAAACTAATTTTCTGGCATCAGAGGAATGCGACGTCATACAAAAAAAGTCAAAGTTATTTTGCTTTAGTATAATAGATAGATATGGTTTAATGACACCATGGTTAGTATTGTTAAGGCCATCAGGATGATGAATAGCGGTTGTTGGATTGCAACTGAGTAATTGTTTCATTTGGTGTTAGGAACCAAATCTTGAGGATGACAAACTCGGATAAGATAACCGTCAATCGCGTCATTGATGAGGCGACACATGCAAATGATGCTACAATTGTGAACCTCAAAATTTACAAGGATATTCTTCAAGCTATGATTGACCCAGCTATTGGAAAAGCTATGAAGAAGGCCGTGAAAAAGTTCAAAGAGCCCAATGCTACTTGCTCCAAATCCCATCAGAAACCACACTTCCTTACTCACGAAAAGGATCTTGTTCATGCCTCGATGTTAGTGCACTACATCTGTTGATTTCGTCTAGGTTGTCTAGGATCAGGTCTTACATCGTATTGTATAGCATAGGGCACGGAATACGAGAAAACAGGAGTCTGTATAGGTTTTATATGCTAGGTTCGCTCTTATGGACATTAGCTTCTAGGTTCGCTCGTATGGCATGACGGTCCGTTTATATGTACCATTGTGGTCCGCTCTTATGGTCATATGACACATAAGCGGACCCAATTGTCTATATATAGGGGTTGTTCAAGCGGACCTCATAAGGGTGTTGTCGAATTCCACGCCGAGGTTCTGCCAGTGTGAAGATTGAACTGTAAAACGTTTTAAATCAATAATACAAGCAGTTAGGGAAAAGACTAAGCTACTTCTACTTGCATTTCTTATTATTCCGCATCTGAAACGCAAGAGACAACCTCTGAACGACTCGTTCGGGTCAACAAACGATCCTACAAGTGGTATCAGAGCTTGGGAGGAGGTTTTCTGCAGATTGTAGCTGTTTTTCATTGTTTCTTCTTACTTCTACACCTTTTTTTCTCATTTCCAGAAAATTTCACGGTCAAATTCTGTTCAAAAGCTCACAGATTGTGCAAAATTGATCAAAGACAAACCCTTGAAAGTTTCAGGTCGAAATACAGCTTTATGATGTGTCAAATCAGGTTCGAAAAGTGGTTCGCTCGTACTTACGTCATAGAGGTCCGCTCTTAGATCACATTCTGGTTCGCTCCTTTGTACAACTTTGGGTCTGATTCGCTCCAAATTGGTATTGTTGGTCCGCTCCAAGGTACTGGTCTGGTCCGCTTTTTAGTCAAGTTTGGGAAGGTTCGCTTATAAGGGTCCGCTCCAAAGTACATTGTCGGTTCGCTCCAAAGTGATTTGCTGGTTTGCTTGTGTGTTGGTCCGCTCCAAAGACCAAGTCTGGTTCGCTCAAAAGTACAGTTCGCTTTTGTGAACATCTAGTTCGCTTATTTGGATCTTTCTGGTTCACTTTTCTGTGATTTGCCTTAAAAAACGTGCTAAGTCAGTATGGATTCCGAGTTCTGCAACGCGTTTGCATCATCGACTACCCCAGCCGCAATTGCTCAAGCAATGAACTTAGAGAATGAGACGGGAACAACTCAAAAGCCCCTAGATTGATGAGCATTGAGGAGTATTATGGGTGGAAGGATCGGTTTGAAAACTGGGTTCAGGCAAACCATCTCAGATCGTGGGAATGCATATTGAAGAAATATACGTTGCCTCGAACAGATTTGCAAGTCATCAAAGAAATATCCGAATTCACTGATCAAGAAAGAGCAATGTATAGAGGTGAGAAAATGATGATCAGTTTGTTGCAGCAGGCAATTAAAGAAGATATATTCATCTTGTTACAGCACGACAAAACTGCTAAGTCGATATGGGATGCTCTTAGGGTTAAATTCGAGGGAAGTGAAAACATGATCAAGAGCAAGAAAGCATTGTTAAAGAAAGAATTCGATCTGTTTAGCAGTTTGCCAGGAGAGGATACTAAAAAACTGATCGAGAGATACTGTCACTTGGTGCGATCACTGTCTATGTTGGGAGTTGAAAAAGGTCGTGAGGAGTGGGTGGATAAGTTGGCGGACGCGTTACCTCAGAAAGAGTGGGGAACATATTTGATGATCTTGAAGAATACTGGTGTGTATGATGGATTAACAATCTCACAGTTTATTGAGAAAATTGAAAGTCAGGATCTTGAACAGCAAAAGATCGCGAGGATGAATAGTCCGAGTGGTCAACAGGATGTGAAGATGTACTACAGGGGTAGTATTCCAGCCACTAAGTCTGAGAGAAGTCCAAAGATTCAAACCGCTTTCAGTGCTGGTGATTCATCTGAGAAAGCTGATCAGGGTTCAAACAAGAGTAGCAGCGGGTTTTCATCATTTCCGAGTGTGAATCCTAAAGAGACAAACACAAGCTTTCAGTCTCAGAGTACAAAAACCGGAAATGGATACGTGATTCAATGCAACATAGCTCTCAACCTTCCAGAAGGTCAAAGCTTCTCTAAAGACACTGCGAAAGACCACATGGCACTTCTGGGTTCAGTATTATTATCCTATGAAGGTCTTGTTGCTGGTCGGATCGGGAATCCTCTGCTTACCAAAGAGGATTACGATCAAATAGACGCCGAAGAGATGGAACTCATGGATATCAAATGGTGTCTTGCAAGTGTTCTGCGACGTGCTGAGAAGTTAAAGACAATCACCGGGAGAAATGACTTTCTTGATGCTCATGTATCTACTTTAGGTTTTGATAAATCTGAAGTTACTTGTTTTCGATGCAGGGAGAAAGGCCATTTTAAACGGGAATGTAAGGGAAGAGAAGCTAGCGGAACACAGAATCCATTCGGAAAAGATGATTATTACCGCAAAGCTATCTATCAGCAAGTTGGTCAATCTCAAGAATCACAGACAGCTCACGGGAGAAAGATTGAAGATCCCAAAAGAGCATGTTTGGTAGATTTCAGCTGGAGTAATTACATATCATCTGAAGTCACAGCAGCACGCATTATCGATCAAGATGATGAGAAACTACCAGAAGGTTTCAGCTGGGATATGTTTGTAGATGAGAAGGGAGATTTTAAAGCCTTCATTGCTAAAATTGTCCGAGAGCCAGATTTGTTCGCTACTTGGATGAAATCTATTGGAGAGACTGTGAAAAGTGAAGATGAAAAGTCTGTGTCATCTGATGAAAGTTCAGATAGTACTGATAAACCTTCAGAAAGATCTGGAGAAATTTCAGAAGGTTCAGATGAAAGTTTACAGAGTTCAGATGAAGATGTACAGAATGAGAGTGTTTCAGAAAAAGCAGTTGTTTTTGATAAAACATCATCTGATTCTAGTGAATCAGATGATGATTCTGATAAATCTGTAAAATTTGATCAATCACCAGATCACAGTAGTAGTGATGATGAGGAAGAGAAACATATAAATGTTGCTAAATCTCATCTTTCTCCTGAAAGTTTTCATTTTTATTTTGCAGATTGGATAGAGAAACTAAAGGAGAAAAGAGCTGCTAAAGAACAACAGAAGACAAACTCAGAGAGAGAACAAGCACTGACGATGATGAATGCGGTCATGATGACAAAGCAGAAGGCAATAAATTTTTACATCGAAGAGAGTGCTAAGTGGAAGCAAGAGTTGGAGACAGAGAAAATAGAGAATGAGAGAATTAGACGTTTATTGCAAAGTTATTCTAGTTCTGATTATCTCATTGACCATATTTACCCAACTGTTGCAGGTATGGAAGCTTTCAAAGATGAGAAGCTGAAAAAAATAGACTGTGGTAAGAAATCGACTGTTAGCTATAACAAATGTCCGCCTCCGATTTGGGATGGTTATTCTCCTAGGAGACCAAATGAGGAGCAATTGGAAAAAGCAGTCAATATAAAGCTTAAAACCAACACAACTGACGTTTTACCAGATAACATTGATGTCACGTATACCTCGTCCGATACTGATCATGAGTCTGAATTAATCAAAAAGGTGGTCGATCAGGTGTTGGATACTGATGAGGAGTCTGAGTCAAAATCTGGGTCTGGAAAGTCAAAGTCGTCAGTAAACAGAGAAAATTCGTCGGTTAAACAGTTTTATAATAAAGAATTTTTATTGTCGAAGGCAGATTTGAATGATGAAACATTCGAAGTTGTGTATACTTTGAATGGTTCGGACAAATTATATTACAATAAAGAGTTCCCAATAATGAGTATTAAAACGGAACTAATAAACAAAACTTTCAAACTAATAGAAATTAATATTCCAGAATTAAAAGTTTTGAAAAGTTTTGAAAAACCTAAAAAATATACTTCTAGAGTTCAGCAACGTTTAAATAAGAAAAAGGGCAACAATTCTGGTCCTGGTTTTCAAAAGAAATCGAAATCTAACCAGAATCGTAGCTACAAAAAGAAAGGTCTTGGTTTTATTACACCAGAAAATGATAAAAATATGAAAAATTCTAAAACAAAAACAGAATTTGTTTCAGGTGGAAGTGATGAGGAGGAACAAAAGAAACCGTTTTGGAGACAGTCTAACCAGGAGTTTCTTGCTGAGAGAAAGAAGAATGGAGCTGATATTTGTTATCAAAGAGAGACTCGCACCTGTTACCGATGCAATGAAGCTGGTCACATTGCATGGAATTGCTCGAAAAACGCCAAAACTAAACAGGGAGTTTCTCAGAAAATGAAAGAGAAAGTTGTTGATGTTGAACCACCAACCAATAGGTCTAAGATTTTTGAGAATTCAAAATTCGAGGTTGGTGAGTGTTCAAAGAAGAACAGGTATGAGAAGAAAGGAAAAGACAACCAGGCATGGGTTGCAAAGAAGGTTGATGTGAATGTCGGCGATGAATCTGGTTCCACAAAGCCAGAAGAGCCACAGGTTGAGAAGAAGATTTCAATGATTGATGAGGAGTTTCCATCATTGAAATTTGAGGAAGTGAAGACTGAGATTTCGAATCAGTTTTACAGAGAAAAAGATGAATTTGATGTCGAGAAAACATTCAACGGGAATGTTAAATAGATATTTGGGAAAATGTTGAGTGGGAGAGCTAAGGGGGTAAAGGATTTTTATGCAACTAAAAAGGCAACATACTCTCCTACTGCTCAAGAGCTGAAGGCCATCAAGTCTGAAAAGACTTGGATGGAAGTTTGTTTCCCATGATAGTCTCAAGACTATGACGGAGATCCCAAGTTTATATCGTGGATCATGAATCGGCATCTTACTAGTGTTTGAACAGTTAGTTTTGAAAATTTTTGAATAGTGTTTTTAATGTTTTGCAGGTTGAAGGACTACACCGGAGCTTCCAGGTTGGTAAGTGCGAAGCAGGAATCAGCATCCTGATTGGTAAAATGGTGATGTAGATGTAACATATCTACAAGTGGTAATCTTGATTTTACAAATGGTATTTGTGATTATATTTGGAGATGTTTATATGTGTACAAGTGGTACAGAAGGTTCCGACATGAAAATGGTAAATCAGGGACATTAAATTGTACTTGATTTACTATATATGGCAAGAGTTTAAAAAAAATGATGAACCACATCCCCGTTTTTAAAGTGATAAGACCTACAAGTGGTTTTTATCATCACAAATTCATTTTCCGGAAAAGTCATTTTGATTAAAACAAACTTAAGTGTTTTGAAATCTAAAATGAGAAAATGGTTTGTGATAGGGGGAGTTCTGATTGTTTATGCAGAGTGAATGGCGATTTGATGTGATTCAGTGTCAGTTGTCAAGTTTCTGTACAGTTTGTTTTACTTTTCATGTTTCTAGTGGATCAAGAGTCTAGAAGTTTTCAAATTTTCTTTGAAATGTGTTTGCATTTTAGGGGGAGTAGGGAAATTTCTTTCTGAAAATTCAAAAACATTTGAAAATTTAAAAAAGTCAAAAACATGATAAAATTCAAAAATGAGTTTCGTTGTGAAAAGAGGAAATGATAGTACATCAGTAGGCTGTCACAGCACGCTAAAGAAATGTAAAGATAAAATGTGATAAACAGATAAAATGTGATAAACAATCTCACTGAGGATGTGCCAGTAGGTTTTTACACATTTAGTAAATTGTGACGAGATATAAACTAAATTTCAAACTTGCTTGTTATGTGGGTTAACACAAACTTGGATATATAGGTAACCCCTGAAATCTTGTTTGAAAGGTCCCATATTCTGAGATATTAGGTCTTTATACTCAGTGATATCTGGGGTATTATCCCGGGACTTCTGCTGTATGGAAGTACTGACCTAGTCCCCGGATAATGCTTTCCGCAAATGCTTGAAACACAGCATCGCCCTCAGCAAGCTGATGAAATAATAAAATTGATAGTCGCTGCTGTTGTAATCAAAAGATCCTCTAAAGAGGACACACCAAAAGTCGAACCATCATCTCTCTGCTGAACGGAAGTTCTGACCTGAGCTCTCACGGTTTCGCATTTAACCCCCTGAATAGATATCATCTGTGGTATACTCACCTGTAAGACTGAATATTGGGATCTGGATACGGGAGTATATTCAAGTAGTGGGACACACGGATAAGTTTAAGTTCTTAAGACATTAATATCGTATCTCGGATCAATTGAACTTTGTGTGAAAATTTCAGTGGACCGATATACTGACAATCTAGGTGAATTGTTTTGAACTAAAAATGTAATCAAGCTTAACGGTGTTAGTGACATGTCTCATAAACTGATATGATCCTCTTACACGAACTCACAAAAATATTGTCTGTAAATATTTTCTTTACTGCATTACATGATTCTTTATTTCAAAATCCAAAAAGATTTTCAGTGTGTTCTAGCATAAAATTTTGAAAAAATCAAAAATATTTTCGACAACTGATGTTGGAAAACTGATTTTTAAAATTTCGAGTGCTAAACATGATGAGCAGCATTTGAGAGGGAGTGTTTGTGTAAATCTAAATGTTTTTGTTAATCTAACCTTCTTCAAGTGGTTCATCATAGATATTTGAGAAATAGTCTGAGTTGGTGCGATTATATGTTTGTCGTGATGCATATGAGGGGAGTCAAGTGTTAGTGCATAGTTGTTTGAAATGTTGTGTAAGAAAGTTTATTTCGGGGTTGAGATTGTGCAGGTAGCCAGATTTCGATTACTGAAGATCTCTGATGGAAGAGAGCCAAGTTTCGATCCTGGAAATCAATCCTGAAAGCATGAGTAGAGCCAGTTTCTGATCCTGAAGATTACTTCAACTGCTGATGCTGATGATCTTAAGGAATCAAGAGGTCTGATCAAGAGAATTAGATTGTTTTAAAGCCAGACAACGATCCTGAAGATGTTACTGAAGAACAAAAGAATGCCAGTAAATCGAGAGGGGGAGTCTGAAGATTGAGAGAAGAAAAGGCCCAGAGACTGATCTAGACTGAAGATGTGAAGACATAGTTTTGCAGTCAGGGTGTGTTGGCGACTCCATCAACATCTGAGGGGGAGTCTGTTAGTGCACTACATCTGTTGATTTCGTCTAGGTTGTCTAGGATCAGGTCTTACATCGTATTGTATAGCATAGGGCACGAAATACGAGAAAACAGGAGTCTGTATAGGTTTTATATGCTAGGTTCGCTCTTATGGACATTAGATTCTAGGTTCGCTCGTATGGCATGACGGTCCGCTTATATGTACCATTGTGGTCCGCTCTTATGGTCATATGACACATAAGCGGACCCAATTGTCTATATATAGGGGTTGTTCAAGCGGACCTCATAAGGTTGTTGTCGAATTCCACGCCGAGGTTCTGCCGGTGTGAAGATTGAACTGTAAAACGTTTCAAATCAATAAAACAAGCAGTTAGGGAAAAGACTAAGCTACTTCTACTTGCATTTCTTATTATTCCGCATCTGAAACGCAAGAGACAACCTCTGAACGACTCGTTCGGGTCAACAAACGATCCTACACTCGACTACAAAGGATGAACTAAAAAGGAAAAGGAAGAAAGATAAATCTCAAAGTGCTAAGAAAAAGGGTAAGCAAGAATCCAACCAGAAACCTGTATGCAAGACCTACAAGAAGCGTCATTATGGGAAATGCAGATTTGAGTCTCAACCTCTACATTGTGGGATCTGCAAGTCTAAGGGACATAAAATGTTGGACTGCAAGGACATGAAGAATGCAGTCTGCTTCCGCTATAATGAGAATGGCCACATCAAGACTACATGACCTAAATCTGTTAAAGGAAATGCGGCTAAGAATGGAAAGCCTAAGAATGAAAGCGCCTAAAATGCCTGAGCTAGTTCATAAATAATGGCATCAGGTACATTCCTTAACATTTATCAGGGATATAAATGCTAAGAGTTTTTATTTTGGTTCGGATACCAATAAATCCTTCATAAACTATAACTATAGCAAACTTTTAAAATCTTCCATAAGAACCATAAATATTAAGTGTAAGGTAAAACTTACAGACGAAAATCATAGGAACCATTTCTTCTGTTCCTGTTAGAAATCTTCAGTCATAAATTCTTGTGTACCCTCTTTCCAGATGAAGTACGTCAGAATATGTAGTTGATATCTCTTGATTTTTATCGATTAAGAATACCAGATGGTATAGATGGTATGACAAAAAGCGCCATATGAGGACTGGTATATCTTAATATGTTCCATAGATTACTTCCATGTCTAATCAGTATGGAGGTTTAATGCATGGAACCACAAAGATATCCCAATGATCATATGGTACTAAAGCCAACTAATGGTATTCAAAGAAGATATCCAGAATGGAATTGTCCAAGTAAGTGTCTCTGATTAAGAAATCTGTGGATTCATATCATAAATGTGCCACTTATCTGACACAGGCACAGATAAATGAACTGGAGCATGATATTTGGAAAACCTCTGTAATCTCCGTGTGTCTTGATTATCTTCTCCAAAGATTACCCTGTTTACCTCCTCAGAGGCAAATAGAGTTAAGATTAACATCCCGCTTAGGGCTGCATTATTGTGAAATCTCCATGTTAACTAGTACCATTATTGGAAGAATCGGAACCCTGATTAAGTGAGCTTTAAAATAGAGGTTCATATAGCCTAACTCAATATTCTAAGAGTTCGGTATTGTTAATTAAGAAAGACGGTTCATTTTGCTTATGCATTAATTACCGCAACCCTATTTAGGCAACGATTAAGAATCGTCATCTGCTGCCCAGGATCTTCGATTTGTTCGACTAGCTGTGAGGATTAGCTATTCCTTAAGATTAGTTTTAAGCAGTGGTTGGAATAACCATCTCACCATAAGATAAGTTTTTCTACAACAATTATTATGTAAGTATCAAGGCTACTCCTTTGGGGACCTTGTATAGATGGAATGTTAAACATCTATTGTTAGAACAATAGATTGGTAAGTCCAATTATCAGGATCTGAAAGTTGCATTGGAAACAACAAATAAGATCTTTCGAATTCATAATCATCTTAACGTTGCCAGTAATCGGCAGAAATTGAGGATTTATAAAAGTCGCAACCTTCTTAAATCCTTAATAAGGAATAAGGTTCAATCGAGGGTATCGCCCTAAGAAGGGTGTGCAAAATTTTAAATTGCTCAGGGTAAGTTAAGTCCTGGATATATAGGAACATTCGGAAATCGAATGCAACAAAGGTCAATAGCCTATAAGCTAAAACCTATATAAGGAGCCTAGTGGAGCTCGCAATGCGACCCACCCTGATGATTTAAGGATATGTTTCACCAATAAGTCGAAACACATTATCACGTAATGATAGGCAGATTAATGAAACCTTATGATTGGACGAGAAACCCGTATCGATTGAGGATCGGCAGGTTAAGAAGCTCCAAAAGGATACATGTACCTATTATAGAGGTCAACTGGGTGCCTTAGAGGCCCAAATGTACTGGGAAGATTAAGTCCAATATAAGACAAAAAGTACTTCCTTTACTTTAGCAAATCCCGAGGTCGAGATTTCTTTTAAGGGGGTGAGGATGTAACACCTCGTAAAATCACGTCCAATAATGTATTGACACGTGTAATAAACCCTAATAAAGTCAAACCTTGAATTTAAGGGACTAATTTTTTCGAAAAATCGAAAAAACATTAATTATGAAAGAACTAAAAATATTAACATACCTAAAATAAGTTTTAGAATAACCTTTTACAGTTTTATATTCACAAATGAGCCACTTGTTGATCGAGTGTAGCCGTTTGCGTAATTAATTGAAAGTGTGCGCAATAAAGGGTTAAAAGCGTCAACATGTTAATTTTTACCTCTGAGTGACCTTTTTACAAACCGAGGGCTTCATGATATTTGATTATACTCTCGGGAATGCCAATCGTTGGCCGTACAAGGCTTTTATGCTTATAAGTGAAGTTACGCGCAACTTTGCAAGAAGAGGGACTAAAAGTGTCAATATGTTTAATTATACCTCTGAATGACCTTTTATCGAACCCGAAGCATTAGGATGCTTTATAATACTCTCATAAATACCTAATATGGATTAAATAAGGCTTCGATACCATTAAATGATGATATGCGCAAGTTCGTGCATTAGAGGGACTATTTGCGTCAAACTGCAAAAGTCTATCAATTCGTGTAGTATCGATCCTTCCGGAATATGATCATAAGTTAAACATGCCCTAAATATCCTTTACATAGCTTAGAAATAGGCTTAGAGGTGTTTGGTGTGCAAAAATAAACTTATTTGATCAACAGGGATTAAAAGCGTCAAAAAGTGCATAAGTTTGCATAAGACAGAAAGTCCAAAATATCTAAAATAAACTTATTGGAAGATTAAGTCCAATATAAGACAGAAAGTACTTCCTTTACTTTAGCAAATCTCGAGGTCGATATTTCTTTTAAGGGGGTGAGTGTAGGACCGGTTTTGACGCCGTTCGATTGCGTAACGTACGTTCTACGTGCGGAAACCGTGAACGTGCGTGAACGAACACACAATAACGTACTACTAACGTGATTTTATTGAAAGATACGACTTGTACGATACAAAAATCACGTTTACAACGACTTTCTCTCTCTAGACTTTCTCTCTCTAAACTTGAATCACCAAGATCTCTAAAATGGAGAAAAGTCTTCCAAAATCCTTAAACTTTAATTCTAAAGTTCCTATTTATAGGCCTTGGAATTAATGAGAATTCTCATTAATTACCAAAACGCCACCTTACTAATACTAATTAGGAACATCTTCAAGTCTTGATTTCTTCGGTTTCTTCGGTTTCTTGCTACTGCTTGGATTGACGAAGGTGATAGACATTCGTGCACTAACAATGAGGATGTAACACCTCGTAAAATCACGTCCAATAATGTATTGACACATGTAATAAACCCTAATAAAGTCAAACCTTGAATTTAAGGAATTAATTTTTTTGAAAAATCGAAAAAACATCAATTATGAAAGAAATGAAAATATAAACATACCTAAAATAAGTTTTAGAATAACCTTTTGCAGTTTTATATTCACAAATGAGCCACTTGTTGATCGAGTGTAGCCGTTTGCGTAATTAATTGAAAGTGTGCGCAATAAAGGGTTAAAAGCGTCAACATGTTAATTTTTACCTCTGAGTGACCTTTTAACAAACCGAGGGCTTCATGATATTTGATTATACTCTCGGGAATGCCAATCGTTGGCCGTCCAAGGCTTTTATGCTTATAAGTGAAGTTACGCGCAACTTTGCAAGAAGAGGGACTAAAAGTGTCAATATGTTTAATTATACCTCTGAATGACCTTTTATCGAACCCGAAGCATTAGGATGCTTTATAATACTCTCATAAATACCTAATATGGATTAAATAAGGCTTCGATACCATTAAACGATGATATAAGCAAGTTCGTGCATTAGAGGGACTATTTGCGTCAAACTGCAAAAGTCTATCAATTCGTGTAGTATCGATCCTTCCGGAATATGATCATAAGTTAAACATGCCCTAAATATCCTTTACATAGCTTAGAAATAGGCTTAGAGGTGTTTGGTGTGCAAAAATAAACTTATTTGGTCAACAGGGACTAAAAGCGTCAAAAAGTGCATAAGTTTGCATAAGACAGAAAGTCCAAAATATCTAAAATAAACTTATTGGAAGATTAAGTCCAATATAATACAGAAAGTACTTCTTTTACTTTAGAAAATCTCGAGGTCGAGATTTCTTTTAAGGGGGTGAGGATGTAACACCTTGTAAAATCACGTCCAATAATGTATTGACACGTGTAATAAACCCTAATAAAGTCAAACCTTGAATTTAAGGGACTAATTTTTTCGAAAAACCGAAAAAACATTAATTATGAAAGAACTGAAAATATTAACATACCTAAAGTAAGTTTTAGAATAAGCTTTTACGGTTTTATATTCACAAATGAGCCACTTGTTGATCGAGTGTAGCCGTTTGCGTAATTAATTGAAAGTGTGCGCAATAAAGGGTTAAAAGCGTCAACATATTAATTTTTACCTCTGAGTGATCTTTTAACAAACCGAGGGCTTCATGATATTTGATTATACTCTCGGGAATGCCAATCGTTGGCCGTCCAAGGCTTTTATGCTTATAAGTAAAGTTACGCGCAACTTTGCAAGAAAAGGGATTAAAAGTGTCAATATTTTTAATTATACCTCTGAATGACCTTTTATCGAACCCGAAGCATTAGGATGCTTTATAATACTCTCATAAATACCTAATATGGATTAAATAAGGCTTTGATACCATTAAACGATGATATGCGCAAGTTCGCGCATTAGAGGGACTATTTGCGTCAAACTGCAAAAGTCTATTGATTCGTATAGTATCGATCCTTCCAGAATATGATCATAAGTTAAACATGCCCTAAATATCCTTTACATAGCTTAGAAATAGGCTTAGAGGTGTTTGGTGTGCAAAAATAAACTTATTTGATCAACAGGGACTAAAAGCGTCAAAAAGTGCATAAGTTTGCATTTTCGCGCATATCTTACGTTCTGAATATATCCGGACATCCAAAAATTTATGTAATCATTAAAATATTTTATTTTATTGTTTGGCTTGATTAATTTCCATTCGTCGCGTAATTTGGATCGTTTTTCGCGTCCGTCCGTGTTTCGTCGTAATTAGCCGAACAACGTGACCGTACGACCAAACAAACCGACATCCGGCATATTTTTGGGCATGTTTCATGTTCCCTACGCTTAGGCATCATTTTAGAGCCTTAAAAATGGTTTAACGGGCCTTAGATGTGTCAAAAATGACATTTGGAAGTGCAGGGGCCAAATATGACAACTTTTGAAAGTTCTGGTGAGCTGGCCTGGTCCTTACGGACCATATGGTTTGACCCTTGCGGTCCATAATCCATGCCCAGTAACAGAATTCTTGAAAACCAGCTTTGGTTTTGCTCTTTGTCTCACATATTTGATTCTAGGGGCTGGTATTAGTATATCCATAGTTTTCTAAAACAGGGGGCATACTTGTAGGGCTGAGATCGAATGCCGTTTATCGAGCAACGATCCTAACGGCTCTCAAAAACCTATAAATACCCCCCTTTATCATGGCGTTCCTTGCTCATTCACTTCCAATCTTGCTCTCCTACTCAAATCTGAGGATCCTAACCTTGGGGAACCTCCTTTTGAGTTATCTTCTGCCCTTGGACCCTTGTAAGTGTCCTTCCTTGCTTTGTTCATTTTATTTGGCTCTTAAAGCCGAAAAGTCAAACATTTCGATAAACGCTTTGACTTTTAGCTAGACCTTGTATGGTCAAGCCATGGTTCGCAACGAACATGGCTACATGATCGTAATTAGGTAGTGTTAAACCCTCAAAAGGGCACCTCCTAATTACCACGTTTACTTAGTTAATTGTCGGGTCAAAATAATTAAAATAAAAGTCAAACGGGTTAGTTTTTAAATAAAATTCATAACTAATAATAATAAAGCTATCAAGTCAGTTTTGTCACTTTAATAACTTGGCAAATATTAGTTGAACATGTCTGAACATGTTCAACCCGACAATTCTAAGTATAAGCTCGGATCACAACCGAAAGTCGCAAAGTTTGACCTTTGCTTTGACTTTCAGTTCTGACCCGAATTAGCTTAGTTTAAATTATGCCTTAGGGTTCCTTTGTGACCATATTATGTGTTAGTATAACCCCCCGAAGTTATACTACTTGGTCCTTTAGAATTAGAGTTCATTGCATGTTTCCATAATGCCTAAATGTTGACCATAATGCCCTTTCGATATTAAAACAAGATTTTTGAAAATGTGAAAGTACTAAAACCTTTATTACTGATCTATAAGCATGTCCATAAAATTTCACATCAGTTCGTGGTCTAAAATGGGAGTTATGCGCAATAGCGTAAATTGAAAGCTTTTCTATTAATTAAACGGCATTTTCGGCATAAAGCCTATTGATATTCGCTAATTTACACATATTTTAGTCCCCCATTTTATCCCCATTTTATGCGTTTCGGCCGTGAAACCGTCATTCGGATACTTAATCATGTATACTTTTGTTTACAGGCCTAAAACAGCATACCAGACGATGATAGTGAAAACGAGGACTTTCCGGACGAAACGACAAAGCTGCGAACATTCTGTTGAAATTCTGACCTGGGCAAGTGGAACGTGTAACATCCGTCAAAATCGGACCTCCGAAATCCGACCCGGATTGCAAAACCAGACCATTTTTGTTTAAAAAAATAATGTAACTATGAAGGAACTATAAGTTTATAATAATTTTAATGTACTTTTAGTTTGGTCATGAACTTTGATAAACAATATTAGTAAGTATATTATCTTAGAAAGTAATAAAAAATAGAACCGTACATATCATATGTTATAGTTAAAAATACCTATCTTTAAATTCATCATATTCAATAGTTAAAATAAGAAGGATGATTGGTTAGAAAGATGTTATTATTATGATCTAATCTTATTTAATAACTTTTAACTAATTAAAACAACAATAAATGAGATGGTGTAATAGAAACACTTGAATGGAAAATTACTCGTTTCTTGCACCCCTTTAGTAGTTTGGAAAATTGTAACCCATGATGCCAATTACTACTATTAAATTGTAGAACCAATATTTTAATTGTTTGAGTTTCATTTTTGATTGTGACTACTTAACTTTCCACATGTCTCACGAAAAACACACCCTAGTGAAACTTTCCCCTCCCTCTCGACTCTATTATGTTTCTACCCACAAGAAACCCATGAAGAAAACCACAAAAACAAGTTAGAACCAACAATAGCCATCTCCTCTCAAACCTAGCCGAAACAAATTACTTGTAACTTTCTTCAACGAACTCAACATTAATTCTACTCCGTTTGAGGTAACTCCCAATCACCACTACCCTTTCCGATTGATCTGAGTCTAATAACGCATGTCAGGGCTCTGCACGACTAAGTTCGTTGGGATTCTGTCTCGGGACATCGGGACAAGGTTGATTTAGGGGTACTATACTTACCACGAGTGCATTATATATTTTTAATAGCTCAGAAGTTATACCCAAAATTTATACCAGGAGTCTTTCTAGTTGAACCCTAAAGTTACACAGTGGGTCCATTCCTTTTTCTCACCATTTTATTCTCTTTTTGTAATTTACCCAAAACTATTATTTATTATTCTATTCTCATCAAAAGTCATATCTACTATTTTATTTACTCAATAGGAAACCCTAATTGAGACACCCAAGTAATCCTGCACAACTCCTAAAAATTTCATAACAATCAGAATCGGGATCAGGGCCCCTAAAACTCAGAGGGGGCAATCCCCATTCGATATTATCTTCAAAGTCTGTTGTCAAAATTTAATTTTAATACTTCATTGACTCAGCAAGCCTACACCCACACGTGGCCACCCTATAGTGAAAATGTGTCCCTTACGGACCGTAAGGGATTAGGCTTACGGTCCGTAAGCCTGTCAAAATTGGTGTATAAATAGCAGGCGTCGGGACTTGATTTCTTGCATTTGTACGACGATCAAATTCAATTGGTACGTCGAGATATACCCGAAACAGTCTCCAAATCACTAATTAGCAGAGGGGGGTGCTGCTACGATACAGGGTATTAACTCGATCCCTATTACGATTCATTTTCCGACCGATCAATATATCCAATGGATGTTTAAGTGCCACCCACATTAGGGTTATACTTTGTCGTTCGTCGTTAATTCGATGGATGTTTAAGTATCGTACTTTGTCGTTCGTCGTTAAATCGATGGATGTTTAAGTATCGCACTTTGTCGTTCGTTGTGAGAATTTGATCTCGTGAGTTATCGTAATTGTTGTATTAAGTTACCTACCTAGTTCGTATGCACTAGGTTATAAGGCTAAATCAATAGGCTAAGCTCTGCCTGTGTAAATCTGCAATATATCAAGGCTTATCTGTAGATTAAACTTTGGCCGTATGAATCTGCATGATTATAATGTGAGTCATTCTCTTTTTATTAAATGTTTTACAATACTCCAAATTATTTTCAGAATTATAATTACAGTGATTAAGTTGATGTAATCACCAAATTACAGCCAGTATGTGGGGTATTGTGCACATTACTACTGTTTTTATCACAATTAGGTGGGCGAACCTAAAATTTAGTGATACGTCATTCATTGGGGCAGCCAATGGTGATATGACCACTGTCACAGATCCGGTCGAGTGACAAATACTGTGGGTAGTTGGTTGATATCAGAAACATATGTAAAAGATCTTAATACTGTAAATTATAACAAATGAGTCGTTTTAGTAAACTGAATGATTCACTCAGTATTTCCCGCTGACAAAACCTTTTTAAAACGCGTTTCAGGTAATTACAGTAGATTGGAGTAAGGATTGGATCCGGCACTAAAAGACTTCAAGAAGTGGCTTATTTTATTAATTAAATCAAATTAAGAAATATTGTTTTTTATTAAAAGCTACCTTTGTAACAATGGAAATTATTCCATCTATTTAAATAAAATTCGGTGTTTCTAAACTCTGATATTTTTCCTAACTCACGGTCCTGATGAAATTTCCGCTGCAATGTTTATCAAAAATAATCACCGGTACCACTGGACTGCTCGCGGCTCCCGATTCCGGCCAGGATAGGGTCGGGGGACGTGACAGAAGGTGGTATCAGAGCTAAGCCACTGCTTTAAGCCTATAAGTGTTGTGATAACAATACTTAAGCTTAAATAAAAGAGTTAGGAGATTGCTATTAACTGGTAGCACATCTGATAGCATTTAGACTTGAACATAAGAAAAGATGCCTTAGTATAAACTAAGCCACTTGTTTAGAGCAAGTAGGTGTTATAATAATAATACCTAAGCTTAAACGGAAAATTTGAAACTTAATATTATCTGATAGCACTCTGAATGATATTTAGACTCGAACTTAAGAATTTTGTCTTAATATAAGCTTCAAGATAAAATTACTTATATAAGTATAAATAAGTATAATGTAATAGATATTGGTATTCCATAAAAATAACGACTAGCAAGCAAAAGCATTTAATTGCTATTTATTCTTGTTTATTGATATTACTTGGTCAAGAATAAAAATATATTATGGAAATACAAATTTTCTTGATTCTAGATTAAAGCCCTAATAAAAAGAGGCACTTTTTGGAAAGATACTATTTATGGGAAATAGGAAATTCTTTCCGGCAAACCTGGGTATAGAGTAGCAGACTCTCCAGCTTGTCCGGATATACTAAAATTACCGCTCCGGCGCGAACCGGATAAGACGGGATAAATGGTATGTCAAAACAGTAACAAGATTTCCCTAAATAGTATCATGACCAAATATCTGACTGGTTTTTTTGGAAATATGAATCTGATAAATACATTGACCTTATAAAAGGTATGTATATTACAGCATGTGAAATATTTGATTATATAGATATGTATAAGAAATTCCAAAAACCTTAACAATTGATAATTAAGAATAAAAAACAAGCATATGTGTCAATAATAATTCTAGATTTCTTTATCAGAATTCTCTTGCATATATCTTTAATTCCGATATCAAACATTATTTCGTTTGATCATCTGTCTCGTAACTCATGCGATAATAATAAATGGAAATTCTATAAGTTGGAACACCATCAAAAATATAAGAATTTCCAATACACTACCATAAACTATTAACGCAAGTAAGAAACATCTAAAGTTGTGCTAATGTACCAGAAAACACATGAAACCTAAAATTTCACGTCCGCAAGACAACAAAGTGTATCACATACAATTTCCAAGGCAAGACCTTTGAAAAATATAAATTTGGGCACGATGATACCAATACTAAAAGAGCTCCTAATCAAAAAGCGGTACTTTGTCACATGATCTTACAAACGATCAAAATCTCGCTGAGGTACGTTGGAACAATATTTCACAAACATCGGTGCATAGTCTAACCTGAGTCATAATTATTAGCACTACAAAAGAAGTCATATAGTTTTGCAAATTCCCTATTTCATTTCACTTCATTTGACATTCTCTGATAATGTCATTTAACAAATAGTTATCACACGAAATTCTAGATAAGAAGTTTTTATATTTCTTTCGTCGCAATTCTGACTTCTGCTTATAAAGAGTTGACTTTCGTGTTTCTACTTCCTCTAATAGTCATCATACCATGAGGATTTCTTTCATAGTAGCAAATATTGATCTATTTCATTTCTTGGTAAATCCACACTTTACACATGCACTGTTTGTTATGCATGTGGTTCGTTTGATTTATGAAAAGCACTAGAGGGCTTTATTCCAATTTGTTATCAAAAGTTCAAATATCGTATCACTATACTTGATCTTTGCATTTATAAACCACGTTTATTGCAAAACATTGACTCTTTGATATCGAGTCAATAAGTTTCTTGAAAAACTCAATTTCCTTTAGCATACATGGTTTTTGTTGTAACCATATCCAAAATTTCTTATTAATACATGAACTCGTTTTGTTTACACCAAGTTCAATTGTTTTAACTTACTCGCATTACGTATTCAATTCAAAGTTCCATATGATGGATTGAAGCCATCATATTCAAAATAGTCCCGACAAGCACTTCAATTCTCTTGAACCATAACATGCTTGTTTAGTCTTCGAATTCATCAAATCATTTCTTTGATTTCGATCACCTTGTGGTGACATTTTTCACAACATTTGAAATTGCGCTAATCTCGTTTAAATTATCTATATTTTTAGTAAATATTTGTAATAAAATATTAAATAGTAGGTATTAATATTATTTTTAGGTATTAAGGGTATTATCAAGACAGGTATTGGATAGCATAGCCTTAGTTAGGCATGGACTGATCACCTATGCTTAAACAAGGCAGCACTAACCAATATCCAACCATGATAATAACTATTTAATATATAAATTAAGTCATCATACTTATTTAGTAAATTTCAATTATATATATAAAAATATTTTTATATTATATATATAGAAATATATATACTTTGTACTATAAAGAGAAGATCTATTTTCATAAAACAATCAAAGGGACAAATAAAATTATCTAAATAATTGTCTAAGTATTCATGAACAAGACATATTATAAATAAATGTTCATCTTGATTAATATTTCACAACTATTAAATACTTATAGAAATATTCTTTTATAAAATATATATATATATATATATATATATATATATATATATATATAATAAAACATCAAATGTTATTTACGCAAGCCAATATTTAAGTATGCTTGATATTAGAATAAACATTTATTATTTTACTTTTATGATTTAAAATACCATATTATAAAATCTTATAGTTAAACATACTTGATTTTAAAAATGATAATCGTGTGTTCTAGAATATTGGGTAAACCTATTTATAAAACATATATCATGATTTTATCAAAATTACTACGGGTTTTAATATCTTAAACCTATCTATATATATTTATTATTTTACTTTAAGATAACATAAAAGGAAAAGGTATTTAATGAATCAAAATATCACCTATCAAATCTTTTGATTAAAATCATCTAAATACAATTATGTATTAAGACAAAAATACACTAACTTTATTATCTTTTCATATATTCTTACAAATCACCCATCTAAGCACATTGAATTTCTCATATCATAATTTACTATTTGACAAATCATTCTTCATGCTTTTATTTCATTTTGAACCCGTCAATTCTAAGTCTTCCTCAGTTGTCAATCAAATAAGATTTCTTTTGATAAAGAATTTTATTGATTCCAAAAGTCCTTCACATTTATTTTAAAATCTATTGATCATATATCTTTTGGCTTGAACCTAGTCACTTTGAAAATTATATCATTTCATCTCATTCGTTTGTCATCGATTTCTTGAACTAATTCAGTTGAACCATTGAATCATATTTATTGTACCACCCGTATTCACAAAATTTGATATTTTAATTCTGTGTTATCTTCCTTAATATTATTTTTATTGACTAAAATATGACATAAGTCTAAAGGAAATATCGTAACCCAAATCTCGAGGACGAGATTTTAAACAAGGTGGGGAGGATGTAACATACCAATTTTTATCATATAAATTATAAGGTTTGGTTAAATTTATTAACCACTATTAACTAGTAACTAGTTTATTTTTAATATAAATATTCAACCCAAATAGTTTTAAACACTATTTTATATAGTTGGTTGAAATATTATTCTAAATTAATTGGCCTGTATCTGGGTGACCTTTATAATAAAATAAAAGTATATAAAAACTTATATTATTAGACAGGTAACCTACGGGTAGATTGACCGTAAAAATATGAAGTTCCTAGATGGGCCTAGGAACCGTATAATAAATTAAATTATAAAATACATGGTATTTTGAACCTACTCTATTTTTAATAAAACTTAGACCCAAATGTAGACAAAAATATACTCGTTCCAAAGACATATTTATTATTTTATAAAACGTCATATTTTAGAAGTTATACGCGCCAAATAAGTGAAGCTGTTGAATTAATTATAATAATAAAATAATATTAAAATGTAAAAACAAAACATTTGAAAAAGAAGTGTACGTATACACTTGAAAAACAAAATAATAGTAAAATAATTTAAAATATATATGAATTTAATTGTTGAATTGTTTACGTGTAAGGATAGAATCAAATTAATAAAATAAAATAATAAACTTCACATCTGTTGCTTTACGTGGACTATAAACAAATAAAATACATTTAAAATTTTAACTAAAATATTCAGTTGTATTATGTTGGTGATACGTGTCTCCATTTTAAACCATTGTCGTGCACTTGCTCTCAACGATATACAGAGCCATTCAAACTTTAATTCTACTTCCATTCTTTCTTTCGTTCTAACCCCCTTGTCTCTTCTATATTCAATTTTTTCTTTTAATATTTCACACCATTATACTTCAAAGCGCTGTCTCATTTTAAGTATTGTAACTCCCAATCACCACTACCCTTTCCGATTGATCTGAGTCCCATAACGCATGTCAGGGCTCTGCCCAACTAAGTTCGTTGGGATTCTGTCTCGGGACATCGGGACAAGGTTGATTTAGGGGTACTAGACTTACCACGAGTGCATTATATATTTTTAATAACTCAAAAGTTATACCCAAAATTTATACCAGGAGTTTTTCTAGTTGAACCCTAAAGTTACACAGTGGGTCCATTCCTTTTTCTCACCATTTTATTCTCTTTTTGTAATTTACCCAAAACTATTATTTATTATTCTATTCTCATCAAAAGTCATATCTACTATTTTATTTACTCAATAGGAAACCCTAATTGAGACACCCAAGTAATCCTGCACAACTCCTAAAAATTTAATAACAATCAGAATCGGGATCAGGGCCCCTAAAACTCAGAGGGGGCAATCCCCATTCGATATTATCTTCAAAGTCTGTTGTCAAAATTTAATTTTAATATTTCATCGACTCAGCAAGCCTACACCCACACGTGGCCACCCTATAGTGAAAATGTGTCCCTTACGGACCGTAAGGGATTAGGCTTACGGTCTGTAAGCCTGTTAAAATTGGTGTATAAATAGCAGGCATCGGGACTTGATTTCTTGCATTTGTACGACGATCAAATTCAATTGGTACGTCGAGATATAGCCGAAACAGTCTCCAAATCACTAATTAGTAGAGGGGGGTGCTGCTACGATACAGGGTATTAACTCGATCGCTATTACGATTCATTTTCCGACCGATCAATATATCCAATGGATGTTTAAGTGCCACCCACATTAGGGTTATACTTTGTCGTTCGTCGTTAATTCGATGGATGTTTAAGTATCGTACTTTGTCGTTCGTCGTTAAATCGATGGATGTTTAAGTATCGCACTTTGTCGTTCGTTGTGAGAATTTGATCTCGTGAGTTATCGTAATTGTTGTATTAAGTTACCTACCTAGTTCGTATGCACTAGGTTATAAGGCTAAATCAATAGGCTAAGCTCTGCCTGTGTAAATCTGCAATATATCAAGGCTTATCTGTAGATTAAACTTTGGCCGTATGAATCTGCATGATTATAATGTGAGTCATTCTCTTTTTATTAAATGTTTTACAATACTCCAAATTATTTTGAGAATTATAATTACAGTGATTAAGTTGATGTAATCACCAAATTACAGCCAGTATGTGGGGTATTGTGCACATTACTACTGTTTTTATCACAATTAGGTGGGCGAACCTAAAATTTAGTGATCCGTCATTCATTGGGGCAACCAATGGTGATATGACCACTATCACAGATCCGGTCGAGTGACAAATACTGTGGGTAGTTGGTTGATATCAGGAAACATATGTAAAAGATCTTAATACTGTAAATTATAACAAATGAGTCGTTTTAGTAAACTGAATGATTCACTCAGTATTTCCCGCTGACAAAACCTTTTTAAAACGCGTTTCAGGTAATTACAGTAGATTGGAGTAAGGATTGGATCCGGCACTAAAAGACTTCAAGAAGTGGCTTATTTTATTAATTAAATCAAATTAAGAAATATTGTTTTTTATTAAAAGCTACCTTTGTAACAATGGAATTTATTCCATCTATTTAAATAAAATCCGGTGTTTCTAAACTCTGATATTTTTCCTAACTCACGGTCCTGATGAAATTTCCGCTGCAATGTTTATCAAAAATAATCACCGGTACCACTGGACTTCTCGCGGCTCCCGATTCCGGCCAGGATGGGGTCGGGGGACGTGACAATATGCTATCTGTTGTCAAGTTTATTGCATGCTATTGTGTCTAGTGGATCCACGGCTGACTAGGTTCCCCACGGCCATGGGTTGTAGCCTAGTATCGCCAACAGTATTAGACTCGCTTCTCGGAGCTTGAGACTAATGCACGCTATTATCAGGAGTCTATTTTTTTGGTTGTTTGTGTTGTTATTGGTGGCGTATTCTTGGTTGGTAAATTTGGATTTATGGATATGTTTACTATGTTGATGATATGAGACCATTTACACACTAACTTTGAGGTGCATGTTAAAAATATTTTTTTTTATAAAGAAATAAATAAAAAAACTGTTTTCTATAAAACAGAGGAAATTATTCACCAACATATTTGTTGACCCAAAAATATATTTTTCTAACGTGGTGCAGGTTTTCAAAGTTGATGATCAATTGATGTGGACACGTAGCATGGGCCTTAGGAAAATAAATTGAAATCTTGATATGTTTGTTTTGAACAATGTATGAACAATTTTGATTATTATATGATATGTGACTATTTAAATGGATATGCTTTAAATTTTGAAACAATAATTAATTGTCATGAACTATGGGCAATCATCATGCCCCGTACCTTTCCGCTGCGGGTCGGGGTGTGACAGATTGGTATCAGAGCCAATGACTATAGGGAATTAAGATAGGTTATTAGACCTTTAGACTTTCTCTATAGTCGATTAGGTACCTTAGGTACCTTGTGTGCTTAATTGTTTGATTGTCTTAGCTAAAAAAAATATTTAAAGTGCCCATGATTTAAATTTTCTAATGTCACACACATATGCATGTGAGCACACCAAATTGTTATATGCTAAGTATTATATTCCATAAATGACAAAATGTACCTTATTATTAAACTGTAGTTTATTATTTCTTTTTCCATGTCACGTTGCACACACCTTAAACTATATACGAATATTCAACATTCTAATTCTTGTTCCTATATATCTAAAGTCTTGAATCAATTCATTTTCTTTAATGCATTTCAATTATTCATGAGTTTGATTTCATTTTATTTTTAAGTTTCAAATTTCAATTGATATTTCACTCTCGTCAAAGTGAGTTCTTGTGATGGACATGTAGTAACTGAAGGTTTATGTACCGGTAGTCGGGACGTCCTGTCTAGGCTGGCATTCGTATAAATCCAATTAACGGACCAGTTTGCCTACCTGGGGACTATCGATGAGAGTACCGATACCTATTAGGCCAAAGCATGTCACACCAAACGTCACGTGAACTAACAACACTTTGATATGTCAAACGTGTCCATGTTAATTCATGCATACTATCCTAAACATCGTTTTACAACACCCCAAAATTTATTTCATTTATTGATTTACGATTTTCTTCGAGTTAAGTTGTACGTCAATGGATAGATATATGAGGACCATGCGAAAGCTCGGTAATTGCGGGTGCACACGTAATTACAAAAGTGACGCACGGAAGTCACACTAAACCTTATGATGAGCCAACCTATGACTTTCAATATTTTATGATGAAATATTATCATAAGTTTTATTATCTTATATTATTCCACGTGGTTATTATATTGTTTCATATATAAACCACCAGAATAAATCCTTAAATATTCCACGAGATTCTAATGAACTTTCTTTAAACAAATCACCCTAATCCTATTGTAATTTGTCAAAGGGTTAGACTTTTGTTACCCTTTGATGCTTCATAATATTTTCATGAGATTTGTATTCTTGAATCATAGGATTTTCCCTAAGTTCCATGATTTCACAAATCTATGAATCCTAACCATCTGACCATCAATTCTCGTTATGGGCTATACGTTTTACTTAAGTTGTCCCTCGCGTATTCCGCCTTATCGTCGTCGTCGTCAACCGAGGATTTCCAACCGCCGAATGGCAGCTTTGATAGCTGAACAAATGGCCGTAATTATTCCTACAATAGTCGTTCAAGTTCAACAGGCACTCAAACGCCCACGTTTCCACGAATCAAATCGAAGAGGCTGAAGCTGAACCGTCCTCACCCGATAACAATCATCAAAGGAGTGAAACCAACCATGATTACGCCATACCAGCTATTCCGCTACACCAGGTTGCCCCTAATCCTGTACCTAACAGAAAACCTTATTGCGGATGTGACACCTGTGTCACTACGACCATCAAACAAATACCAAGCCGATGAAATATCGTATTTCATACTTGGGATCTTGTATAAATATGTGTATCTATTGCACATATCAATTCTTGTTCAATTTCAAACTTTACATCGCTTTCTTGAGAATTATACGCAACCTGGTGCGTAAAATTACTCAGTTTAATGCGACAAATACTCCGGGACATCAACATATACTTAACATACCTTAAATAACCTTTACATAACTTAGAAATAAGTTTTGAAGGCTTTGGTATGGCAAAAACAAGTTAATTCGCTTACAGGGACTAAACTTGACAAACTGCGAAAGTATGCCAATTTGAACTGTAACGAACATTCCGGAACATGTCCATAAGTTAAACATACCATAAATATCCTTTACATAGCTTAGAAATAGGCTTTGAGGGGTTTGGTATGCTAAAACAAACTTTTGGATCATTCAGGGACTAAAAGTGTCAAAAAGTGCACAAGTTTGCACTTTCGCGCATAACTTACGTTCTGAATACATCCGGACATCCAAAAATTTATGTAAACATTATAATATTATGCCTTAGTGTTTGGCATGAGAAAAATCCATTCGTCGCGTCATTTGGATCGTCTTTCGCGCTTATGCGCATTCCGTCGTAATTAACCGAACATCGCGATCGTACGGCCAAACGAACCGACATCCGGAATATTTTTGAGCATATTTCAAGTCCCCTACACTTTAACTTCATCTTAGAGCCTTGAAATGAGGTTAACGGGGCTTAAAAGTGCCAAAAATGGGCCAAATTGCATGTTTCTGAAGTGCAGGGACTAAAACTGAAAATTCTGGTCTGTGACCCTCAGGCGGGGCGCGTAAGGATTGCCCAAATCCTTACGCGGGGCGCGTCAGACTCCCAGAACAGATAAGATCAGCTAATCAGCAAATTTCAGCTGGTTTAACCACAACCACATGTTTTAAACTTGCCCTTTCAGCTCACTAAGGGGTATTTTCAGTAACCACAAGTTTACGACAAGTGTACGCGCAAGATTCAATCACGTTTTTCAAGAAACGATCCTAACGGTTCGGGAAATACTATGAATACCCCACCCCCATTCTTGCAAAAACTCAAACAATCTGATCAAGAGCTCTAAGTTGGAACCTTTGTTTCATACCTGAGCCATTTTGATCTAGATTAGCATTCGGGGACCCTCCGTAAGTATTCTTTCGTTCTTTTATTCGCTTTTCGAGTCCGAAAGTCAACGTTTTGTTGACTTTCTGCATTGACCAGCCTATGGTCAACCCGAAGTTCATGGAACTTCATAACGTGAGTGTGATCACGATGGTTACAGTCCGTAGTGACTATACCTACTGATTACCACGTTATCTAGGCTCAGTGACGAGTCGTAGTTTCGGCCAAAATGTGCATTCTTGCATATTTTGTAACCAAACTACTCATGAGCATCAAAGCCGTTTGTTTTGATGCCAAACCTGTTTTCTAATCTTAGTTAAGCATGTTCTAACATGCTTAGCTCGTCACTTTTAGTATAGTGCTTATATAGGGTCGTAAGGTAAGCGATCTAAACCGTCGCTTATACTTTCGAACCCGACCTATTTGGTCGATCATTAGGATCCGACCAAACACATTAGGTGACCATAGCTATAACCTTCCGAGGTTATGCCTTGTGGTCACGATGTTAGGCGTTCCAAACGCGTTCTACGCGAACGACGCGTAAAGGTAGCATAAGCTACCTAAACGGGTCGTAATGGATCGTAAGCACTTAGGTTAGGTTTCATTGTAGTATGTCGGCTTTGTTAAACCATATTTCACGAGTCTCCATACTCGTTTGGTTACGAACCCGCATACTATCCGATCCTTCCGATTTTGGTCCGGTATATTAATATAGCTACCTATTAGGTGCCGTTTGATATCCCGTGATCTCTAGCATTATTTGATTATTATACAAGGAATTCAAAGCAATCTCAGATGAGTACACTGAACCCCTCTTTTACCGTTTTCCAAACTGTTTTGGGGTGAAAAACATGTGCCTACCTGTTACTTTCATGTTTTCCATGTTTTCACATCATATTGTCACACCCCCAAAATCCACATGCGGAGTACCACCGCTTGGAGGCGTGACTGACCAGGATCTTAACCATCAATCACATTGAACTCATAAGAATAGGTGAATAATACTTTCATTTATAAACAACAAGTGTTACAATATTACAATGTTTCACAGTTTACAGCGGAAGCATATTTAAATCAATGAGTGTTTATAAAACCACATGTAAGTTCTTAGTTCTTGTGTTGCGTTTCCATGTGTCTCGACCCATGAACACTCCAGCTTCCCAGACAGCAAGTTCCTTGGATATGCACCTATAAGCCTGCAAGGCATGTAATAGAGAGTCAACAACAATGTTGAGCGAGTTCACAGTTGGATGTTCGTTTTAAGTGTTTTACGAAAACATAGTTTGTCTTAAGTTGGCTTACATGCCGTGGGGGTTTCCCATAATTGAAAACATGATTAACCAGTTTACCCTGTTTCCCAAACATATTCATAGATGGTGGGGGTTTCCCAAGTGAAATGTTTATTGTTTAGTTATAGTATCCGTATTGTGAGCCTTGTGTTCGTTCATTAAGTCATATATCGTATTAGTTCGTATCACAGCCCTCTAGGCATGTATGCGAAGATTAGGGAAAGTTCTCAAGTATTCTAGACTAGGTATGTTTGTATCGCGGCCACCCGGCACCTGTGCGAAGTTTTAGTGTATAGTTCGCAGCCTTCCTAGGCATGTGTGCGAAGATTAGTCATATTATCGCAGCCAACCCTGGCATGTGTGCGAAGATCAGTCATATTATCGCAGCCAACCCCGGCGTGTGTGCGAAGATCAGTTCTATAAGCATCACTAGTCTAGCAGTATCTTAACCAATCACCTTCCTCAACCGAGGATCATATCACTACGTTCCATTATCTAGAGAAGTACAAATAAATAAATCAATCCCATTCCCACCCTGGGAACCCCATGCCTTGGCTGTGTGAACTCACCTTGGTTTGCTCGGTATGACAAGTTATGTGCTCACGTTAATCAATCAATCAATCAAGGCCTAAGGTAATGCATTTACTCACAGTCAGTTCATGTTCGTAATGATTCGCATGCAAGTAATATCACAGTATAATACAGAGTGTGCTTAGCAGTTAGCATCTTATATTCATGTAAACCGTAAATCAAGTTCATGCAACTTCTTGTTTCACATAAGAGCTTTCTCAGTTAATTCCAACATAGTTATCCATTGACATACCTAACCGAGTTAACAGGTTTTACTTAACAGAGTTAACAGCTAATAAAATTATTGTGTGTCAGTCGTTCAACGAAATCACATACAACTCACAAAGCTCAGACTTTGCCTTCAATAAGAACTCGGACACACTTAAACAAGTAACAACTAGGACTCTAAGCATATATCCATTAAAAGTCGAACAACACTTAAATCAATTAAACTCGGTCAAGTAACATCATCAAAAAGGGTCGGACCATGTCTATTAATATCAAAAGTCGGACACCCTTGTTTCATTTAACAAAAGTCGGACATAGCAAGAACATCTCAAAACTCGGACGTGGGGGGGGGGGCTTCCCCTTCAAAAAGTCGGACAATGTGGGGATCCTCTCAAACTCGGACACCCTTTCTTGTGATCTCAAAGATCGGACCAAATAACACATGAAAGAAAGTCGGACCATGCTCTTTAAAAGTCGGACCATCCAATCATCAAAGTTCGGACCTTAGATTAGCAAGAAACTCGGACCTTTATGCTTTCATTCTTATAGTTCGGACACTTTGCTTATTTGGTTAAACTTCGGACTCCTATAATCATAACTAAAAGTCGGACCTTGTGTTTTGTTCAAGGTTCGGACAATGCATGATGTTAATAAAAAGGTCGGACATCATTATTTATACAAAGTTCGGACTAGTGTTTTCATTATAACAATTCGGGAATCACCTTTATAATCTTCGGACTACTAGGGTATAGTCAAAACTCGGACATTACATCACATCTAAGGTTCTGACTCAAAACCCTTAACACGCACAGAAACGTAAAATAATAATGTAACAGTTACATTCTAATGTTCATACGATCAAAACCCTACTTCATACATTGCATAGCAAAAATCAATTCAACAATTAACATCTTCATCATATCAAGCAGATTGGCATCAGGCAATCGATTAAACATACAACCATAATCATTACACGATAAATCAGAATTGGTCGTAAGCACAGAACCACCATATGAAGAACTAGGGTTTACAAGAATCACACAATCAAGAATCAACACAACAAACAATCAAATAATCAATAAACAATTACCTTGTATTGATTCTAGAGAAAGTGTGGAATCAAGAGTGATGAAGAACTTGTGCCAATGATGAGAATGATGATGATTGCCAGAGAATTAGAGAATATGAGAGTATGCTTAATTTCTTGAGTGGTGATTAGTGAAAGGAATTAGGGTTAAGAATGATTTAAGTTTCACTATTCGCACAAAGCACCCTAAAGAATTATCTATCACATATTTCATGCACAAGATATACAATTTACAGTTTCACCACCACATTTAAGTATTCGCCAAATCATTCACAAGTAACACATACACATGCACAATTACAATACACTTTATTGTGTCACGTATACAGTTTCATCGTAAACCAATTGTGCAAATAAACAACCAAACAACCAATGAACGTGCAATAACGCGAAATAGAAATCTTGGAAACTCGAGTTGTCACATTATCCCCAACTTGAAAGAAATTTCGTCCCGAAATTTAGCATGCGGTTACTGAGGAAGCTAGGTAAGTTGTATCGTTTACTGGTTTTCCTGGGGTGTCACATCATCCCCCCGTTGATTTGGAATTTCGTCCCGAAATTCTGTAGTAGTAGCTTCAGCCTCAGTAGTGGTCGCACGGTTTCCGAATAACTGGGGATACTTGAGTTTCATCTGATCTTCTCGTTCCCAGGTATACTCTGGGCCACGACGGGAGTTCCAACGAACTCGTACAAGAGGTATTCTAGTGTTCCTGAGGACCTTGACATCCCGGTCCGTGATTTCAACTGGTTCCTCGACGAACTGCAACCGCTCGTCGATAGTGAGTTCCTTAAAAGGAACTATGAGGGTCTGCACCGAGTTCAGCTGGTAGGTTTAGTCTGTAGGCTACTTTGCCTATTCTTTCAGTGATTTTGAACGGTCCAACATACCGTGGATTGAGCTTGCCTCGTTTACCAAAACGAACCACACCCTTCCAGGGTGAGACTTTGAGTAGCACTCGATCCCCAACTTGGAACTCGAGCGGTTTTCTGCGTTTATCAGCGTAGCTCTTCTGGCGATCACGAGTTGCCGCCATGCGTTGTCGTATCTGTGCTATTTGTTCAGTAGCATCAACTACCATTTCTGGACCTGTAATCTGACTATCTCCCACCTCTGCCCAACAGAGAGGTGACCGACATTTACGTCCGTACAATGCCTCGAATGGAGCGGCTTGTATGCTGGTGTGGTAACTATTATTGTACGAAAACTCCACTAAAGGGAGGTGTTTTTCCCAGCTGTTGCCGAAATCGATAACACACGCCCGAAGCATGATTTCTAGGGTTTGAATCGTGCGCTCAGACTGCCCATCCGTCTGAGGGTGATAAGCTGTGCTCATGTCTAATCGAGAGCCAAACGCTTTGTGCACTGCTTACCATAGTTCTAATGTGAATCGTGCATCCCGATCCGAAATAATAGAGGTTGGCACCCCGTGCCTCGAAACAACTTCTTTCAAGTAGATGTCTGCTAATGTAGAGAACTTATCTGTTTCTTTGATAGCCAAGAAATGAGCAGACTTTGTGAGTCGATCTACGATCACCCAAATAGTATCATTCCCGCGCTGGGATCTAGGCAGGCCAGTAATAAAATCCATGGAAATTTCTTCCCATTTCCACTGTGGTATCCTGGGTTGCTGAAGTAGGCCTGAGGGTTTCTGGTACTCTGTCTTGACTCTCGCACAAGTCAAACATTTGCCGACGTAAGTTGCAATGTGGGCCTTCATACTAGGCCACCAATATGTAGTTCCAATATTGTGGTACATTTTATCCGAACCTGGATGTACCGAGTAGCGAGACTTATGAGCTTCATCCATCACAAGTTCTCGTAACCCGCCATATAGTGGTACCCAAATACGCCCTGTTACATAGTAGGCGCCGTCTTCCTTTTGTTCTAATCGTTGCCTTGAGCCGCGTAAGGCTTCAGCCTTTACGTTTTCTGTTTTTAATGCTTCTACCTGAGCATCTCGTATCTGTGTAGGAAGATCAGACTGAATAGTAAGCTGCAAAGCTCGTACACGCCTAGGTAGAGTGTCTTTTCGACTGAGAGCGTCAGCCACAACATTGGCTTTACCTGGATGGTACTTGATAGCGCATTCGTAATCATTAAGTAACTCGACCCATCGTCGTTGATGCGTATTCAATTCCTTCTGCTTGAAGATATGCTCGAGACTCCTGTGATCGGTGTAGATAGTGCACTTGGTACCGTACAGGTAGTGTCGCCATATCTTGAGCGCGAAAACAACAGCTCCTAGCTCTAAGTCGTGCGTCGTGTAGTTCCGTTCATGAACTTTGAGTTGCCACGAAGCGTAGGCAATAACTTTATCCCGCTGCATCAATACACAACCAAGCCCCTGTATCGATGCGTCACAATAGACCACAAAATCATCCGTGCCCTCTGGCAATGAGAGAATAGGTGCGTTGCATAGCCTATCCTTTAAGTACTGAAAAGCGGTTTCCTGAGAATCTCCCCAACGGTAGGTGACACCATTCTGTGTCAGTAGTGTAAGCGGTTGTGCGATCTTCGAGAAAATCTTTGATGAATCGTCTGTAGTACCCCGCCAAACCCAAGAATTGGCGTATTTCCGTTGGTGTACGCGGTGCAGGCCAGTTCCTGATCGAATCTACCTTGGATGGATCAACATGAATCCCATCCCTGTTCACCACATGGCCTAAGAAGTGGACTTCACGAAGCCAGAAGTCGCATTCTGAAAATTTGGCGTACAGTTGTTCCTTTCGAAGAAGTTCCAAGATAAGACGTAAGTGCTGCTCGTGTTCCTCCTGACAATTGGAGTAGATCAGAATGTCGTCGATGAAGACAATGACGAACTTGTCTAGATAGGGTTTGCACACCCTGTTCATAAGATCCATGAAAACTGCAGGCGCGTTCGTAAGCCCAAATGGCATGACTAGAAACTCGTAGTGTCCGTAGCGAGTTCTGAATGCTGTCTTGGAGACGTCCTCATTCCCGGATTCTCAGCAGGTGGTAATCCTGACCTCAGGTCTATCTTGGGGTAGTAGCTTGACCCTTGCAACTGGTCGAATAAATCATCAATTCGTGGAGGAGGATAGCGGTTCTTCACCGTCACTTTGTTGAGTTCTCGATAATCATAACACGTGCGGAAAAGCTTCTCTTCACGGTATAACGGGGGCTCCTTAAAGCGAAAACTAGATCCGACGAAACTCGAGTCCATTAATTCCTGAAGCTGCTTAGGCAGTTCCTGCGACCTTCCTGGTGTAAGGTAATAAGATGTACTAATAACAAAGGCTACTCCTAGCATGATATGGGTCTGACATCCCACTTGACAATGTGTAGATAAACCTGACAGTTCTTCTGGTAACACTTAGGGAGAAGTCACGTACAATTGAGGAATCCTCGATCCTCCTTTCCTTGGTCTTGACATCTGCGTTGAGGGTTAACATTGCAGGGTAATTCTTCCGTAGACACTCCTGGCCCTTCTTGCTGGAATGAAGTTAACCGTTGTACCACTCTAACACGCTGCAAGAGGTAACATTTCTCGTACAAGGTTTTCTCCTCACTGAGCGTATGCATATGATATCTGGGTAGCCAGTCCACATGGCTACTGCGTCAAATCTATCAAGGGTAGCAGAAGGATGGTCGACGCTGATCACTTGTCCCACAAGGTCGAGTTTGCATTCCTACACCCATATGAGGTTTCAATAGGCTCGCCATCTGTCGTTTCCATAGCAGGTTCGGTTTCGAGATGTACTAAAGTTGAGCCGAACAGTGACGAAGTGAATTATTACTAAGAGCACGAAGACCACCATGTTGTTACAGTATTGGTGTTGTCCATACCAATCCTAATTACCCATCGCGAGTACCACATCCAGTGTTGTTGCTACTGCTACTAGAGCTCCCAAATCTGCCATTGTTCCTTGGGTTGATGATGTTTTAACTTAACCCGTACATAGGTCGGTAAGGTGCTACGCTCATCCTCCTGTCTGTCGTCGTTACGAGTGGTTCAAGTGGTTCGCTATCTGATACGAGAGTGTTGCGGAAGTGATCACACTTCGGAATTCGGAGACGTCAATCCATGAGTTTCAGAAAACGAGGAGGAGTAGGGTAAATTTCATTCAATCATTCGACACGAGGACATCCAACTCAGGGACGTTCGTATAAGCACCTAACATTCTACACGGTTCGCTAGATGTTCTAATGGGTGTTCAGGTAACACTCGACAACATCGAGTTTCGAAAGAATCCAACGATAATGGAGAAGTTCACGTTTAAGTTTGAGTAGGGAGACAATTACTGCTATGGCCCCTATAGGTTGGTTATGTTTCATATTGATCAAATAACAGGACAGAACCCCTTTTCCACTTGTTAAGCCTTACTAGGACTCACATGCACCCCACATTATTATTATGTGTGCACCCACAATAATATTGTGATTTGCATGTTCATCTCAGCTCCTTTTAACTCATGTCAAATGGTTCCCCACACTCAAGTAGGAATCAAGAGTATCACATAGCGTAGGTTATGAAGGTTTAGGGAAAGACCACCCTATCGGTCACTTATTACGTGGATGTGTTCATGAATTCATATTGGTATGCTAAACGTGCAATCCATGCAATATCGTAGGTAGGTGTTCACTAGTTATGTAGTACAATGAGTATAAGAAAGACGAACATTGCAATCTGGAGCTGAGTGTCATGGTCGTATTCCCGTTTTCAGAATCTGTCCGGTTATAGTCTGGTTTTACAAAAACAGTTTCCCCTTTTTAAAACCAAGTTCACTATAACCAATGGCTCTGATACCAATCTGTCACACCCCCAAAATCCACATGCGGAGTACCACCGCTTGGAGGCGTGACTGACCAGGATCTTAACCATCAATCACATTGAACTCATAAGAATAGGTGAATAATACTTTCATTTATAAACAACAAGTGTTACAATATTACAATGTTTCACAGTTTACAGCGGAAGCATATTTAAATCAATGAGTGTTTATAAAACCACATGTAAGTTCTTAGTTCTTGTGTTGCGTTTCCATGTGTCTCGACCCATGACCACTCCAGCTTCCCAGACAGCAAGTCCCTTGGATATGCACCTATAAGCCTGCAAGGCATGTAATAGAGAGTCAACAACAATGTTGAGCGAGTTCACAGTTGGATGTTCGTTTTAAGTGTTTTACGAAAACATAGTTTGTCTTAAGTTGGCTTACATGCCGTGGGGGTTTCCCATAATTGAAAAACATGATTAACCAGTTTACCCTGTTTCCCAAACATATTCATAGATGGTGGGGGTTTCCCAAGTGAAATGTTTATTGTTTAGTTATAGTATCCGTATTGTGAGCCTTGTGTTCGTTCATTAAGTCATATATCGTATTAGTTCGTATCGCAGCCCTCTAGGCATGTATGCGAAGATTAGGGAAAGTTCTCAAGTATTCTAGACTAGGTATGTTTGTATCGTGGCCACCCGAAACCTGTGCGAAGTTTTAGTGTATAGTTCGCAGCCTTCCTTGGCATGTGTGCGAAGATTAGTCATATTATCGCAGCCAACCCTGGCATGTGTGCGAAGATCAGTCATATTATCGCAGCCAACCCCGGCGTGTGTGCGAAGATCAGTTCTATAAGCATCACTAGTCTAGCAGTATCTTAGCCAATCACCTTCCTCACCCGAGGATCATATCACTACGTTCCATTATCTAGAGAAGTACAAATAAATAAATCAATCCCATTCCCACCCTGGGAACCCCATGCCTTGGCTGTGTGAACTCACCTTGGTTTGCTCGGTATGACAAGTTATGTGCTCATGTTAATCAATCAATCAATCAAGGCCTAAGGTAATGCATTTACTCACAGTCAGTTCATGTTCGTAATGATTCGCATGCAAGTAATATCACAGTATAACACAGAGTGTGCTTAGCAGTTAGCATCTTATATTCATGTAAACCGTAAATCAAGTTCATGCAACTTCTTGTTTCACATAAGAGCTTTCTCAGTTAATTCCAACATAGTTATCCATTGACATACCCAACCGAGTTAACAGGTTTTACTTAACAGAGTTAACAGCTAATAAAATTATTGTGTGTCAGTCGTTCAACGAAATCACATACAACTCACAAAGCTCAGACTTTGCCTTCAATAAGAACTCGGACACACTTAAACAAGTAACAACTAGGACTCTAAGCATATATCCATTAAAAGTCGAACAACACTTAAATCAATTAAACTCGGACAAGTAACATCATCAAAAAGGGTCGGACCATGTCTATTAATATCAAAAGTCGGACACCCTTGTTTCATTTAACAAAAGTCGGACATAGCATGAACATCTCAAAACTCGGACATGGGGGGGGGGGCTTCCCCTTCAAAAAGTCGGACAATGTGGGGATCCTCTCAAACTCGGACACCCTTTCTTGTGATCTCAAAGATCGGACCAAATAACACATGAAAGAAAGTCGGACCATGCTCTTTAAAAGTCGGACCATCCAATCATCAAAGTTCGGACCTTAGATTAGCAAGAAACTCGGACCTTTATGCTTTCATTCTTATAATTCGGACACTTTGCTTATTTGGTTAAACTTCGGACTCCTATAATCATAACTAAAAGTCGGACCTTGTGTTTTGTTCAAGGTTCGGACAATGCTTGATGTTAATAAAAAGGTCGGACATCATTATTTATACAAAGTTCGGACTAGTGTTTTCATTATAACAATTCGGGAATCACCTTTATAATCTTCGGACTACTAGGGTATAGTCAAAACTCGGACATTACATCACATCTAAGGTTCTGACTCAAAACCCTTAACACGCACAGAAATGTAAAATAATAATGTAACAGTTACGTTCTAATGTTCATACGATCAAAACCCTACTTCATACATTGCATAGCTAAAATCAATTCAACGATTAACATCTTCATCATATCAAGCAGATTGGCATTAGGCAATCGATTAAACATACAACCATAATCATTACACGATAAATCAGAATTGCTCGTAAGCACAGAACCACCATATGAAGAACTAGGGTTTACAAGAATCACACAATCAAGAATCAACACAACAAACAATCAAATAATCAATAAACAATTACCTTGTATTGATTCTAGAGAAAGTGTGGAATCAAGAGTGATGAAGAACTTGTGCCAATGATGAGAATGATGATGATTGCCAGAGAATTAGAGAATATGAGAGTATGCTTAATTTCTTGAGTGGTGATTAGTGAAAGGAATTAGGGTTAAGAATGATTTAAGTTTCACTATTCGCGCAAAGCACCCTAAAGAATTATCTATCACATATTTCATGCACAAGATATACAATTTACAGTTTCACCACCACATTTAAGTATTCGCCAAATCATTCACAAGTAACACATACCCATGCACAATTACAATACACTTTATTGTGTCACGTATACAGTTTCATCGTAAACCAATTGTGCAAATAAACAACCAAACAACCAATGAACGTGCAATAATGCGAAATAGAAATCTTGGAAACTCGAGTTGTCACACATATACCTGCTATGTTCGTTAGTACATATTAGTACATGATTTCGCTACATTTCATGCTATGTATGCCCATTGTGTGCGTACTTAGTACATTGCTTTACAATACATTTCATGCTATGTATGCCCATTGTGTGCGTACTTAGTACATTGCTTTACAATACATTTCATGCTACGTACGCCCATTGTGTGCATACGTAGTACATTGTTACACATTGCATTTCTGTTGCATATGCTCGTCCAGCATATGAACACATTATACTACATTTTGAACCGTTGTACTCTACAATACATTTCATGCTACGTACGCCCATTGTGTGAATACGTAGTACATTGTTTCACATTGCATTTCTGTTGCATATGCTCATCCAGCATATGAACACATTATACTACATTTTGAACCGTTGTAACCATTTGACTATGTGAACCGTCTTAACCCTTCGATTATATGAACCGTTTGTAACCATTGAACCGTGTAAACCAGTTGTATCCGTTGACATGACTTACAGTTGACAATAGACATTTGACTATACATAAACATTTCTACCGTTGTTAAACATTTCATCTTGATGGTTTGGTTTGAGTAAGTGATTTAAGTAACGAGGCGTGTGTAATATGATACAAGCATGGTGGATACGCCGCTGGTACTTCCTATATATAAGTGTTTGTATGGTATTACATATCGTAGCGTTATTTAAATCATTTCAATTTGATACATAGAACATTTTATACAAATAACACGCTTTTCACAAGACACTGAATTACAAACAACATATCTTATACAAACTCATTTTTACATGGTTATTCAGTTAACCATGCATTGTTCTCTTATTTATACATATCATCTGATCTTACCGTTTTTCAAATGATTTACAAGACAAAGCAAATTACAAGGTTCATGACTAAACATTTTCTCAAACATAAGTCATGAATTCCGTTTTCACAAAACCAATGTATCTCACAGGCATTTTTATGCTGACGTACCTATTTTCACATGTGTTTTCAGGAGATGATGCATAGGACTTATCAAGACATACTTAGGCGGACCTGTGCCTTAGTGACTTAAAACGAGACAAGAACTAGTTAATTTATGTTATGTATTCTTTGGTTCTTGTTTAAGACAATGTAAACTTTCATGTTTGATTAATAAAACGAAACTTCGTTTACCATGGATTTGAAACATTTGATTCTGTTACAACACTCCCCGACATTTCCGCCACGTTTTGTATGTTCTACGTGGTCGGGGTGTGACAGCGGACATTTTCCACAATGCCCCACTTGTCGGCGCTATAACCCTCAAACAAAACCACCTATGGCACCACTTAATGTACTACATGTGATAACTCTATTTGACCAACCAAACACCCACCATATGATCCAACCGTATGTCCAACCCGACGCTCCAATAATTGATCAACCGACCGTACTTTACGGCACCCAACTCGTTCCTTACGATCGAGCCGGTCAAACCGAACTAGAGGACCAGGGTAACTAGAAGGCACGCGGATGAACATTCATCTAGATCCAAGACAACCATGACGCGGTCAGCAACACGACGGAATTTTATGCGATGAGTTATTGCGAATAAAATGTTTTCAGTTAAATTTTATATGAACTAGATTGAAATAAAAAAAAGATTGTTCCGAATTTCTAAGCACAAGTGTAATAATGTGAATTTTGGTTATATGTTTTGAACCTTAATGAGTCGTCTAATATGAGTTGAACGTCACAACCCTAACCAATATCGTAACCTATGCCCAGAGCTTGGAAAATTCGAGTCGAGGGCATATGGTGACGATAAAAAAAAATTTCTCTGATCTCAAAATTTGGTTTTATAAAATAATAATAAAATGTAATAAATATATATTGTAAATGTTCTACTTTAGGCCAAAAAAATGTTTTCCCTGAAGTTTAACCAAATATTTTTCTAAATAAACTAAGTTGCTTTTGTGCATGAAAAATTTAAAATACCAATGTGCTACACGGTAAAGTGTAAAAATAGTTAACAAAACGAAATGCACATGAGTTAAGTTAACAAATTTATGGGTTTCTTAATTTATCTTAGCTCCCTTCTACTTTTGTCCGAATCGTAATTATCGCCTGATTGATGGGCGTGTAAATCAATGCTACTACTTCATCTCCTCCACCATTTGACTTCACGTTTAGTTTTCCCTCATTAACGACTTTACCTGCTACTCTCACTTCGTATCCTTGGCGTTCGCACTAACGCCACTCGATACAAGTATCAACTCTTAATCAATACCGTTGATAGCTTGTGCCGTTGTCACGCTTTCAATGTTACTATTTGTCGTCGTTTTCATCCTTTAATCAGACATTTTTATGTATCACTATGTTATGCATTTATGATTTGTTTTATTGCTAGTTCATGTTATTGCAGTTCCACATCATCGCTCATCACGACTTACCTTTTCCCATAATTTGTGTGATGTGGGTATCGTCTCACTTATTCATAGAAGGACCCTTTTCCCCATAACTATGGATGTAGGTACTGCCACCATTTAGTCGCACCCTTTTTGGGTTCGAGACTCATACATTATTTGGTTGTGGTTTGGTTGTGGTTATTTAATTAGTAAGTTGAGTTGAGTCGTCGCATAGAACCAATCAAAACCGCTAACGAGGCCAATGAAACTTGATAAGGACATGGTGGATACGCCGTTGTTACTTCCTATATATAAGTGTTCTTATCAAACCATCAAAAGCCTCGTTAGATTGGTCGAGAGAGGAATCTATGTAAGTTGTGTTTGAGTCGTCAATCATGATTTGAATAACGATGTGGACGAAAATTTGATAGGGACATGGTGGATACGCCGCTGGTACTTCCTATACATAAGTATGTCTGTCAAATTTTCAAAAGCAACGTTAGACTAATCATGAGTGTTTTAGTTAGCTTGTTTTGGTTTTGTGATTGTAGATTCAAATTCTATGATTTCGCTAATCTAACTTAAATTGTCGCATTTTATGACAAATACATCAAGATCCTAGGTCGTGACACAGATTGTAGTTTTGGCATCACGGGTATCCTTTGCGACTCGATTGCAAACTCTTCAGTGTTACAGGACATCTTTGGGACATGATTTTCTCTTAAGCCGTAATTAATTCTCATTTGTTCATTTATGGGCTTCACGGGTGTAATGATCGTATGACCTATGACTGGCTTTCATTACTGCATCTTTGGCAATTAAGAGCGATTCTTCAATTGGGTATGTAACCCTGGCCAGGAACGCCACCGCCACAGTCTAATCTAAACCTTATCTCAGTTTGAGTGTAATATCAGCGACGTTAGGGCTCGTGTTTAACATTGATTTCTAACTACCCTAAAAAACAGCCTGATAGTAAGATTCGAGTTCCTAATAATACTAACAATCGAACCGACTTTATTAATGCCTATGGAAGACCCTCCACTTCATCCTATACGAGCAGTTTCCTTCTAATTTCGGGACGAAATTTTCAAAAGTTGGGGAGACTGTAACATCCGTCAAAATCGGACCTCCGAAATCCGACCCGGATTGCAAAACCGGACCATATTTGTTTAAAAAAAACTAATGTAACTATGAAGGAACTATAAGTTTATAATAATTTTAATGTACCTTTAGTTTGGTTATGAACTTTGATAAACAATATTAGTAAGTATATTATCTTAGAAAGTAATAAAAAATAGAACCGTACATATCATATGTTATAGTTAAAAATACCTATCTTTAAATTCATCATATTCCATAGTTAAAATAAGAAGGATGATTGGTTAGAAAGATGTTATTATTATGGTCTAATCTTATTTAATAACTTTTAACTAATTAAAACAACAATAAATGAGATGGTGTAATAGAAACACTTGAATGGAAAATTACTCGTTTCTTGCACCCCTTTAGTAGTTTGGAAAATTGTAACCCATGATGCCAATTACTACCATTAAATTGTAGAACCAATATTTTAATTGTTTGAGTTTCATTTTTGATTGTGACTACTTAACTTTCCACATGTCTCATGAAAACCACACCCTAGTGAAACTTTCCCCTCCCTCTCGACTCTATTATGTTTTCTACCCACAAGAAACCCATGAAGAAAACCACAAAAACAAGTTAGAACCAACAATAGCCATCTCCTCTCAAACCTAACCGAAACAAATTACTTGTAACTTTCTTCAATGAACTCAACATTAATTCTACTCCGTTTGAGGTAATTCTTGAGCCTAACTCGCTTTATTATTATTTTATTATGTATTTTTTTAAATTCTCTACAAAAGCCTCTATCAATTTGTGTTTGATAAAAGGCAATTGTAGCTTGATCAGGAATGTATGATTCTAGGGTTCTTATCAATATGGGGATTTTTTTATATAAAATAATAATAATAATTAACCTATTTCATGACAATCTAAGACATGTTAGATGATGAAATTTCATTAGTTTTGATGTTAATATTGATTGTATATTTTTTTAGGAATCATTTCATTATTATCTAGATATTAATCTTTATATTTTATTTATCTATATTTTTGCCTTTAACCTTAGACCTTTTAGACATGAGAGCTTGACCATAGGTTTAACCAACTTAATTTTGGACTAAGAAATATAATTAAAATTGTCAAATTAGAAGTAAGTATATTCTTTGGACAACTTGGACTATAAATGACAATTTGATTAAGATAAGTATCTTTCGTCACATTTTAGCAAATATTATATTTTTGTCACTAAATAGACAAATGTTATATAAACAATACTTGTTGCCGAAACCCGTTTAAAAATTATGAAACTATAATTTAACATTTAAGACTTATAATCTTGATTTAAAATCAACATATATACGTTTAGTTTAATTAGTTTTTTTGTAATCAATCATGATATGTATATATGGATTTAATAAATGTGATGTATTATTAAATCAAGCTTGTAGATGTATATATTTATTTTTAGTGAAAAATGTATATTATATATTTTTGTCGAAATCATACAACTATATCATATTTCAGTATTATCTATAAATACGAATTTTCATTATTTGTACCTATATATTTTAGTCCCTTAAATTGTTTTATCATTTAAACTATAAAAATCCCTCAAATCGGGTGAACCTAGAAATCATCGTCATAATGTATTCGTTTATTCTTCCGATTCGTATTCATACTCGATTATATATATATGTTGTTAGGTTAACTTTTGGAATATTATTTCCTAAAACGCCACAACTTATCTTAAGTTGTATTTGGACGCTTCGTAACTTGTGAGTAATCTCTTCCATTTCCCCTTTTTAATCTTTTACAAATTTTGGGGTGCATCATGTTACACTTTTCGATTTACTTAACATGTTGTGATCAAGTGTTATTATGTGAACGTCTTATATGTATTCTATTAATCTATATGCTATCTGATGTCAAGTCTATTGCATGCTATTGTGTCTAGTGGATCCACAGCTGACTAGGTTCCCCACGGCCATGTGTTGTAGCGTAGTATCGCCAACAGTATTAGACTCGCTTCTCGGGGCTTGAGCCTAATGCACGCTATTATCAGGAGTCTATTTATTTTGGTTGTTTGTGTTGTTATTGGTGGTGTATTCTTGGTTGGTAAATTTGGATTTATGGATATGTTTACTATGTTGATGATATGAGACCATTTACACACTAACCTTGAGGTGCATGTTAAAAATATTTTTTTAAAAAGAAATAAATAAAAAAACTGTTTTCTATAAAACGGAGGAAATTATTCACCAACATATTTGTTGACCCAAAAATATATTTTTCTAACGTGGTGCAGGTTTTCAAAGTTGATGATCAAGTGATGTGGACACGTAGCATGGGCCTTAGGAAAATTAATTGAAATCTTGATATGTTTGTTTTGAACAATGTATGAACAATTTTGATTATTATATGATACGTGACTATTTAAATGGATATGCTTTAAATTTTGAAACAATAATTAGTTGTCATGAACAATGGGCAATCATCATGCCCCGTACCTTTCCGCTGCGGGTCGGGGTGTGACAGATTGGTATCAGAGCCAATGACTATAGGGAATTAAGATAGGTTATTAGACCTTTAGACTTTGTCTATAGTCGATTAGGTACCTTAGGTACCTTGTGTGCTTAATTGTTTGATTGTCTTAGCTAAAAAAATATTTAAAGTGCCCATGATTTAAATTTTCTAATGTCACACACATATGCATGTGAGCACACCAAATTGTTATATGCTAAGTATTATATGCCATAAATGACAAAATGTACCTTATTATTAAACTGTAGTTTATTATTTCTTTTTCCATGTCACGTTGCACACACCTTAAACTATATACGAATATTCAACATTCTAATTCTTGTTCCTATGTATCTAAAGTCTTGAATCAATTCATTTTCTTTAATGCATTTCAATTATTCATGAGTTTGATTTCATTTTATTTTTAAGTTTCAAATTTCAATTGATATTTCACTCTCATCAAAGTGAGTTGATATTCGCTAATTTACACATATTTTAGTCCCCCGTTTTACCCCCATTTTATGCGTTTTCGGCTGTAAAACCGTCATTCGGATACTTAATTATCTACATTTTTGATTACAGGCCTAAAACAGCATACCAGACAAGATGATAGCGAAAACGAGGACTTTCCGGACAAAACGACAAGGCTGCGAAGATTCTGTGAAGAAAACTGACCTGGGCGTTTGGCACGGTCATGCGGCCATATGCACGACCGTGCATATCCGACAAACCAAGAAGACCCGGCAGTGAACCAGGCGTGCAACTCACCGTGCAAGGCACTGAAGGCAAGTCCGATATGGAACGACCGTTCCCCATCAAGAACGATCGTGCGGACCCGACATCCCAGGAACACCTCGGAGCTGAACGACCACAAGTCAAGGCGTGCAACAAAATGCCGGTGTGGAACGCTCGTGCCAAATGTGGAACGCCCGTGCGTGACCGAAGACCAGTCAACGATCTGTGACGTCATGCAGTACGGTGGCCCACCACCAATAATGCTTAAAGTGCACGGTCGTGCGATCGGGAGAACGGCCGTGCAACTTCGAAAAAGCATTTAAACAGAACAGAACCATTTTAGTAGTAACTCTGGAATTTTGGAGAGCTCTGCAGGCGATTTTTAGGCTCCGAAGGCTTCTGCTTTCACTCGGATTCAAGCCACATTGCCCGGTTTTGCTCGTTTACTATCCGGATTCTTAATCTTGTGCTTGTTTATGGTTTGGATTTCTACCCTTTCCAGAATTTTGTTAATGTTTCAAGCATTTAGATTAATATTTATGTATTATTGTAGCCTTTGGGCAAAAACACAACAATCCCTTGCTTGATTATAATCATTAGTATGTTAATCTATGTTTGTAATGAAATTTGGAAGTGTTTTCTATGATTATCTTTGATGATTAGTTTGCAACCTTGTTATTGATATTGATTTCTTGATTATAAGTAATTGTGTTGGATGATTGGTGCTTGGTTAGGTAAGATAGTTGAAAAATGAAGCTTATTTAATCATGTATTAGTAAACTTTTAATTTGGTTAACTAGCTTAACTTGGTTAAAATGTGGGCACCATGATACTCTAACGGGTTAGTGGTTTAATAAAATGTAATTATTGTTAATCAAGAAAGCTTGCCTTCACGGAAGGGCTCTAACGGGTTAGATGGTGTTGTTACGAATTCTTGCCATGATTTGTTAGCTTAGTTAGTAGTTTCGGCCAAAATTGCTATCTTGGTGAATTTATGTGCAAGATTTGTAAAATGAACTCGGTTGTGATTTAATCTAGTTTATGCTTGTCTCGGTGGTTGCATTGTGTTTATCGGTGTTGCTTTCCTTGATTAAGTGAGGTTAGAAAACTCCTAACAGATGACTAACTTATATTTAGGAGATTTTTGTAGACATTTATCAATTGCACGTTAAGGAACAATTTTAGGTGGTTAAAGTGTGTTTATCGTTTTAACTTTCCGAATGATTGTCATGTTAGGATTCCCGAAAGGGATACTAATTGTCTTAAAATGGAAAATTGACCGAATGCTTCTAGTGCCAAAACTGACTTAGTTGACATGCTTTGGTTGTGTATTAAGCAAGGCTATTTATATATAATTTACTATGTTTTATAAGTATTTATTTATGCTTACTTTAGTTTAATTAAAACCAATACCATTTATGTTTTTACCGGTAATTTAGTGGCAAAGGTCTAGTATTATTTCTCCGCCCATTTCCGTGGATCGATACTTGGTTCTTACCGATACTTTACTACATATATGACGGGGTACACTTGCCCTTTCGTGTGTGTTTTGATGTAAAAGTAATAATTACTTTTATAAATTTAAAACCAATTCGTGTGTAATTTCATTGTAAAAATATGTGTAGTCGCGCACGTACCAAGTTTTTGGCGCCGTTGCCGGGGAGTGGCGAGTTTTAGGAACGACCCGAGTCATTCTGTTATCGGTGTATATACTTGTTAATATTTGTGTATATTTTTCGTGATTATTTATTTGTTGATTTATTTGTTAATACTTCTTGCTTTTAATTCAATTTATTCATTTTCGTGATTGTTTTGTACACTTGTAAATTTTTATTCTATTTATTTGTTCAAATCCGGATTTATTTATTCATTTATGCTTTGAGTTTTCGGCTCTTAAAAAATCATTCTTGTACTAGCCGATTCGATTATTTTCGTTGCTTTAATTTTTATAAAAATTTCGGCCCATTTTCGGATTTTTATAAATTTTACAGCCCATATTTATACATATTCTGCTTCTATTCAAAAAAAAAAAGAAAAAAAAACAGCATTATTTTATTAATAAAATATTCATTGTGTCAGTTTTTCGTTTGCAGGTTGATGTCCTCAACTCCCGCGCCCGCTATTGCTGAGCCGACTAAAGAACCAGCGCATAATCTTAGAAGAAGTAAGAGGCTGCGCGAAAGGTCGCTTGTCGTTGCACAACGCATACCAAAAGCAATCGACGAGCCGGTGATTATCTCTGAAGACGAAAGCTCAGGGGACGAGGAGAGAGTCGTCATGGCGGACGACGACCGACCGCTGAATGAAACAAACCAGCCCGGAAGGGCAGGCCTGGAGCCGAGTATCCTTCAGCCTACTATAGATACTCCTACTTTTGAAATTAGACCTAGTATTATTAATATGGTACAAAATTCTGTACAGTTTGACGGACGTGAGCATGAGGATCCTGGGAGACATATCGCTGCTTTTCTCGCTGTCTGTTCGACGTTTAGGATTACAGGTGTTTCGGAGGATGCGATTCGGTTAAGGTTGTTTCCGTTTTCGTTACGTGACAAAGCTAGAGCTTGGCTTATGTCACTTCCTGCCGGGTCCATCAGGACCTGGAATCAGTTGGCGGAGCAGTTTATGCAGAAATATTTTCCACCTGAGAAAACGAACAAACTACGGAACCGGATTGTTTCCTTTCGCCAGGACGAGGGCGAGTCGTTGCATGCAACTTGGGAGAGATTCAAAGATTTGTTGATTGATGTGCCACATCATGGCTTCTCCAAGCGACAGCTGGTTTTGACGTTCTATCAGGGGCTCAACTATAATACGCAAGAGCGATTAGACGTGAACGCGGGAGGCGATCTTGGGACTAAGACGCCGACTGAAGCGTATGATATTATAGAAAAAGTTGCGTTAAAATCCAGTTCGTGTCGGGATGGAGATAGAGGTCGATCATCATCATCTCGCTCAGGAGTTCATGCTGTAGACGACTACACGGCCAATACTGCACAACTCTCGGCTCTTACATCGAGATTTGACAAGTCCCAGATGATTGCGCATGCTGGCTCGGGATGTGACCAGTGCGGAGTGTCACACGAGCCTGGGGCATGTTTTCAGGGAGTCGTATATGAGGGCCATGAAGAGGTAGATTTTGTGAGTAATCAAGTGAGGCCGCAGAACAACCCGTACAGCAACACCTATAATCCCGGTTGGAGAAATCACCCAAATTTTGGGTGGCGAGCGATTACAGGAAATCAGAACCCATTGGGGTTCACTCAGCGTGCTCCAGCGCCTCAGCAGGGTCAGCAGTACCAGCAGTACAACCAACCCTACCAGCAGCGTCCATATTCGTACCAGAATCAGGGCACTGGGAGTAGCTCCCAGAAGCAGGCCCCTCAGTCTAGTTCCAAGCTGGAGGATATGATGGCTCAGCTTCTCTCTAGCTCTGAAAAACGATACCAACAAAGCGAAGATCGTTTTCTGGCTAACGAGGGAGAAATGAGGAGTCAGAAGGCCTCGATTCAGAACATCGAGAATCAGGTTGGTCAGCTGGCACAGATGATGTCCAAAAGACCCCCAGGCGGTCTTCCGGGTAATACAGAACCAAACCCGGGTGGACACAGGGATGTGAATGCTGTCATGACCAGGAGTGGAAAAACTACCGGACCCGTCATATCGGACTCAGTACCGATCACTGAAGCGGTCCCGACTGACACACCGGACGAGGTGCAAGCCAGGCTGCGCCCAGCAAGTACAGCACAAGTCCAGGAGCCGGTCAAAGATTACACTCCTCCAGTACCTTATCCAGGCAGGCTGAAGAAGCAGAAGAATGAAGAACAATACGGTAAGTTCCTAGAGTTGTTTAAGCAACTACACATCAATATACCGTTTGTTGAAGCCTTGGCCCAGATGCCAAAGTATGCGAAATTCCTTAAGGATATCCTCTCGAATAAACAGAAGCTCGAGGATATATCATGTGTGGTGATGAATGAGACTTGTTCCGCCGTTCTGCAAAACCGTCTGCCCACGAAAATGGGAGATCCTGGTAGTTTCACGCTCCCGTGTTTGATTGGAAACATGTCTGTTAGTCATGCGTTGGCTGACTTGGGAGCGAGTATTAACCTTATGCCGTATAAGGTTTTTACTAAACTGGATCTGGGTGAGCCGTCACCCACTAGGATGAGCATTCGGTTGGCAGATCGCTCAATAAAGTATCCGCGCGGATTTGTGGAAAACATGCTTGTAAAAATCGATAAATTTGTTTTCCCCGTGGACTTTGTTATCCTTGACATGGATGAAGATTCAAGGGTACCTTTGATACTTGGACGTCCTTTCCTCAATACAGCAGGGACGATTGTTGATGTGGCAGCTGGCCAAATCACGCTCCGAGTGAATGATGAGCACGTGACATTCGATATCAAAAGATCGATGCAGCATCCGCAATGTCACGATGACAAGCTTTATTACGTCGACATTGTCGATGCATGTGTGTGCTCTCATTTTCAAGGTACTATTGACGAGATTGATTTGGACACACGTCTGTCGTGTGGGGACCTGATTGGCATTACGCAGGAGGGCCACGATTTCGAGCAGCCAGTCTATCAGATTGGTGACGATGGTTCCCAGAGTCCGAAGAGATTTCTTGAAATTGACCATGTGAAAAAGGGGGAAGCAGAGCCTTCGGTTGATGATCCGACGCCTTTGGAGTTGAAAGAACTCCCGCCACATCTCGAGTACGCATTTCTGGACGAGGAGCGCCGCCTACCGGTCATAATTTCAGCATCATTGGAAAAGGATGAGAAAAATCGACTTCTCGAGGTTCTGAGACTTCATAAGAGAGCCATTGCATGGAAAATCATGGATATCAAGGGCATCAATCCTTCTTTTTGTACTCACAAGATTCTGATGGAAGACGAGTACAAACCATGTGCGCAGCATCAGAGACGTTTAAATCCAAATATGCAGGACGTGGTGAAGAAGGAGGTGATTAAATTGTTGGATGCCGGCATGATTTATCCTATTTCTGACTCTGTATGGGTGAGTCCGGTGCAGGTTGTACCTAAGAAAGGTGGTATGACTGTAGTCTCGAATGATAGGAATGAGCTAATTCCTACCCGTACCGTCACTGGGTGGCGAGTTTGCATTGACTACCGCAAGCTCAATGATGCTACTCGCAAGGATCACTTCCCGCTTCCATTCATCGACCAGATGTTGGAACGTCTGTCGGGGAAGTTGTATTACTGTTTCCTTGACGGATTCTCTGGGTACTTTCAGATTCCTATCGCTCCCGAGGATCAGGAGAAGACTACCTTTACATGCCCCTTCGGCACATTCGCCTACCGGCGGATGCCTTTTGGGTTGTGTAATGCACCAGCAACCTTCCAGAGAGGCATGGTTGCAATTTTCCATGACATGATCGAGGATTCCATGGAGGTTTTCATGGATGATTTTTCGGTATTTGGGGATTCCTTCGATCACTGCTTGGAAAATTTGAGAAAGATGTTGAAGAGGTGTGAGGAGACGAATCTGGTCCTGAACTGGGAGAAATGCCACTTCATGGTGAAGGAGGGCATAGTTCTGGGACACAAGATTTCGCATGCTGGTATGGAGGTCGATCCAGCCAAAGTGGATATCATTTCAAGACTTCCGCCTCCCACCTCTGTTAGAGCGATACGGAGCTTTCTCGGTCATGCCGGGTTCTATCGGCGATTCATTAAAGATTTTTCAAAAATCGCCAGACCCATGACCCGTCTGTTGGAGAAAGACGCTCCGTTCATATTCGAAGATGATTGCTTGAGAGCCTTTGACCTTCTCAAGCAAAAGTTGATTGAGGCCCCTATTTTAGTTGCACCGGACTGGAGTTTGCCGTTTGAGATTATGTGCGACGCGAGTGATTACGCCATAGGGGCCGTTCTTGGTCAAAAGAGAGAAAAGCACTTTCATCCGATCTATTATGCGAGCAAAACTATTCACGACGCTCAAGAGCATTATACCACGACTGAAAAAGAGCTCTTGACGGTCGTTTTCGCATTTGACAAATTTAGATCGTACTTGGTGCTTTCGAAAACCGTTGTGTATACTGATCACGCAGCCATCCGATATCTCTTCAGCAAGCAGGACGCTAAGCCACGTCTGATCAGGTGGATCTTGTTGCTGCAGGAGTTTGATATTGAGATTCAAGATAAAAAGGGTGCGTTGAATGTAGCGGCTGACCATCTATCTCGATTAGAGCATGGAGACATCGTGGACGCGCGTTGGGATTCCATAAATGACAACTTCCCACACGAGTCTTTGATGAGTGTTGAGATATGCGATGAGTCGCCATGGTTCGCTGACCTTGCGAACTACCTTGCTTGCGGGATTCTGATTAAAGGGTTGACTCACCAGCAAAGGAGGAAATTCTTTTCGGATGTCAAGCACTACATTTGGGATGACCCTTACTTGTTTCGGGTTGGTGCTGATCAGGTGATTAGGAGATGTGTTTCAGGAAAGGAGGCGACCGATATTCTGCGCCACTGTCACGAGGGACCTACCGGAGGCCACCATGGAGCCAACTTTACCGCCAAGAAAGTGTTGGACTCCGGGTTTTATTGGCCTACTATATTTCGTGATGCGCAGAGTTGGGTTAGAGCGTGCGATGCTTGCCAGACGGCGACAAATATATCAGCACGTGATGAAATGCCTCAGACCTGGATTCAGGTTTGTGAAGTCTTTGATATCTGGGGGATAGACTTCATGGGACCATTTCCCCCTCACGAGGTAATAAGTACATCCTGGTCGCGGTTGACTATGTATCGAAGTGGGCGGAGGCACAGGCCTTGCCCACCAATGATGCAAGGGTGGTCGTGAGATTTTTGAAAAGCTTATTTGCCCGGTTCGGCGCTCCGAAAGCGCTTATCAGTGACAGAGGGACGCATTTTTGCAATACTCAGCTCGAGAGAGCCTTGTCCCGTTACGGTGTGCATCACCGTCTATCCACGCCCTATCATCCACAGACAAGCGGGCAGGTGGAAGTCACGAACCGGGGGCTGAAAAGAATCCTTGAGCGGTCAGTAGGTGCAAACCGCAAGGATTGGTCAGATAAGCTTGATGAAGCGTTGTGGGCCTTCTGTACGGCTTACAAGACGCCTATTGGGACTACTCCCTTTAGGCTTGTTTACGGAAAGGCATGCCATTTACCGGTTGAGCTGGAACATAAAGCGATGTGGGCACTAAAGACCGCAAATCTGGACCTAAAAGCCGGAGGTGAAGCCCGGTTCCTCCAGATTCACGAGTTGGAAGAGTTGCGACAGCGCGCTTATGAGAACTCCGTGTTGTACAAGGAGCGCACGAAGAGATTGCATGATAAACGCTTGAAGGACCACAAAGAATTCCAAGCGGGCGATCTCGTTCTTCTTTACAACTCGCGGTTGCGCTTATTTCCCGGAAAGCTCCATTCACGTTGGACAGGCCCATACACGGTTAAAGAGGTATTTCCGTATGGGACTGTCGCAATAGAGAACGCGGACGACGTTATTTTCAAAGTAAATGGGCATCGCTTGAAGTTATACGTTGCCGGGCCGACAGAGTCGGTGATGGAGGTCATTGAGCTCCAAACCCCGCACACATCATAAGTGTGGGGAGGAGAGAGTCTACGCTGCTGACTCGTGGATCAAAAATGCAGCAAGAGCGTATTTTGCGCTTTAGGGGTAGTTTAGTCATTTAGGATTTATTTTCTAGTTTTAGCGTAATTTAGGTTAGTTAGGTAGTTTCCGATAGTTTGTACAGTTTCTATTCGTGCCGAGCGAGGGTTCTATGTTGCAATATTGTTAGAACAGTTGGTGGGTCGAAAAAATGGCGAAAAACGGCCAAAACAGTTGCTGCAAATAGCTTCTGCAGAAAATTCTGATCTGCAGCTGATGCACGCCCGTGCCAGGATTCGCACGACCGTGCGTTTTCGAGGTTCCGGCACGGTGGGTCGCACCCTCGGTGCATCACCGAGGAAAATGAGAGTCATCGGATTCGCACGACCGTGCCAAACGGCGAACGACCGTGCGGCAGGCTGAGGGCATTTTTGTCATTTTGCACATTATATATACCTTCATCTGCTGCAAAACCTCTCATTCGCGAACCCTAGCAACTGCAGCCGTTCCAGAGCGGGTTTTACACCAAATCGCACGATTTTTCGCACGGTCTCGCACCCAACTTCGCACGGTACGTCGCTAGTGTTAGATTTCTTGTTTTCTCGCTTTCTAGGTAGATTTCCTCCGATTCAACAAGGGATTTATTAGGGTTCTCTTCATAAACAAATCGAAACCCTAACCTTTGTTGAATCAAAGTATCGTGAACACCCGATTGTGATTCCGACCCCTGTTAGCCCAATACTTGTTGAAATTTGCGAAAAATCAGGCTGTTATTAGATCAGGGGTTCGAAAATACTGCAGAATCGGCGTTGCACGGTCGTTCTTGTATGGAACGGTCGTGCCTTTCTGGGTGTTCAGTGCTTCTGATGTTGGTTCGGAGTTGCACGGTCGTTCCGATGTTCGCACGCCGTGCTGTTCCGAGTTTACTGGGCCGATGGTGCACATCGTCGGTGATGCACGACCGTGCATATCGCCGCACGCTCGTGCCATTCGCCCAGATCAGTTGGACAGAAACTTCATAATTTGCTGCTCGGCTGTTTTCAATTCCATTTTCTCCTGTTTCTGTCTTTCTAACAATGTTCCCCATTACAGATGGATCATCCATTCCTACAGTTCGATCCTAATAACGAGCGTGAAGCTTTGTGCATTCCTAAGAGAGACGAGTTATGGGCCCGGAGGGGGCAATTCGGAGTCCCTAGATGGCTTGATTGGGAAGTTATGCAAGAACTTAATCAATACGACCGTTTAGAAAATATGATGAGTCGTCCACTTATAAATCTGGTCGGTTGCAACCGACCCGTGTACTTGGAGCTTACCATAGAGTCCTTTGCATCATATGCTTATGAAAAGCCAGTTGCTGCGCGAAGACCCAAATTCCGCCACAAGGAGCGGATAGCTTTTCGATTGTGTGGTAAATGGCACCGGTGGTCGGTTGGTCGTCTGGGAAGGAGACTCGGTATTTACACTAGGGAAGACATGGATGATGCCAGTGTCTTCACAGAGCAGTACACTTTCCCGTCTGATGCAGCAAGGGATGAGTTTTGGGCTGCAAATGCTGTTGGGGACCCATACAACCCAAGGATGTCAAAGGCCTCACGACTTAAAGACCCTCTGGTGCGGGTGATGCACCATGTGTTTAGCCACACTATATGCGGGCGCATGGACAGTCTTGGTAACTGTCCAACACCAGATCTGATTTTTCTATACGCATTGGTGGAGAAGGCGCCAATTAATTTAGCGGCGCGTATGGCTGAATACTTTGTGAAGAGCTCAGGAAGGACCCCTAACAGTCAGATACATGGCGGTCAATATGTGACCGAACTTGCATACAACGAACACCTCATGACTGACGAGGTACTTCAGAATCTCACCCTGATTACTGAGGGAGTGCATGTTGACATCAGGTCGCTTAAGGCGATGGGGGTTATTGTTGAGACTGATCACGGGGATAGGTTGAGGGGGCTGAATAACGAGGTCTGGGACCCGTTACCCCCACTCCCAGCAGAAGAAGAGGAAGAAGATGTAGAGATGCAGGAGCAGCACCAGCCACACACACCGCCACACCAGACGCCGCCACACCAGCCGCAGCACCATGAGTTCTATCAGCACCAGGACTGGCCTGAGTTTTATTAGCAGTTCCAGCAGATGCGTGTCACGCAGGAACAGCATGGCGCGTACATCGATCAGATTAGGACCAGCCAGGACCAGATCCGGGCTAGTCAGGATCAGCTCAGGGCCACGCAGGATCAGTTGAGGCAGAGCCAGGAGAGCTTATACCAGGGGGTGAGTGCCGGGTTTTCGTACTTATTCGGGGAGATGCACCATGCATATCCCGACTACTTCCAGCACCCTCCACAGTTCCCACCGTGGAACCCACCTGGTTACGGTGGTGCGGGCCCATCCTTCACGAGAGACGATGACGGCGATGACGAGTAGAAGTTGGTGGTGATTTTCCTTGGTGGTTTTTATGGTTATTATTAGTACTTGTTATTTCGGGTGTTCTTTTTGCATACTATTTCGAACACCCTCGGATTGTATTGTATTTTAAAACTCTTTACTTTATGTTGTGTCTTTGTTTGGACTAGTAGTATTTATGTATATTATGGTTTATTTGCGTTTATTCTGTTACTGTTCTGTTGCGCTGTACCATATGACAAATTTGCAGATTGTGGCTATCAAGTCTTTGACCGGGGCACATGACAGACGCAGCTTTGGAAGCCTCGATTCATCAGATATCATCTTGAGGGGAGTATTATTATCCTTTTTCTCTATATTTCGGGTTTCGCATTGGGGACAATGCGAAGTTCAAGTGTGGGGAGGGGGTTAACTTTGTTAACTTTGTTTGTCCTCATAATAAAAAAAAAATCAAAAAATCAAAAATCAGAAAAATCATTCAAAAATACCTGTATTTTGTATATATTTTAGTAAATAATCAGGTTGATTGTGTTTTAGAAAGCATCGGACTTGATAAAAACTCGACAAGCAAAATATTTTTGAAAAAAGGAAACCGGAAAGCGTGACAAACAAAGAAAGACTTGCATGATAGTTTTCACACTTTTACCCATTCCATCCGTTACGTGAGCATATTTGAGCCTATTGTTATATATTTGTTCATTTCGGATATAGGAGTGAGCCGGATGTTATGTGTAATATAGAACTTGTCACTAGTATGCTTGTTAAAACCATGAACTTGTGAATTTGTGTAAAAGTGATAGAGGCACTTAGATTACCCCTTTGTTGTAAGCCTTGTTCTTTGTGTTGTGCTTTCCGTCCACCTTATATTACCCTTTAGGATTAACCATGTCGAGCCTTCCCGTTTACCTTTGTTTACCCACATTATCGCCCACTTAGCCAAATTTAGCCTTTGTATGTTTTAAACCCTTTTTGGTATTGAAACTCGGACAAAATAATCGTTTAACTAGCATTTGTTTCGGTTTATTGTATAGTTATTTATATATATATAGATTAAAAAAAAACAACCCAGAAAATAAAACACCCTAAAATAGGGTGAAGTTGATAGAAATCGAGCAATTTTGAATGCTTAAATGTTAAAATTTCGTTGATAAGCTCGATTGCGCTTTAGTCGCCTTTTTAAGGCGTTTGTATGTATAGTTGTATTATGTTCTTGCTAGTTAAACGCTAAAACCGAGTTTTAACCATTTTCGCCACTTTAAATGTCTACTTCCATACCCTTCGCCCAAGCCTAACGTTACAAACAACCCGTAAAGACCTCTTGATTTACACTTATTTGCATGTTAGTTGGTGGAGACGAGATCTTATGACAAGCTTATGATATTGCATGTTTCATTGACTAGGCGTTGAGTGTTTACACATACACATTTTATGTACGTTTCATAAATAAAACCGAGTGTGTGAACATTGTGAGTCGTGTGAAGATTAGCATGTGAGTCAATTAAATGTGAAGTCACGGCTTTTTGGTTGTCGCTTGTTAATTGCATATGCTTGTTGGGTTTGAGTCTTTTGATGATGTCTTTCGACAAACCGGCTAACCGTTTATAGTAGTTTTCAATAAAATAGTGTGTAAATTATCGTTCTTGTTTGTTCCGTCTTTTATTGCTTTTTAGTTCAGCTTGCTTGAGGACAAGCAAGGTTCAAGTGTGGGGAGATTTGATATTCGCTAATTTACACTATTTTAGTCCCCCGTTTTACCCCCATTTTATGCGTTTTCGGCCGTAAAACCGTCATTCGGATACTTAATTATCTACATTTTTGATTACAGGTCTAAAACAGCATACCAGACAAGATGATAGCGAAAACGAGGACTTTCCGGACAAAACGACAAGGCTGCGAAGATTCTGTGAAGAAAACTGACCTGGGCGTTTGGCACGGTCATGCGGCCATATGCACGACCGTGCATATCCGACAAACCAAGAAGACCCGGCAGTGAACCAGGCGTGCAACTCACCGTGCAAGGCACTGAAGGCAAGTCCGATATGGAACGACCGTTCCCCATCAAGAACGATCGTGCGGACCCGACATCCCAGGAACACCTCGGAGCTGAACGACCACAAGTCAAGGCGTGCAACAAAATGCCGGTGTGGAACGCTCGTGCCAAATGTGGAACGCCCGTGCGTGACCGAAGTCCAGTCAACGATCTGTGACGTCATGCAGTACGGTGGCCCACCACCAATAATGCTTAAGTGCACGGTCGTGCGATCGGGAGAACGGCCGTGCAACTTCGAAAAAGCATTTAAACAGAACAGAACCATTTTAGTAGTAACTCTGGAATTTTGGAGAGCTCTGCAGGCGATTTTGAGGCTCCGAAGGCTTCTGCTTTCACTCGGATTCAAGCCACATTGCCCGGTTTTGCTCGTTTACTATCCGGATTCTTAACCTTGTGCTTGTTTATGGTTTGGATTTCTACCCTTTCCAGAATTTTGTTAATGTTTCAAGCATTTAGATTAATATTTATGTATTATTGTAGCCTTTGGGCAAAAACACAACAATCCCTTGCTTGATTATAATCATTAGTATGTTAATCTATGTTTGTAATGAAATTTGGAAGTGTTTTCTATGATTATCTTTGATGATTAGTTTGCAACCTTGTTATTGATATTGATTTCTTGATTATAAGTAATTGTGTTGGATGATTGGTGCTTGGTTAGGTAAGATAGTTGAAAAATGAAGCTTATTTAATCATGTATTAGTAAACTTTTAATTTGGTTAACTAGCTTAACTTGGTTAAAATGTGGGCACCATGATACTCTAACGGGTTAGTGGTTTAATAAAATGTAATTATTGTTAATCAAGAAAGCTTGCCTTCACGGAAGGACTCTAACGGGTTAGATGGTGTTGTTACGAATTCTTTCCATGATTTGTTAGCTTAGTTAGTAGTTTCGGCCAAAATTGCTATCTTGGTGAATTTATGTGCAAGATTTGTAAAATGAACTCGGTTGTGATTTAATCTAGTTTATGCTTGTCTCGGTGGTTGCATTGTGTTTATCGGTGTTGCTTTCCTTGATTAAGTGAGGTTAGAAAACTCCTAACAGATGACTAACTTATTTTTAGGAGATTTTTGTAGACATTTATCAATTGCACGTTAAGGAACAATTTTAGGTGGTTAAAGTGTGTTTATCGTTTTAACTTTCCGAATGATTGTCATGTTAGGATTCCCGAAAGGGATACTAATTGTCTTAAAATGGAAAATTGACCGAATGCTTCTAGTGCCAAAACTGACTTAGTTGACATGCTTTGGTTGTGTATTAAGCAAGGCTATTTATATATAATTTACTATGTTTTATAAGTATTTATTTATGCTTACTTTAGTTTAATTAAAACCAATACCATTTATGTTTTTACCGGTAATTTAGTGGCAAAGGTCTAGTATTATTTCTCCGCCCATTTCCGTGGATCGATACTTGGTTCTTACCGATACTTTACTACATATATGACGGGGTACACTTGCCCTTTCGTGTGTGTTTTGATGTAAAAGTAATAATCACTTTTATAAATTTAAAACCAATTCGTGTGTAATTTCATTGTAAAAATATGTGTAGTCGCGCACGTACCATGAGTTCTTGTGACGGACATGTAGTAACTGAAGGTTTATGTACCGGTAGTCGGGACGTCCTGTCTAGGCTGGCATTCGTATAAATCCAATTAACGGACCAGTTTGCCTACCTGGGGACTACCGATGAGAGTACCGATACCTATTAGGCCAAAGCATGTCACACCAAACGTCACGTGAACTAACAACACTTTGATATGTTAAACGTGTCCATGTTAATTCATGGATACTATCCTAAACATCGTTTTACAACACCCCAAAATTTATTTCATTTATTGATTTACGATTTTCTTCGAGTTAAGTTGTACGTCAATGGATAGATATATGAGGACCATGCGAAAGCTCGGTAATTGCGGGTGCACACATAATTACGAAAGTGACGCACGGAAGTCATACTAAACCCTATGATGTGCCAACCTATGATTTTCAATATTTTATGATGAAATATTATTTTATCATAAGTTTATTCTTATATTATTCCACGTGGTTATTATATTGTTTCATATATAAACCACCAGAATAAATCCTTAAATATTCCATGAGATTCTAATGAACTTTCTTTAAACAAATCACCCTAATCCTATTGTAATTTGTTAAAGGGTTAGACTTTTGTTACCCTTTGATGCTCCATAATATTTTCATCAGATTTGTATTCTTGAATCATAGGATTTTCCCTAAGTTCCATGATTTCACAAATCTATGAATCCTAACCATCTGACCATCAGTTCTCGTTATGGGCTATACGTCTTACTTAAGTTGTCCCTCGCGTATTCCGCCTTATCGTCGTTGTCGTCAACCGAGGATTTCCAACCGCCGAATGGCAGCTTTGATAGTTGAACAAATGGCCGTAATTATTCCTACAATAGTCGTTCAAGTTCAACAGGCACTCAAACGCCCACGTCTCCACGAATCAAATCGAAGAGGCTGAAGCTGAACCGTCCTCACCCGATAACAATCATCAAAGGAGTGAAACCAACCACGATTACGCCATACCAGCTATTCCGCTACACCAGGTTGCCCCTAATCCTGTACCTAACAGAAAACCTTATTGCGGACATTTTCCACAATGCCCCACTTATCAAAAACATCACCCAGCCAACACTTTATGCCGCCTTTGCACTTATTGTGGACTTTATGGTCACTTAAACGACACTTGTCGGCGCTATAACCCTCAAACAAAACCACCTATGGCACCACTTAATGTACTACATGTGATAACTCTATTTGACCAACCAAACACCCACCATATGATCCAACCGTATGTCCAACCCGACGCTCCACTAATTGATCAACCGACCGTACTTTATGGCACCCAACTTGTTCCTTACGATCGAGCCGGTCAAACCGAACTAGAGGACCAGGGTAACTAGAAGGCACGCGGATGAACATTCAACTAGATCCAAGACAACCATGACGCGGTCAGCAACACGACAGAATTTTATGCGATGAGTTATTGCGAATAAAATGTTTTCAGTTAAATTTTATATGAACTAGATTGAAATAAAAAAAAAAGATTGTTCCGAATTTCTGAGCACAAGTGTAATAATGTGAATTTTGGTTATATGTTTTAAACCTTAATGAGTCGTCTAATATGAGTTGAACGTCACAACCCTAACCATTATCGTTTCCTATGCCCCGAGCTTGGAAAATTCGAGTCGAGGGCATATGGTGACGATAAAAAAAATTTCTCTGATCTCAAAATTTGGTTTTATAAAATAATAATAAAATGTAATAAATATATATTGTAAATGTTCTACTTTAGGCCAAAAAATGTTTTCCCTGAAGTTTAACGAAATATTTTTCTAAATAAACTAAGTTGCTTTTGTGCATGAACAATTTAAAATACCAATGTGCTACGCGGTAAAGTGTAAAAATAGTTAACAAAACGAAATGCACGTGAGTTAAGTTAACAAATTTATGGGTTTCTTAATTTATCTTAGCTCCCTTCTACTTTTGTCTGAATCGTAATTATCGCCTGATTGATGGGAGTGTAAATCAATTCTACTACTTCATCTCCTCCACCATTTGACTTTGTGACAACCGGTAATTAACGGCTCCGAATTATGCGATTAACAAACATTTAAGGTGATAACAAAATATTGTTTAAGGAACAAATTAACTTAATTAGGCTGTTGGAATGCCGAGGAACGACTATTCGACTTTACAGTACGCGAATGATAATCTGCGGAGAAAACTGCGTTATGATAAACGATAACGAACGGATGCCGTACAAAATACTGATAACGCCGACAAATACGAAGTTTATACGTGTAACTTATACACAGGAATGTGGTTTGCGGAAATAACACGCTTTCGAACATCACAAAGCGCATACGTGAACAGAAAACGCGACTGTAGGAACGCACCAACAACGAAACAAAAGCATCAGACGCACGTATTAACTTAAAAACTGAAATATTTTGATATATTTAGCTTTGTTTTCGAATTTTAATGTTCGTAGTTTAAATCGGATCGAAAAATGGACTAGAAACGACAACCGAAGCATGATACACGATTTTAACGCTACCGACGAACGTACGCGACTAATATCGATTACCGACAAAATTTTTTGGAATTTTAACTTTAAATAAACAATTTACGCATTCCACGAAGTTTGGATCAACACGGGTCAACTCGGTTCGGGTTCAGGTCAACTGTGGTTAAACTAGGTCAACGGGTCAGATTTGGCGTCTCGGGTCAGCCGGTCAACGTGGTCAACTGCTGGTCAATGTGGTCAAGCTCGGGTCAATGGTCAAGCCGGAAGGCATGTGTATCGAGACTTGGTACAATTTCAATAAACATGATTTATAGATTAACCGAACTCGGAGACTTATATAAAATAAATATAATTATTATTTTTATTTAATCAAACGGTTAAACGAGATACGACACGCTATCATAAAGTCATGACAAATGATATTAACCGAGTTATTTTGTAACAAACAAAAAAAAATCAAGTCTAGCAAGCGTGCAATTATGTTTTATTTTTTTTTTATATTAACGAGACGCATAATGTTTAAACGGTTTCGTTTACAAACGAGTTTGTTTACCCAGTGTCCTCCCACCCCACCCCAAACCCTTGTCCGAACCTTAACCCCGTATTTCAAATATTTGTTTCCTTGTTTCCTTCTAGCTTTAGTTTCCATTTCATTATACAGATGTATAATTGTATTTTTAAAATACTAGGAGCCATACCTACATATCATAACCCTTACACCAAATAAGTCAAAGAAAATGAAAACAACACTGATGGTTGGAATAAGAGAACCCATTAGAATTCGAGTAATTAGCAGGCGTTATACTTCTAGAAGTCTTAGCTTATTTTGCTTCCGCTGTGCAATGAAGATACCAGTCCAGTCACGCCAAGCTCTGATATTTCGGGGTGTGACAGATTGGTATCAGAGCTATAGGTTTCAGCGAATTAGGTTTCTGTTGAGATACCTAGGCTCTAACCTCTCTATCCTATGGGGACTTAGATATCAAGAATTGAACACATACAGAACGCCTAAGACTCGAACATGGGTTCCAACCGTTGCCAAGAATATTGAGTCAACAATTTTAGTTTTAAACAAGTACAAGTGTTGTATTGATACACGGTTCACAAAACAGATTCATACATTAAGCAAAACTTTGAGAGTTTTGGATAACATGCATTTAGGACCTTTGTAAAGCTTATGTTGAAACTCATTAAAGGTCCTCACTTAGAAACCGTGACTAACAACTTGGGCAAGCGCCGTTATCTATTTTTTTTTTCTATGCTATTTTAATTACCCAAGCAGGTAACCTACGTGGAACGAAACGCTAATGTGCAACTATCGTGAAACTCTAACTATACGTCAATGGATGTTGGAGCACATCACATCCTACACAGAACGAATCGCTAGCGCACAAGTATACATGAAACTTAAACTATACGTCAGCGGACGTCAAAGTATATCACACATTTCGAGGCAAGGCCTTTGGGGAAAACACAATTGGGCACGACAACAATGATGCAAATCCTGTCATCGGGAGAAACAACAACCGAAATGCGGTACTTTGCCACGTGATCATGCAAATGACACGAGTCACGCTGAGGTACGTTACGACAAGATTTCACAACAATCGATGCTTAGTCTAAAGAGACTCACAATTATTGGGGCTGCAAAAGAAGTCACATGTCTTCGCATTCCCCCTACCTCATTTATGGCGATTAGGCTGTGTTCGACATTCCATGGTAATGTCATTCTACAACCTGTCATCGCACGAAATTCCAGGTAAAGTCCTTACATTTCTTTTGCTGAAATTTTGACTTCTTGCATTTAGTGAGTAGATTTTTGCATTTCTACTCCCCCCTAATGGCCATTGCACCACGAAGATTTTATTTCATGATAACGAACACTTAATTGCTTCATTCTTGACAAATTCATATGTTACACATGTGTTGTTCGTTACGCATGTGGCTTCACTCGAAATTGTTGCTTTATCAACGTTCAACATTGTTTCGCTATGTCGATTATTGCATTGTGATTTGGATGATTGCATTGTTGCAAAGCGTTGACTCCTTGATATCGAGTCAACGAAACTTGTTGAAACTCCTTTCCTTTTCAAGTTACATACATGGTTTGTTTGTTGTAACCATGTCGAAACTTTCCTATTGATACAAGAATTCATTGTTGGATTATGATTCAGCCAAGTTCAATTGTTTGAACTTGCTCACAATATATATTCGATTCAAGGTCCCGTATGATGGACTGAGACCATCGTATTCGAAATAATCCCAACAAGCACTTCATTTCTCTTGAACCATAATACGCTTGTTTGGTCTTCAACTTCATTGAATCGTTTCTTTGGTCACGATCACCTTGTGGTCGCGTTTTTCACAAATTAATTTGCAATTAGTGAACGTTCATTTGGAATTCTATTGGTCGAGATTCCTCTTTTGTTGAACCCCATGTAAACTTAGTCACATTGGTGATAGTATCACAACATCTTGTTCACTTGACATCGATTTCTGGAACAAACTCAGTTGAACCGTTGGGTCCTTATCGATGCAAAATGTCTCTACACTCACGTAATCCGAATAAGTCTTGATTTGATTAAGCGGTCATTCCCTTTGGTATTACTCGGACTCACCTAGGAACGACACAACTCTGAGGAGATAACATACACTAAATTTCGAGGACGAAATTTCTGCAACAAGGGGAGAATGTGACAACCGGTAATTAACAGCTCCTAATTACGCGATTAACAAACGTTTAAGGTGATAATAAATATTGTTTTAGGAACGAATTAACTTAATTCGGCTATTGGAATGCCGAGGAACGACTATTCGACTCTACAGTACGCGAATGATAATCTGCGGAGAAAACTGCGTAATGATAAACGATAACGAATGGATGCCATACAAAATACTGATAACGCCGACAAATACGAAGTTTATACGTGTAACTTATACACAGGAATGTGGTTTGCGGAAATAACACGCTTTCGAACATCACAAAGCGCATATGTGAACGGAAAACGCGACTGTAGGAACGCACCAACAACGAAACGAAAGCATCAGACGCACGTATTAACTTAAAAACTGAAATATTTTGATATATTTAGCTTGGTTTTCGAATTTTAAAGTTCGTAGTTTAAATCGGATCGAAAAATGGACTAGAAACGACAACCGAAGCATGATACACGATTTTAACGCTACCGACGAACGTACGCGACTAATATCGATTACCGACAAAATTTTTCGGAATTTTACCTTTAAATAAACAATTTACGCATTCCACGAAGTTTGGATCAACACGGGTCAACTCGGTTCGGGTTCAGGTCAACTGTGGTCAAACTAGGTCAACGGGTCAGATTTTGCGTCTCGGGTCTGCCGGTCAACGTGGTCAACTTCCGGTCAATGTGGTCAAGCTCGGGTCAATGGTCTAACCGGAACGCATGTGTATCGAGACTTGGTACAATTTCAATAAACATGATTTATAGATTAACCGAACTCGGAGACTTATATAAAATAAATATAATTATTATTTTTATTTAATCAAACGGTTAAACGAGATACGACACGTTATCATAAAGTCATGACAAATGATATTAACCGAGTTATTTTGTAACAAACAAAAAAAAATCAAGTCTAGCAAGCGTGCAATTATGTATTATTTTTTTTATATTAACGAGACGCGTAATGTTTAAACGGTTTCGTTTACAAACGAGTTTGTTTACCCAGTGTCCTCCCACCCCACCTTAAACCCTTGTCCGAACCTTAACCCCGTATTTCAAATATTTGTTTCCTTGTTTCCTTCTAGCTTTAGTTTCCATTTAATTATACAGATGTATAATTGTATTTTTAAAATACTAGGAGCCATACCTACACATCATAACCCTTACACCAAATAATTCAAAGAAAATGAAAACAACACTGATGGTTGGAATAAGAGAACCCATGAGAATTCGAGTAATTAGCAGGCGTTATACTTCTAGAAGTCTTAGCTTATTTTGCTTCCGCTGTGCAATGAAGATACCAGTCCAGTCACGCCAAGCTCTGATATTTCAGGGTGTGACAGACTTCACGTTTAGTTTTCCCTCATTAACGACTTTACCTGCTACTCTCACTTCGTATCCTTGGCGTTCGCACTAACGCCAATCGATACAAGTATCAACTCTTAATCAGTACCGTTGATAGCTTGTGCCGTTGTCACGCTTTCAATGTTACTATTTGTCGTCGTTTTCATCCTTTAATTAGACATTTTTATGTATCACTATGTTATGCATTTATGATTTGTTTTATTGCTAGTTCATGTTATTGCAGTTCCACATCATCGCTCATCACGGCTTACCTTTTCCCATAATTTGTGTGATGTGGGTATCGTCTCACTTATTCATAGAAGGACCCTTTTCCCCATAACTATGGATGTAGGTACTGCCACTATTTAGTTGCACCCTTTTTGGGTTCGAGACTCATACATTATTTGGTTGTGGTTATTTAATTAGTAAGTTGAGTTGAGTCGTCGCATAGAACCAATCAAAACCGCTAACGAGGCCAATGAAATTTGATAAGGACATGGTGGATACGCCGCTGTTACTTCCTATATATAAGTGTTCTTATCAAACCATCAAAAGCCTCGTTAGATTGGTCGAGAGAGGAATCTATGTAAGTTGTTTTTGAGTCGTCAATCATGATTTGAATAACGACGTGGATGAAAATTTGATAGGGACATGGTGGATACGCGGCTGGTACTTCCTATATATAAGTGTGTCTGTCAAATTTTCAAAAGCAACGTTAGACTAATCATGAGTGTTTTAGTTAGTTTGTTTTGGTTTTGTGATTGTAGATTCAAATTCTATGATTTCGCTAATCTAACTTAAATTGTCGCATTTTATGACAAATACATCAAGATCCTAGGCCGTGACACAGATTGTAGTTTTGGCATCACGAGTATCCTTTGCGACTCGATTGCAAACTCTTCAGTGTTACAGGACATCTTTGGGACATGATTTTCTCTTAAGCCGTAATTAATTCTCAATTGTTCATTTATGGGCTTCACGGTTGTAATGATCGTATGACCTATGAGTGGCTTTCATTACTGCATCTTTGGCAATTAAGAGCGATTCTTCAATTGGGTATGTAACCCTGGTCAGGAACGCCACCGCCACAGTCTAATCTAAACCTTATCTCAGTTTGAGTGTAATATCAGCGATGTTAGGGCTCGTGTTTAACCTTGATTTCTAACTACCCTAAAAACAGCCTAATAGTAAGATTCGAGTTCCTAATAATACTAACAATCGAACCGACTTTGTTAATGCCTATGGAAGACCCTACACTTCATCCTATACGTGCAGTTTCCTTCCAATTTCGGGACGAAATTTTCAAAAGTTGGGGAAACTGTAACACCCGTCAAAATCGGACCTCCGAAATCCGACCCGGATTGCAAAACCGGACCATTTTTGTTTAAAAAAAATAATGTAACTATGAAGGAACTATAAGTTTATAATAATTTTAATGTACCTTTAGCTTGGTCATGAACTTTGATAAACAATATTAGTAAGTATATTATCTTAGAAAGTAATAAAAAATAGAACCGTACATATCATATGTTATAGTTAAAAATACATATCTTTAAATTCATCATATTCAATAGTTAAATAAGAAGGATGATTGGTTAGAAAGATGTTATTATTATGATCTAATCTTTTTTAATAACTTTTAACTAATTAAAAGAACAATAAATGAGATGGTGTAATAAAAACACTTGAATGGAAAATTACTCGTTTCTTGCACCCCTTTAGTAGTTTGGAAAATTGTAACCCATGATGCCAATTACTACCATTAAATTGTAGAACCAATATTTTAATTGTTTGAGTTTCATTTTTGATTGTGACTACTTAACTTTCCACATGTCTCATGAAAACCACACCCTAGTGAAACTTTCCCCTCCCTCTTGACTCTATTATGTTTTCTACCCACAAGAAACCCATGAAGAAAACCACAAAAACAAGTTAGAACCAACAATAGCCATCTCCTCTCAAACCTAACCGAAACAAATTAATTGTAACTTTCTTCAACGAATTCAACATTAATTCTACTCTGTTTCAGGTAATTCTTGAGCCTAACTCGCTTTATTATTATTTTATTATGTATTTTTTTTAAATTCTCTACAAAAGCCTCTATCAATTTGTGTTTGATAAAAGGCAATTGTAGCTTGATCAGGAATGTATGATTCTAGGGTTCTTATCAATATGGGGATTTTTTTATATAAAAAAATAATAATAATTAACCTATTTCATGACAATCTAAGACATGTTAGATGATGAAATTTCATTAGTTTTGATGTTAATATTGATTGTATATTTTTTTAGGAATCATTTCATTATTATCTAGATATTAATCTTTATATTTTATTTTTCTATATTTGTGCCTTTAACCTTAGACCTTTTAGACATGAGAGCTTGACCATAGGTTTAACCAACTTAATTTTGGACTAAGAAATATAATTAAAATTGTCAAATTAGAAGTAAGTATATTCTTTGGACAACTTGGACTATAAATGACAATTTGATTAAGATAAGTATCTTTGGTCACATTTTAGCAAATATTATATTTTTGTCACTAAATAGATAAATGTTATATAAACAATACTTGTTGCCAAAACCGGTTTTTCTAAAAATTATGAAACTATAATTTAACATTTAAGACTTATAATCATGATTTAAAATCAACATATATACGTTTAGTTTAATTAGTTTTTTTGAAATCAATCATGATATGTATATATGGATTTAATAAATGTGATGTATTATTAAATCAAGCTTGTAGATGTATATATTTATTTTTAGTGAAAAATGTATATTATATATTTTTGTCGAAATCGTACAACTATATCATATTTTAGTATTATCTATAAATACGAATTTTCATTATTTGTACCTATATATTTTAGTCCCTTAAATTGTTTTATCATTTAAACTATAAAAATCCCTCAAATCGGGTGAACCTAGAAATCATCGTCATAATGTATTCGTTTATTCTTCCGATTCGTATTCATACTCGATTTTATATATATGTTGTTAGGTTAACTTTTGGAATATTATTTCCTAAAACGCCACAACTTATCTTAAGTTGTATTTGGACGCTTCGTAACTTGTGAGTAATCTCTTCCATTTCCCCTTTTTAATCTTTTACAAATTTTGGGGTGCATCATGTTACACTTTTCGATTTACTTAACATGCTGTGATCAAGTGTTATTATGTGAACGTCTTATGTGTATTCTATTAATCTATATGCTATCTGATGTCAAGTCTATTGCATGCTATTGTGTCTAGTGGATCCACGGCTGACTAGGTTCCCCACGGCCATGGGTTGTAGCCTAGTATCGCCAACAGTATTAGACTCGCTCCTCGGGGCTTGAGCCTAATGCACGCTTATTTAGACCGGGCTGCTTGCCTTGGTTATTGGGCCACAACGTGTTTTGTTTTGGGTTGACTGTTGACTGGACTATGTGTTAGTTGTTACTGTTTGACTGTTCCAATAGTAGATCAGGCCCAATAACTCAACATGTAACTGTATGCATGCTATGTGTTAGCTATGTGCAAAATATAGGTGATCTTCCTGTACCCAAACCTGACCTATACTGGTAACCATGTTAGGATGCGGTGACCAACGTACTTGACCAAGTAAACCGTCTACCGAGCAACCCAAAGTGAGTTCACACACTAAAAGCATGCGTCCCAGGGAGGGACACGGACAAACTGACATCTTTAGGAAGAGTACTTCCAAACTAAAACTTCCGGGGGAAAATACGAATGGGTACTTTTAATTCACTATCTCCGGGGGAGATACGCTTGGATATTATTTATAAATCACAACTAGCAAAACTAAGCGAAACTCTATCATATTAAGTCCCTGCTTACAGTACCGATTAATCGCCGGGGGCGAACGGGTTATTAGTTGATAGCGCTATTAGGTTTGACAACCTCACACCGTGACCGGGGGGATCGGGCGTGAACTAGTAGACCTTGCATCTTGGTCAATGATGATAGACATTGACTCAGGGCACAACAACTTTACGTCAACAGTTTTGGTATCGGCAGTTTAGTGAGCTTACAGATGGGGTAGCTCCCCGTAACGTGATTATAAATGCTTTATCTAAACAACTTACGTTTTCGAAAACTAAAACTTGACACCTCGTGAACTCGCCAACATTATGTTGATACCCTACTGCATGCTTTGCAGGTACCCAGTGACTCAGGAGCTTGCAGCTTGGGGATGTGTAGTGGTCGTCTAACCCATGTGTTGGGTTCTAAATAAACTTGAACTATGAACTTTGTTTTAAACTATTTTGTCTATGCTTCCGCTACTTACCTAAACTACTATTTGAACCTAAAACTTTTGAATTTTGGTTATGATATTTGCTAACCCTGTGGTTGGTGAATACTACTTATTTTATTAATTAAATTGCTCAGTATAATTGGTGGCGGGATCCTGGTCAGTCACGCCCCTAGGCGGTGGTACTCCGCATGTGGATTTTGGGGGTGTGACAGATTGGTATCAGAGCCATCGGTTATAGTGAACTTGGTTTTAAAAAGGGAGTCTTTTTGAGAAAAACCAGACTATAACCCGTGACTCGTGACGACACTACACTCCAACTACAGGACTCAACGTACTAGACCTCATAGCTCGGACTTGTGTTTAATTGTTGCTTATTTTATATTTATGCTCTGCTATACGTACTAGTGTTCCTAGTTAGATAGATACACCTCCCTCTTCTATCTCATTCTTGCTACATTACGACATCACACTCATACTGTGTTTTCTGATTATGAAGACAATGAGTGGACGTGGAAGAGGAAACATTAACATGACTCAGGCTCAATTCACTAACCCGCTTAACACGGTGGCTGCAGCTTTCGCAGCTCACCCTGGAGGTAAACTCGTTATTTTAAGATGTTTAGATCCTACCACCGCATTGTCTTTTCACCCCTAAACCTATTCGCTTCGCTTCTCACAACAGGTCAGCATGCGCTTGCGCAACCACATGTATGTACTTTCAAAACCTTCATGGATTGCAAGCCTCTCCCTTTCAATGGCACTGAGGGTGCCATAGGTCTTCTACACTAGATTCAGAAAGCCGAAGCTGCCTTTGCTGTCTGTGAGTGTCCCCCTGCAAATTGGGTGAAGTTTGCTACTGGTACGCTTGAAGGAACGCGCTTTCCTGGTGGAAGGCGCAAATTCAGATGTTTGGTTTGGAAACTGCTAATGCTACCACGTGGGAAGATTTCAAGGACATGATTAAGGAAGAGTATTGTCACATGGATGACATCCACAAGCTCGAAAACGAGTACTTTGAGCTCAAGATGGTTGGATCAGAGATCGAGACATACACCAAACAGTCTAACGACTATGCTGCTCTTTGCCCAAACATGTCTCGACCTATGTATTGAAGGATCAAATTATACATCAAGGGTTTGGCCCCAGAAATCCGGAGCCATGTGACCGCAGCCAACCTCAATACCATTCAGCCAGTCGTCCGTCTTGCTCACAAACTCACTGATCAGGCTGTGGAACAGGACAAGCTGCCCAAGAGGATCAGTGTTACTGCTGGAACTTCTAGTGATAACAAGCGTAAGTGGGAAGAAACCAAAACAAGGATGCTAACCCCACTTAGGTCCCATCTCAGCAAAGGAAAACTGAAAACAACAAGGGCCCTCAACAACAGGGTGGCTATCGAGGGAACCACCCCAAGTGCAGCAAGTGCAACTGACACCACAGCGGGCCTTGTGGGAAAGGTCAGTGTCAGCGATGTAACAAGATGGGGCATGAGGCCAAGGACTGTAGGAGTCCACGTCCCGCAGGGCAGAACCAACAACAGTAGCAGCAACATCATGGGAATGTCAAGGGTTGCTTCCAGTGTGGAGCTGAGGGACACATTAAGAGGAATTGCCCCCAGCTGAATCAGAACGGCAACAACCAGGGAGCTGGAAACAAAGATCAAAACAACAATAATGTTGGGAATAGTGCAAGAGGAAGTGCATTTGTGATTGGAGCTGGAAAAGCTAGGAATGATCCCAACATCGTGGCGGGTAAGTTCCTACTCGATGATCGTTATGTTTCTATATTATTTGATTCTGGAGCCGATGCTAGTTATGTATCCCTACGTATTAGTAAGAAGCTTAAGCACCTGCCTACGATGTTAAGTTCTAAGCATACAGTCGAGTTAGCAAATGGAAGAAACATCGAGGCCTCACACGTCATCAGTAAATGCAAACTAGTATTGTCTGGTCAGACCTTTAACATCGACCTTTTCCCTATCAATCTTGGAAGCTTCGACGTCGTCGTCGGTATGGATTGGTTAACCAAACGCCGCGCTGAAATCATCTGTCAAGAGAAAATGGTTCGCATCCCTCGCCGTTCTGGAAAACCCCTCATCGTTCAAGGTGACAAAGGCGGAGAAGTCACAGGTATCATCTCGTTCTTGAAAGCCCAGAAGTGTTTACGAAAAGGGCACACCGCTATCTTAGCACTTGTCACCGACACACAGGAAAAGGAAAAGAGGATTGAAGATTTTCCAGTGGTACGCGACTACCCCGAGGTATTTCCTGAAGAACTGCCTGGACTCCCTCCTCATCGTCAGGTCGAATTTCAAATCGAGCTAACTCCCGGAGCGGCACCTATAGCTCGAGCACCTTATCAATTAGCCCTTGTAGAACTGAAGGAACTTTTCACGCAACTACAAGAATTATTGGATAAAGGATTTATCCGTCCTAGTTCGTCACCTTGGGGAGCACCAGTCCTCTTTGTTAAGAAGAAGGGTGGCACATTCCGAATGTGCATTGACTATCGTGAGCTGAACAAGGTTACCATCAAGAATCGCTACCCTCTCCCACGTATCGACGATCTATTCGACCAGTTGCAAGGATCGAGCTACTACTCTAAGATTGACCTGTGATTAGGCTATAATCAGCTAAGGGTCCGTAATGAAGACATCTCCAAAACTGCGTTCAGAACTCGTTATGGACATTACGAGTTCCTCGTCATGCCCTTTGGAATGACTAATGCACCTGCGGTTTTCATGGATCTCATGAACCGAGTGTGCAAGCCTTACCTCGACAAATTCGTAATTGTGTTTATCGACGACATCCTGATCTACTCGAAAAGTCAAGAGGAGCATAAACAACACCTGCGTCTTATTCTCGAACTCCTTCGCAATGAACAACTGTATGCCAAGTTCTCGAAATGTGACTTCTGGCTTCGAGAAGTCCATTTCCTTGGGCACGTGGTCAATAAGGACGGAATTCACGTCGACCCAGCTAAGATCGACTCTGTAAAGAACTGGCCTACACCTAAAACTCCGACCGAAGTTCGCCAATTCTTGGGATTGGCAGGATACTATCGTAGATTTATCAAGGGATTTTCGAAGATTGCTCAGCCCCTCAGGACTCTCACTCAGAAGGGTATTGCTTACAAATGGAATGAAGCTCAGGAGTCTGCATTTCAGAAGCTGAAGGATAACCTCTGTAGTGCTCCTATTCTCTCGTTACCTGAAGGTACCGACGACTTTGTGGTTTACTGCGACGCGTCTATTCATGGGCTCGGTTGCGTATTAATGCAACGCGAGAAAGTTATTGCTTACTCTTCTCGGCAACTTAAGACTCACGAAAGGAACTGCACTACGCACGACTTGGAATTGGGAGCAGTGGTTTTTGCTCTTAAGATATGGAGATATTACCTGTACGGTACCAAGTGCACCATTTACACCGATCACAGGAGTCTCGAGCATATCTTCAAGCGAAAGGAATTAAACATGCGACAATGTCGATGGGTCAAAATCTTGAATGATTATGAATGCACAATCAAGTACCATCCGGGCAAAGCCAATCTCGTGGCGGACGCCCTCAGCCGAAAGGACACTACACCCAAGCGCGTGCGAGCGCTACAACTTACCATTCAGTCTAACCTCACTACTCAGATACGAGGTGCTCAGGTTGAAGCATTGAAACCAGAGAACATCAGGGCTGAGTCCCTACGAGGATCGAGGTAGTGATTAGAACTAAAGGAAGACGGCGCTTACTATGTGACAGGGCGCATTTGGGTTCCACTCTATGGAGATCTACGTGAACATATGATGGACGAAGCCCATAAGTCCCGTTACTCAGTACATCCTGGTTCGGATAAGATGTACCACGACTTAAGGACTACATATTGGTGGCCTGGCATGAAAGCCCACATAGCAACATATGTCAGCAAATGTTTGACTTACGCAAGAGTCAAGACTGAGTTTCAGAAACCAGCAGGCCTACTCCAACAACCAGAGATCCCGAAATGGAAATGGGAGCAAATTTCCATGGATTTCGTTACTGGCCTACCTAGATCCCAACGAGGAAATGACACTATTTGGGTGATAGTAGATCGATTGACCAAGTCTGCACACTTTTTGGCTATCAAAGAAACAGACAAGTTCTCTACCTTGGCAGACATTTACTTAAAGGAAGTAGTGTCCAGGCACGGGGTGCCAACCTCCATTATTTCCGATCGAGATGCACGTTTTACTTCTGAGTTGTGGCAAGCTATGCACAAATCCTTTGGCTCACGTTTGGACATGAGCACCGCTTATCATCAACAAACGGATGGACAGTCTGAACGCACCATTCAAACACTAGAAGACATGCTTAGAGCATGTGTAATCGATTTTGGCAACAGTTGGGAGAAGCATCTACCGCTAGTAGAATTCTCGTATAATAACAGCTACCAAACCAGCATTCAGGCAGCACCCTTTGAGGCATTGTACGGTCGTAAATGCTGATCACCTCTTTGCTGGGCGGAAGTTGGTGACACCCAGATCACAGGCCCAGAACTGGTGGTAGACACAACGGAAAGGATTGCCCAGATCAGACAACGCATGGTGGTAGCTCGTGACCGTCAGAAAAGTTACGCTGATAAGCGTAGGAAACCGCTAGATTTCCAGGTCGGTGACCGGGTTCTACTTAAAGTCTCACCCTGGAAGGGTGTGGTTCGTTTTGGTAAACGGGGAAAGCTGAATCCGCGATATGTTGGACCATTCGAAATTACCGAGAGGATCGGTAAGGTTGCTTATAGGTTGAACCTGCCAGAAGAGCTGAGTGCAGTGCACAACGTCTTCCACGTGTCTAATCTGAAGAAGTGTCTGTCAGATGAAACACTCATAATTCCTTTCAAGGAACTCACTTTTGACGAACAGCTACACTTTATTGAGGAACCAATTGAAATCACGGATCGAGAGATCAAAACCCTCAAACGTATCCAGATACCTATTGCACGAGTTCGTTGGAACTCAGGTCATGGCCCAGAGTTTACCTGGGAGCGGGAGGACCAGATGAAGCACAAATATCCCCAGTTGTTCCCTAACGAAACTCCCAGCACTGAAGCTACAACCGAATTTCGGGACGAAATTCCAAACTAACGGGGGGATGATGTGACACCTCGTTGAAACTTTCTCACCTATACTAGCTTGACAGTGGCTGCCTTAACTTTCGGGACGAAAGTTCTTAAAACTTGGGGATAATGTGACACTCTAGTGAACCGAGACCATGACTCGAGACCACTCGGTGTCGAGTGAATAGTAAATAGTTGGGCCGGTTGGGCCGCAAACCCTTTGAGCCCCACTCGAAACCCTTGTAGGGTGCACCACCCAAACCAAATATAAAAACCCATCATCCACCTTTCCCTTACACTCTCACACATCATCCTACACACTCTCTCCCTCACTAAAACCCTAGAACCACAAACCTCCTCTCCTTTCTCTCGGACCAAACCGGTGACAACGAGGACTCTCGGTTCAAGCTCGGGATCATCATTCGGAAGCTCACTCATCGACCCTTCATACCCTCACACTTCGTGTATCTACCCGGTTAGTGTTTTAATGTGTATTAGGTGTTATATGTGTACTAGGTGTTATGTGGATGAGATACATGCTTAGTCTCTTTAATTTTGATTGATTTAGTGAGTAAAAATGATGAAATACATGAAGATTGTTGTTTACCTATGATGAAGATGCTTATTTCTTGAAATGAGGCATATGGACTTGATGGTTATCATACTAGCTTGACTCTTGTGAAATATAGAAAAGAATAAATGTCACGCATATGCAACACAAGAGGTTTTGTTAGTGTGTTCATAAATCAAGGAATGATCTATTGTTTGAGTCCATGTTAAAAGTTGAAAACCCTAAAAATGATGAACTGTTTGAATGCACTATGAACATGATATGAAGATTTGAATTGTGTGTTTTGATCCGTTTTGAATGAAGTTTAGACAAGAAAACATGTTTATGCATTTTGGTTGGATAGTACATATTATCATGAAAACAAAATTCTATTGGAGATGTACACTGTACAACCGTTTTAGGATCAGCAGATGTTGGAGTCGAGACCCTTGGTCTCGACTCGAGACCATCAAGAATGGCAACTCGAGACCAACCAGCACATCTTATGTACTCGAGACCTATAAGGTTGCGACTCTAGATCTCCTGATCTCGACTCGAGACTGAACTCGAGATCTCCAAGGCTGCCACTCATTTTAAACACCACTCAAGAACAGAGGTTGCGACTAGAGACCAGCCCTCCACAACTCGAGACCCCTTGGATGCGACTCGAGACCGCATGATCTGGAGTCGAGACCCCTTGTTTAGACCGGCCTGCTTGCCTTGGTTATTGGGCCACAACGTGTTTTGTTTTGGGCTGACTGTTGACTGGACTACGTGTTAGTTGTTACTGTTTGACTGTTCCAATAGTAGATCAGGCCCAATAACTAAACATGTAACTGTATGCATGCTATGTGTTAGCTATGTGCAAAATATACGTGATCTTCCTGTACCCAAACCTGACCTATACTGGTAACCATGTTAGGACGTGGTTGTTAGACCGTTGTATGACCCTAAATAGTCAGTTAAGGCAGTTCATCTTTGTATACAAAGGCGGAATCAGTGTAAACAAAGTAACAACAGCTTTTCCTCTTAATTTCCTCTTATATTACTGAAATCCAAGCTTTTACAATGTATTCTGACAAAAATCCGGCAGCACCTCAGCTTAGATTTCGCTCCAACCCGTACCGAATGAGACCACATGATAGGTATTTATAGCATGCCTGATTTCGCTCCAGATGACAGGAGCGAAACCCCATGATCACATTTCGGGCGAAATCACAAACTAACCTACAGGAGCGACATAACATGTTGAACTGATTTCGCTTCTAATGACCTATGTGTCATTAGGAGCGAAATTAACCTCTAACATTACTAAACCTGTTTTTCGACTCTGTACAACCTATCTAGACCTAAGACTCGATACAAACGTAGTAAACAGACATTTAGTGCACCAACAGACTCCCCCTTGGATGTTGACGAAGTCTTCGGCTCCGAGTCTTCAGTCTTGGTCTTTTCTCCAACTCTGTCTTTTCATCGTAAAAACTTTATCTTCACAAGTTCAGATCTTATCCTGGCTCTATCTTCAAACTTCCCCTTTGACTGTTGATCCAGACTCCCCTTTTCACAGACTCCCCCTCTCAGTATGCTAGAATCTGAGGTCTTGATCTGGTTCAATCTTTAACACTTAGCTGTCGTGGGAATGATGAAGTCCAAAACCTGTGTCTCAAACATCGAACATTACAAACTTATCTTTTCACAAAAACACACAGTTTATCAGTCCTAGAAATGCACTTAAGTATTCAGGTCCAAGATAATGACCCTGATTACTCAATTAATCTACCAAGTCCAACTTAATGACCTTGGTTGATCTTTTGACAAAACAGACTGATTTTGTTAAACATTTTCAACCAATTTTTGAAAATAACAAGCATCAAATTAATGAACTTGTTTTACTTTTTCAGCAATCCAATCTCTATCAAGATAAGCTCTCCTCATTCTTCAGCTCAGAACTTTTCCTGCATCTACTTCAATCTTCAAGAATCCAACGATTAACTCTCCACTTTGGTTTGTCAAAAATTAAGCAGAAATAGAATCTTTTTGGATTTTAATAAAGTGTTCTAAACTAAGAAATGAAATACAGAAACTTAAATTGTAGAAAGTAAAGAAATTAAACAATTTACAAACATATTTTTGGTGAGCGTGTCAGGGAATCATATCAGCTTTTCAGACAAGTTACAAGTACCGTTAAGCTTCATTTCATGCTCAGACTTAAACAATTCACATCGATTGTCGATATACTGATCCATTTAAAATTCTCATACAAATTTCAATCTATTCAGGATATGATTTAGATGTCTTAAGAGCTTAGCTCATTCATGTGTCCCACCGCTTGAATATACTCTCGTATCCAGATCCCAATATTCAGTCTTACAGGTGAGTATACCACAGATGATATCTGTCAGGGGTTAAATGCGAGGGCCGTGAGAGCTCAGGTCGATACTTCCGTATACGCAGAGAGATGACGACTTCGACTTTTCGGTGTGTCCCCTTTAGAGAATCTTTTAGTTACAATAGGACACGATTAGCATTTTGTAATGTTTCATCGTTTTTTATGCTGAGGGTGATGCTATATTTCAAGCAATGAGGAAAGTATTATTCGGGGATTAGGTCAGAACTTCCATTCAGCAGAAGTCCCAGAATAATACCCCAGATATCACTGAGTATAAAGACCTAGTATCTCAGAATAAGGGACCTTTCAAACGAGATTTCAGGGGTTACCTATATATCCAAGTAGTGTTCCCCACAAATTACGCAAGTTTGAAATTTTAGGTTTATATCCCGAATAAATCTACTAAATGTGCAAAAACCTATCGACACATCATCAGCGAGACTGTTTAACTCATTTAATCTTTACAATTCTTTAGCATACTGTAACTGTCTAGCCGATGTACTATCATTTTCCCTTTTTTACACAAGTTCTTTTTCAATTTTCTATTGTTTTTGGATTTTGAAATTTTATCATGTTTTTGTATTTTAGCATTTTTTACTGTTTTTGTATTTTTCTGAAAAAATATATCTACTCCCCCTAAATACGAAAACAAGTAAAAAATCGACAAACCATTGCAGATTATTTCTCATCTTCATCCGCAACAGTACTCTCATCAACACCAATAATGCCATCCGACACCGAAAGAAGCTTCATACCGTTCAGTTTTAACAGATATTTATACCGTGTTTTATCAAAAGCTTTGGTATGTAAATCAGTTTTTTGTTCGTCAGTGTGGATTTTCTCAATTCGTATCAACTTTTTCTCGAAACAATCGCAAATAAAGTGATGACGAATTTCTATATGTTTAGTTTTAGCGTGATGTACTGGATTCTTTGTTATATTAATTGCGGCCTCATTATCAACAAAAAGAGGTGTGTTGTATCAACTTTTTCTCGAAACAATCGCGAATAAAGTGATGACGAATTTCTATATGTTTAGTTTTAGCGTGATGTACTGGATTCTTTGTTATATTAATTGTTGCTGTATCCACAGGATCTGAGAGCAGCAACTGCTAGCAGAAACGTACTCCACCTCACATGTAGATAGCGCCACAGACGTTTGTTTCTTACACTGCCAGGTAACCAATCTAGGTCCAAAGAACTGGCATCCTGCAGTTGTTGATTTTGAATTGACTTTGCAGCATCCGAAATCCGAATCGGAATACCCTTCGAGCGTAAAGTCGCCTATTCTAGGATACCACAACCCCAATGTAGGAGTTCCCTTCAGGTAGCGTAATATCCTTTTCACAATAATCATGTGCGAAGCTCTCGGGTTAGATTGATATCTTGCTGCGAGGCACGTTGGGTACATGATATCAGGACGTGAAGCAGTTAGGTACATCAAAGAACCTATCATGGAACGGTAGAACGTTTCATCAGCCCTGTCTCCGATGAGATCTGGGTGAATCCCATGATTTGTTGCAAGAGGGGTAGCAGCTGAAGTAGAACTTGACATCCCAAATTTCTCTAGAATATCATGAACGTACTTTGACTGATGAATGAAAATTCCCTCAGGTAGTTGTTCAACTTGTAGTGCCAGAAAGAATTCCATCTCCCCCATTAATGACATTTCAAATTTTTGCTTCATCACCTGTTCAAAATCTTTTCACAGATTTTCATTCGTCGACCCAAAGATTATATCGTCCACATAAATCTGAACTATCAGAAGATGTCCGTCGACCTCTTTAGTGAAGAGAGTGGCATCCACTTTTCCGCGTATGAAGCTGTTGGCTAGTAGATGTTGAGACAAAGTCTCATACCAAGCTCTCGGGGCCTGGTGTAAACCATACAACGCTTTGTCTAATAAGTAGACCTTGTTTTTGTGGATTGGGTCGGTGAAGCCTGGCGGCTGACCGACATAAACCTCCTCTTTAACCTTCCCATAAAGAAACGCCGATTTTACATCTAGCTGATATACTTTGAAGTTCTTCTAAGATGCAAATGCCAGGAAAATTCTGATTGCTTCTAGTCATGCTACAGGAGCGTACACTTCAGTAAAATCAATTCCCTCCTGTTGACTAAAGCCTTGAACAACGAGTCGAGCTTTGTTCCGTACAACAACTCCTCTGTCGTCTCTCTTACACTTAAATACCCATTTCGTATTAATTTTCCTGTGACCATCCGGCAAATCCACTAGCTTCCACACACCCAACTTTTCAAACTGACTTAACTCTTCTTGCATCGCAATGACCCAAGAGTCTTCAGTAAGCGCCTCTTTGTAAGTTCTTGGTTCGATCTGCGAAATAAAACAACTCAATGAAAATTCAGTTTGTAAAGGTGCTACTGTAGAGTAAAAACATGTAAGGCCCTGGTCAATTTGACGTCTCGTGCGACCGCCCGATTGCAGTTCTCCTATGATCAACTCCTCTGGATGATATGAAAGAGTTCGCGACATTACTTCGCTTGGAACATCCACATCGCCTTCCAGATTAGTAACATTTTGATCTGCACCTTGTTCACCAATTTGGTTTGTTTGACTTAAATCCTGAATCTGCTCCCCCTCAGAATCTGAATCTCCTCGATTAAATATCGGCATGTTCTCTGATTCTTGATTATCATTCTCAACCGTCTAATTATCTTGAGCAACTTCATTCTGTTGGACATCATCGTGTTCACCAGAATTACTCGGACCTGCTTCATCGTCATTTGAAGTTTCCCATAGTCGCCTTGAATATTCAGCTGGGAACCTTTGCTGTAACTCATATTCACGCAAAATATCCAACTCGTCAAAGAAATCTTCTTCTTCCTCTTGTTCTTCCATCATGTCAAACGAATCCCACAATTTGTCATAATGATATCGCCAAGAATCTCCTGGATTTTGTGGCGGCATAGTATAACCTTGACATTCAACATTTGTAGCTTCAATAATCCGCTTCTCACTTGGAACGAAGACATGTCGCGAAGGACTTGAATATCCAACAAATATACCCTCAATGCACTTCGGACCAAACTTTCCATAAGGCTCTAGAACAGTACAGGGTGACCCGAACGGTTCATGATACTTCAAATTCGGTTTGCGGTTATTGATTAACTCAAAGCATGTTTTGTTGAACTTCTTGACAATGAGAACTCTGTTGAGCGTATAGCATGCGGCAGAAACAGCTTCAGCCCAAAAATTTATCGGTAACTTTGAATCTGCGAGCATCGTTCTAGCCGTCTCGATTAGTGTCCGGTTTTTGCTGTGACAACTCGTATTTCAGAACCGTCTCTTGTATTACGTGTTAACCTGTATGAACTCTATGTGATTACGTGAATTTTGTTGATTAAGTGAATGCTATGTTTTTGTGAATGTTTGAACCTTAATTCCATTTCACAAACCCATTCGGCCCACACATCCTTGAACTCGAGACCAAGAGGGCAACCCAAGTAAGGGTTCGACCCACTCATTCCTTGCACGCATACAGGAACCTTTAGGGGGACTAGTTCCTCATAACTTGCAAACACTTAAAACACACAAACCCTAGGATCTCTCTCCCTCTCTCTCGGACCCGACGGCAACACCTTCACCATCGAAGTTCTTTTGGATCATGGCTTCCATCTTGATCTAGTTAAACACTTTACACATCCGGTTAGAACTTTGTTCTTATTTAGTTGTGGATGGATTGATGTATACTATTATGTGCTTTATCATAAATTCGGAATATGAGTTTTACATGATGTTGTCACATGCAAGGAAACTACTTTGTTACAGATTTATAATCTCATGATTCAATAGTTCATATGTTATACATGATGATGATGTTACCGGAATTGTGACTCTTGAAGTTTAAGGTTTTGATTAGTTTGATTCATGATTTATAAGAATAGGTTGCATATTAGTCCTTGAACTCATTAATCATATGATCCAATTGTAGGTCCCTCATGATATTGATTTACTGTTCTTGAATTTGATGATGATATGAGTGTGTTTGAATGCGGAATAATTGATGTTTGATCTGATTTGTGAAACTGCCAAAGTTGTTTGCTAATATTACGGAATTGATTGAGCTGCAAATTAAGGAAATCAGGAAATCAGTTACACTTCATAGTCTCGACAAGGGATTGCGAGTCGAGACCCCACTGTCTCGACTCGAGACCACAACACCACCACAAACAGCACAACTCGAGACCATGGTTGCGGGTCCGGTTGCGACTCGAGACCGCCTAGTCTCGAGTGATGAAAGTATGACCCGAGACCTCCTTTGTTGCGACTCGAGAACTCCAGGACTACAACTCGAGACTGCACTGTCTCGACTCAAGATCTCTAGTCTCGACTCGAGACCACGAGCACATGCACAATGTTACGAGCCCAACCATTTGGGCCGCATACTTGGACTTTGTTTACGTGACTGTACTGTTTTTGATCTGCCATGATTATATGTTTATGCTATGATCGTTACTTGTGTACAATACGTGTAGAATATACGTGCACTATTTGAATATGAACCTGACTTGTATGGTAACCATGGTAGGACGTGGTTGACCACCTTATAGCTTGATTGACTTTTCTGTGTATCTGCCGAGCAAACCAAGGTGAGTTCACACTCTTACCAAGGCATGGGATTCCCAGGTTTGGGAATGGGTTTTTGGATGATTACTTGTACTTAGGTTATTATCGGAATTATGTACTTTGGGCCTCGGGAGAGGAAGGTTTTTGGATAGATACTGCTAGACTAGTGACACAAACACTTCTCTTCGCACACACGCCGGGAATGGCTGCGATAATAGAACTGATCTTCGCACACATGCCTGGAATGGCTGCGAACCATACACTAAACTTCGCACACATGCCGGGTGGGCTGCGATACAAATATACCTAGTCTAAAAATACTTGGGAAATTCCCACTAATCTTCGCACACATGCCTAGAGGGCTGCGATACAAATATACGATACACGGATTACTAAGCAAACATACGATTTACAATACGATTACTATAACTGAACAAACCACTGTGAACTCGCTCAACTAGTTGTTGACTCTCTGTTACATGCCTTGCAGGACCTTAGGTATACATGGAGCTTGCACGGGAGGCACAGTCGTTGTGGACATGGATCGTGGGCGTTTTGATAAACACTTATAACAGTTGAAAACTTATTAATTACGTTAGATTTTATACTATGCTTCCGCTACTCAAACTATGTTATTTGAACACCTTTCATATTGTGGGTTGATATACACTTACGTTTATTATTACTTATTATGTTCAATATGATTGGTGGCTTGATTCTGGTCATGTCACGCCTCCAAGCGGTGGTACTCCGCGTGTGGATTTTGGGGGTGTGACAGATTGGTATCAGATCCATTGGTTATAGAGAACTTGGTTTTAATAAGGGAAAAACGTTTTTATTAAAACCAGACTATAACCAGAACAGTGCTCTCAACGATCCACAACGACGCTCCGCTCCACGTGCAAGACTCAACATTCTCGGTAATATGGTTTATGTTTATATTGCCTACTTGCTAGACTACATCGAACTTTGCTCAGGGTATGTTTAGATACACATAACCACTATTGCTTGAGAACACTTGTGTGCTTACTCTCTTCTGTCATCGCACTTTACGCGAACCTCTCTCACTTATGATTACCTTTGCTATGAAGATCATGTCTGGACGTATTAACGTGACTCAAGCCCAGTTGACGGCTCTCATTAACGAACAAGTTGTTGCGGCACTTGCAGCTGCACAGGCAGGAGGTCAACACGCACAGCAACCTGTTTGCACTTTCAAGAACTTCATGGACTGTCATCCTAGTACGTTAAGTGGCACTGAAGGAGCAGTGGGACTCCTCCATTGGTTTGAGAAGCTCGAGTCGGTGTTTGAAATGTTTGAATGCCCTGAGGCTCGCAGGGTGAAATACGCCACTGGTACTTTGGAAGGAATTGCACTGACTTGGTGGAACGCGCAAGTTCAGATTCTAGGGCTGGCAGTTGCTAACGCCACCCCTTGGAACGATTTCAAGGAACTGATCAAGCGAGAATACTGCACACGTGATGACATCCACAAGTTGGAAGTGGAGCTTTATCATCTGAAAATGACAGGATCGGAAATTGAAGCTTATACGAAACAGTCAAACGAATTGGCCATCTTGTGTCCAACCATGGTGGACCCTCCAATCAAGCGCATTGATCTGTACCTCAAGGGCCTAGCCTCAGAAATTCAGAGCCATGTGACATGGGCTAACCTCGACAATATCCAGGACATTCAGCGTCTTGCTCATCGCCTCACGGATCAGGCAATGGAACAGAACCGGCTGCCTAAACGTATCAGCGCTACTACTATCGCTACCACTTCTGTTACTCCCGCTACTCCCAATGACAACAAGCGGAAATGGGATGGGGATTCCAGCAAGGGTTCAGCTACCGTTCAGTCTCACCCACTGGTGGTCAGGGGCAGGGTGGATATCGGGGAATTCACCCACTGTGTAACAGGTGCAACAGACTCCACAGTGGTCAGTGCCGCAAGGGCCGCTGTCAGAGATGTCTCAAGATAGGGCACGAAGCTAAAGATTGCAGGAGCTCACGACCTGTGAATCAGAACCAACAACAACCACCAGCTCCTCAAAACCAGCAGCAGCAACAGTGAGGCAACAGGTGATGCTTTCAGTGTGGTGCTGAAGGTCACTTCAAGCGGGATTGCCCCCAGTTGAACCAGAATCGCAACAACAATAACAATCAGGGCAATGGGAACAACAACGGTGGAAACAATAATGGCAATGAAGCTAGGGGACGTGCATTTGTGCTGGGGCAGGGAGAAGCAAGGAATGATCCCAACGTAGTCATGGGTAAGTTTCTTCTCGACGACTTTTATGTTACTGTATTGTTTGATTCGGGTGCGGATACAAGTTATATGTCTTTGAAAGTTAACCAAATGTTAAAACGTGCACCAACACCCTTAAACACCAAGCATGTCGTAGAGTTAGCTAACGATAAAAGTCTAAAGGCCACACACATAGTACAGGGTTGTAATATTATCCTCGCTGGTCAGACTTTCTCTATCGATCTCATTCCCATAGTTCTGGGTAGTTTCGACATCGTCATTGGAATGGACTGGTTATCCCAACAGCGCGCAGAGATCTTATGTAAAGAGAAGATAGTTCGTATTCCCCGTTCTGGCAAAGAACCTCTCGTGATTCAAGGCGACAAGAGTGGTGCAGTGGTTGGCATCATCTCCTTCCTGAAGGCCCAGAAGTGTTTGCGTAAGGGCCACACTGCCATCTTGGCACTTGTTACTGACGCATCAGCAAAAGAAAAGAAATTGGAAGATATTCCAGATGTACGCGACTTTCCTTAGGTGTTCCCTAAAGATTTACCTGGTCTACCGCCTCATCGCCAGGTCGAGTTTCAAATCGAGCTAGCACCAGGAGCAGCACCGATAGCACGTGCACCGTATCGCTTAGCTCCATCAGAATTGGAAGAACTATCGACACAGCTACAAGAACTCTTGGACAAGGGATTTATCCGACCTAGCTCTTCGCCTTGGGGAGCTCCAGTATTATTCGTGAAAAGGAAGGACGGTACCTTCAGGATGTGCATTGATTACCGCGAACTGAACAAGGCGACAGTGAAGAACCGCTATCCTCTTCCACGTATTGATGACTTGTTTGACCAGTTGCAAGGGTCAAGCTAGTACTCAAAGATTTCTTTGAGGTCAGGTTACCATCAGTTGAGAGTCCGGGATGAGGACGTCTCCAAAACAGCATTCAGTACCCGTTACGGTCATTACGAGTTTCTAGTCATGCCATTTGGGGTTGACAAACGCACCGGCAGTCTTTATGGACCTTATGAACAGGGTGTGCAAGCCCTACCTAGATAAGTTTGTGATTGTATTCATCGACGACATCCTGATCTACTCTAAGAGTCAGGAGGAACACGAGCAGCATTTGCGACTTATTTTGAAGCTCCTTCGAACAGAGCAATTGTACGCCAACTTTTCGAAATGCGACTTCTGGCTTCGTGAAGTTCAGTTTCTAGGCCACGTGGTAAACAAGGATGGGATCCATGTTGATCCATCAAAGGTAGATTCGATAAGGAACTGGCCTGCACCGCGTACACCAACGGAAATACGCCAATTCTTGGGTTTGGCGGGTTATTACAGACGATTCATTAAAGATTTTTCAAAGATTGCACAGCCGCTTACGCTACAGACACAGAAGGGTGTCACCTACCGTTGGGGTAATACTCAGGAAACCGCTTTTCAGCACTTAAAGGATAGACTTTGCAGTGCACCTATCCTCTCATTGCCAGAGGGCACAGACGATTTTGTGGTCTATTGTGACGCATCGATACAGGGGCTTGGTTGTGTATTGATGCAACGGGATAAAGTTATTGCTTACGCTTCGCGCCAACTCAAGGTTCACGAACGAAACTACACGACGCATGATTTAGAGCTGGGAGCTGTTGTTTTCGCCCTGAAGATATGGCGACACTACCTTTACGTTACCAAGTGCACTATCTACACTGATCACAGGAGTCTCGAGCATATCTTCAAGCAGGAGGAATTGAACATGCGTCAACGTCGATGGGTTGAACTACTTAACGATTACGAATGCTCCATCAAGTACCATCCAGGAAAAGCCAACCTTGTGGCTGACGCTCTCAGTCGAAAAGACACTCTACCTAGATGCGTGCGAGTACTACAGCTTACTATTCAGTCTAGTCTTCCTGCACAGATACGAGATGCACAGGTGGAAGCATTGAAACCAGAAAACGTCAGGGCAGAAGCCTTACGCGGCTCAAGGCAACGATTAGAACAGAAGGAAGACGGTGCCTATTATGTAACGTGGCATATTTGGGTCCCACATTATGGAAACTTACGCGAGCTGGTAATGGACGAAGCTCATAAGTCTCGATACTCGGTACATCCAGGTTCGGATAAGATGTACCACGATATCAGAACAACGTATTAGTGGCCTAGCATGAAGGCCCACATAGCAACTTACGTGGCAAGTGTTTGACCTGCGCGAGGGTCAAGATGGAATACCAGAAACCATCAGGCCTACTTCAGCAACCCAAGATACCACAGTGGAAATGGGAGGTAATTTCCATGGATTTTGTTACTGGCCTGCCTAGATCATAGCGTGGGAACGATACTATTTGGGTGATCATGGATCAACTCACAAAGTCTGCACACTTCCTGGCTATTAAGGAAACGGACAAGTTCTCCACTCTAGCAGACGTATATCTCAAGGAAGTTGTCTCAAGGCATGGGGTGCCAACCTCTATTATTTCGGATCGTGATGCATGATTTACTTCAGAACTGTGGCAAGCAATGCACAAATCTTTTGGCTCTCGATTAGACATGAGCACAGCATATCACCCTCAGACGGATAGGCAGTCTGAGCGTACGATTCAAACCCTAGAAGACATGCTTCGGGCATGTGTTATTGATTTCGGCAACAGCTATGAAAAGCATCTCGCTTTAGTGGAGTTTTCATACAATAACAGTTACCATACCAGCATCCAAGCCGCTCCATTCGAGGCATTGTACGGACGTAAATGCCGATCACCTCTCTGTTGGGCAGAGGTGGGGGATAGTCAAATCACAGGTCCAGAAATGGTAGTTGATGCTACTGAATGGATTGCACAGATACGGCAACGCATGGCGGCGGCTCGCGACCGTAAGAAAAGCTACGCTGATAAGTGCAGAAAACCATTCGAGTTCCAAGTTGGGGATCGAGTGCTACTCAAAGTCTCACCCTGGAAGGGTGTGGTTCGCTTTGGCAAACGGGGTAAACTTAATCCACGGTATGTCGGACCGTTCAAAATCATAGAAAGAATAGGCAAGGTGGCCTACAAAACTGAACCTACCAGCAGAACTTGGTGCAGTTCACAACGTTTTCCACGTGTCGAATCTGAAGAAGTGTCTGTCAGATGAGACCCTCATAGTTCCTTTGAAGGAGCTCACTATCGACGAACAGTTGCGATTCGTCGAGGAACCAGTTGAAATCACGGACCGGGATGTTAAGTGTCACACCCCCAAAAATCCACACGCGGAGTACCACCGCTTGGAGGCATGACATGACCAGGATCAAGCCACCAATCAAATTGAACATAGTATATAATAATCGAAGTAGTTTGTAAAAACCCAATTCAATACAATTGACGTTCAAACCAAACATAGTTTAAGTAGCGGAAGCATAATATGAAAACCCAATGTATTTAATAAGTTCAAGTGTTATAAAGTTTAACATAACATCCACGATCCATGCTCCACAACGACCTGCTCCTCCCTGTGCAAGCTCCATATGTACCTAAGGTCCTGCAAGGCATGCAGCAGAGAGTCAACAACTAGTTAAGCGAGTTCACAGTTAACAGTTCAGTAATTGTAATAGTATAATAAGCCTTGTGTTCGTTCATTAAGTCATGTGTCGTATTAGTTCGTATCGCGGCACTCTAGGCATGTATGCGAAGATTTGGGAAAATTCCCAAGTATTCTAGACTAGGTATATTTGTATCGCGGCCACCCGGCATGTGTGCGAAGTTTAGTGTATAGTTCGCGGCCTTCCTAGGCATGTGTGCGAAGATTAGTCATATTATCGCGGCCAACCCCGGCGTGTGTGCGAATATCAGTTCTATAAGTATCATTAGTCTAGTCGTATCTTATCAATAACCCTTCCTCACCCGAGGACCATATAACTAAATTCCATAAGCTAGGTAAGTACAAGTAAATAATCCAAACCCATTCCCACCCTGGGAACCCCATGCCTTGGCTGTGTGAACTCACCTTGGTTTGCTCGGTATGCTAGGTATGTGCCCAAAGTAAGTCAATCGCGTCCTAAGGTACGCACGTATACATAATTAGTTCGTATTCACTAAGTTGACACGTAAGTGTAATCACAGTGGACAATGCATCAATAATCACCAAGTAGCACATTGTACGTATTCGAGTTCATACAAGTCATGCATATGAATCTAACAGCAGTTAGTTAACTCAGTTAAGTTTTAACAAAATGGTTAAGTTACTGTGCTGTTTTACCCACTCGACGAAACACCCTTTTCGTCGTTATATCCCTTTGACGAAACACTATCTGTTTCTTCGTGATACCCCTTGGCAAATCACATTCCGTTTCGTCGTGACTGGCCTCGACGAAACAAAGTTTTGATTCGTCACATCTGTTTCATCGGGCATGCGATTCGTCGATAGTCAGTTACGTCGAGTTTCAGTTACGTCCTAATGCAAATTCAGTTACAATTTCAACAGTTACGCAATATCACAGGAAACCCTAATTATTGCTAACAGCCGTCATGAACATTACCGATCATCATCATCACACAGAATCATCATCATCACACAGAATCATCATAAAGAAATCGTTCAACCCCATGAGCCTTATACTACCCATCATTAATCTATACGCATCAAAATCAAACATCAATGAAACAGGGACCATGTCATCATTCGAACAACCCAACATAACCCTACAGTTTACCAATTTGCACATGCCAATCAATTATACATTCATACGTGACAGTTTACGAACACCGAACCATATAGATCATCATACGTTACAAAAACCTAACACAATAACGTTATTAGAGCTCTAGTCGCTAGCTTGATCAGATTTATGAGATCAACATCAACAACATAAACATACAAAACAATTACGGAACTAATCACACTAACCGGAATATTAACAAGAATAGTTTGGTCGCTATGTGAAGTCTGGAAGGATGCAAGGCTGCCGTCACACAAAGGGGAAGCTCTAGGGTTTTCTGTTTTTGCTAAAGTGTGACAAATGGAGTGGTTACGTATAACTTATACGCGTCTAATGCACCGGGCTGTAATTGGGCCTCAACGAATCTGGGCCGGCGAAACACTTGGGTTTCGTCGAGTTGGAGTTGACGAAACAGATCTTGTTTCGTCGCGATGTTCTTTGGTGAATCACTTGCTGTTTCGTCGGGTTCATTCATGTGTTAACAGTTTGAGTTTTCTAAACAAGTCTTATGTTATACAATCAAACACATAATCATGCAAACACCATATGTTTCATTATAATATAACGTGTACAATTACAAGTCAAACAAGTCAAACAACTAAACAGTCAAAGTCAATGTGTAATAAATGCGAAAGTGAAAGTCGGAAACTCGAGTTGTCACATTATCCCCAACTTGAAAGAAATTTCGCCCCGAAATTTAGCATGCGGTTACTGAGGAAGCTAGGTAAGTTGTATCGTTCGTTGGTTTTCCTGGGGTGTCAAATCATCCCCCCGTTGATTTGGAATTTCGTCCCGAAATTCTGCAGTAGTAGTTTCAGCCTCAGTAGTAGTTGCATTGGTTTCGAATAACTGGGGATACATGAGTTTCATTTGATCTTCACGCTCCCAGGTAAACTCTGGGCCGCGACGGGAGTTCCAACGAACTCGAACAAGAGGGATTCTCGTGTTCTTGAGGACCTTAACATCCTGGTCCGTGATTTCAACAGGTTCCTCGACGAACTGCAACCGCTCGTCGATAGTGAGCTCCTTCAAGGGAACTATGAGGGTCTCATCTGACAGGCACTTCTTCAAATTCGACACGTGAAAAACATTGTGAACTGCACCGAGTTCAGCTGGTAAGTTTAGTCTGTAGGCCACTTTGCCTATTCTTTCAGTAACTTCGAACGGTCCGACATACCGCGGATTGAGTTTGCCCCGTTTGCCAAAACGAACCACACCCTTCCAGGGTGAGACTTTGAGTAATACCCGGTCCCCGACCTGAAATTCCAATGGCTTCCTACGCTTATCCGCGTAGCTTTTCTGACGGTCGCGAGCTGCCGCCATGCGTTGTCGTATTTGTGCAATCTTTTCTGTGGTGTCCACTATAAGTTCTGGACCCGTGATCTGACTATCCCCCACCTCTGCCCAACAGAGAGGCGACCGACATTTACGTCCATACAATGCCTCGAATGGAGCGGCTTGAATGATGGTGTAATAACTGTTATTATACGAGAACTCCACCAAAGGGAGATGCTTTTCCCAGCTATTGCCGAAATCAATAACACATGCCCGAAGCATGTCTTCTAGTGTTTGAATCGTGCGCTCAGACTGCCCATCCGTCTGAGGGTGATAAGCCGTGCTCATATCTAACCGAGAGCCAAAAGCCTTGTGCATTGCTTGCCATAGTTCTGATGTGAATCGTGCATCGCGATCCGAAATGATAGAGGTGGGCACCCCGTGCCTTGAGACTACTTCCTTCAAGTATATGTCTGCTAGTGTGGAAAACTTGTCTGTTTCTTTGATTGCCAAGAAGTGAGCAGACTTGGTGAGTCGATCCACGATCACCCAAATAGTATCGTTCCCACGCTGGGATCTAGGTGGGCTAGTAACGAAATCCATGGAAATTTCCTCCCATTTCCACTGTGGTATCTTTGGTTGTTGGAGTAGGCCTGCTGGTTTCTGGTACTCTGCCTTGACTCTTGCACAGGTCAAGCACTTGCTGACATAGGTAGCGATGTGGGCCTTCATGCTAGGCCACCAATACGTTGTTCTGATGTCGTGGTACATTTTATCCGAACCTGGATGTACCGAGTAGCGAGATTTGTGCGCTTCATCCATCACAAGTTCGCGTAGACCGCCATAAAGTGGGACCCAAATATGCCCTGTTACATAGTAAGCGCCGTCTTCCTTCTGTTCTAACCGTTGTCTTGAACCGCGTAAGGCTTCAGCCTTGACATTTTCTGGTTTCAATGCTTCTACCTGAGCATCTCGTATCTGTGCTGGAAGACTAGACTGAATGGTGAGCTGCAATGCTTGCACGCGCTTAGGTGTAGCGTCTTTCCGACTGAGGGCGTCAGCCACAACATTGGCTTTGCCTGGATGGTACTTGATGGCGCATTCATAATCATTCAAAAGTTCGACCCATCTTCGTTGACGCATGTTCAAATCCTTTTGCTTAAGGATATGCTCGAGACTCCTGTGATCGGTGTAAATAGTGCACTTGGTACCGTACAGGTAGTGTCGCCATATCTTAAGCGCGAAAACAACAGCTCCCAGCTCTAAATCGTGTGTCGTGTAGTTCCGTTCATGAACCTTGAGTTGACGAGAAGCGTAGGCAATAACTTTATCCCGTTGCATCAATACACACCCAAGACCCTGTATCGACGCGTCACAATAAACCACAAAATCATCCGTGCCCTCTAGCAATGAGAGAATGGGTGCGCTGCAAAGCCTATCCTTTAAGTACCGGAAAGCGGTTTCCTGGGGATCTCCCCAACGGTAGGTGACACCCTTCTGTGTCAGTAGTGTAAGTGGCTGCGCAATCTTCAAGAAGTCTTTGATAAACCGTCTGTAGTAACCCGCCAATCCCAAGAATTGGCGTATTTCCGTTGGAGTGCGAGGCGCAGGCCAGTTTCTGATCGAATCTACCTTGGATGGATCAACATGAATCCCATCCTTGTTTACCACGTGGCCTAGAAAGTGGACTTCACGAAGCCAGAAGTCACATTTTGAAAACTTGGCGTACAACTGTTCCTTGCGAAGAAGTTCCAAGATAAGACGCAAGTGCTGCTCGTGTTCCTCCTGACTCCTAGAGTAAATCAGAATGTCGTCGATGAAAACGATAACGAACTTGTCTAGATACGGCTTGCACACTCTGTTCATTAAATCCATGAATACTGCGGGCGCGTTCGTTAACCCGAATGGCATGACAAGAAACTCGTAATGACCGTAGCGAGTTCTGAAAGCTGTTTTGGAGACGTCCTCATCCCGGACTCTCAGCTGATGATACCCTGACCTCAAGTCTATCTTGGAGTAGTAACTCGACCCTTGCAACTAGTCAAATAAGTCGTCTATGCGCGGAAGAGGATAACGGTTCTTCACCGTCACCTTGTTGAGTTCCCGGTAGTCTATGCACATCCTGAAGGTACCGTCCTTCTTTTTCACGAATAACACTGGAGATCCCCAAGGCGAAGAGCTTGGACGAATAAAGCCCTTTTCCAAGAGCTCTTGTAGTTGCTTTGACAGTTCTTCTAGTTCAGTTGGAGCCAAACGATACGGTGCGCGGGCTATTGGTGCTGCTCCAGGAGCTGACTCAATCTGGAATTCGACCTGGCGATGAGGCGGTAGCCCAAGTAAATCTTCAGGAAACACCTGAGGAAAGTCGCGTACTACTGGGATATCCTCCAACTTCTTTTCTTTCGCTGATGCATCAATAACAAGTGCCATGATGGCAGTGTGCCCCTTTCGTAAACATTTCTGAGCCTTCAAGAAAGAGATGATGCCAACCACAGCACCACTCTTTTCGCCATGAATTTCGAGAGGTTCCTTGAACGAACGAGGAATGCGAACTATCTTTTCCTTGCATAAGATTTCTGCCTACTGTCGGGACAGCCAATCCATCCCAATAACGATGTCGAAGCTTCCCAAGACTATGGGAATAAGATCGATGGAGAACGCTTGACCGGCTAAGACAATATTACAACCCCTGACTACATGTGTGGCTTCTAGACTCTTACCATTAGCAAATTCTACGACATGTTTGGTGTTTAGGGGTGTTGGTGTATGTTTTAACAATCTACTCACTTTCAAAGATATATAACTTGTATCCGCACCCGAATCGAACAAAACAGTAACATAAATATCGTCGAGAAGAAACTTACCCATAACCACATTGGGATCATTCCTTGCGTCGCCCTGACACAGCACGAAAGCACGACCCCTAGCTTCGTTGTCATTGTTGTTGTTGTTTCCACCATTGTTGTTGTTCCCATTGCCCTTGTGATTGTTGTTGTTGCGATTCTGGTTCTGGTTCAATTGAGGGCAATCACGTTTGAAATGACCTTCAGCCCCACACTGGAAACATCCCCGATTTCCTAGCTGTGGCTGCTGCTGCTGGTTCTGTGGAGCTGGTGGTGGGAGTTGCTGATTCTGATTCGCAGGTCGCGAACTCCTGCAGTCTTTAGCTTCATGCCCTAACTTGAGACATCTCTGACAACGTTCCTTGCGACACCGTCCACTGTGGTGTCTGTTGCACCTATTACATAGTGGGTGAAATCCCCGATATCCACCCTGCCCCTGACTGCCTGATGATCGCTGGCTCGAATTCTGGTAGTCATTAATCTTGCGCTGCTGTGCTTGATACTGAACTGAGACTGAACCTTTACTGGAATCCCCATCCCACTTTCTTTTGTTATCGCTGGGTGTAGCAGAAGTAGCAGCTGGAGTGGTAGCACTGATGCGTTTGGGCAGCTTGTTCTGTTCCACCGCCTGATCCGTGAGGCAATGAGCAAGACGCTGGATGTCTTGGATATTGTCGAGGTTAGCCGATGTCACATGGCTCTGAATCTCTGAGGCTAGACCCTTGAGGTACAATTCGATATGCTTGATTGGAGGGTCCACCATGGTTGGACACAGGGTGGCCAGTTCGTTCGACCGTTTCGTGTAAGCTTCGATTTCCGACCCCGTCATTTTCAAATGATAAAACTCCACTTCCAACTTGTGGATGTCATCGCGTGTGCAGTATTCCCTTTTGATCAGTTCTTTGAATTCGTCCCAAGGGGTGGCGTTAGCAGCTGCCAGCCCTAGAATCTGAACTTGCGCGTTCCACCAGGTTAGCGCGATTCCTTCCAAAGTACTAGTGGCGTACTTCACCCTGCCAGCCTCAGGGCATTCACACATTTCGAATACTGACTCTAGCTTCTCAAACCAATGGAGGAGTCCCACTGCCCCCTCGGTGCCACTGAATGTGCTTGGACAACAGTCCATGAAGTTCTTGAAACTGCAGACGGGTTGCTGAGTGTGTTGACTTGCTTGTGCAGCTGCAAGTGTCGCAGCTACTTGTTCAGCAATGAGAGCCGTCAACTGGGCTTGAGTCATGTTAACACGTCCAGACATGATCTTCATAGTAAAAGTAGAATAAGTGAGAATGGTTCGTGAGTAGTGCGATGACAGAAGAGTGTAAGCACATAGGTATTCCCAAGTAATAACGAATAGTAAGTAATGTAATCTAAGCATACTACGAGCAAAGTTCTACGTATTTCTAGCAAGCAGGTAATAAACATAAACCTTATTACCTAGGATGTTGAGTCTTGCACGTGGAGCGAAGCGTCGTTGTGGATCGTTGAGAGCACTGTTCTGGTTATAGTCTGGTTTTAATAACAACGTTTTTCCCATACTAAAACCAAGTTCTCTATAACCAATGGCTCTGATACCAATCTGACACACCCCCAAAAATCCACACACGGAGTACCACCGCTTGGAGGCGTGACATGACCAGGATCAAGCCATCAATCAAATTGAACATAGTATATAATAATCGAAGTAGTTTGTAAAAACCCAATTCAATACAATTGACGTTCAAACCAAACATAGTTTAAGTAGCGAAAGCATAATATGAAAACCTAATGTATGTAATAAGTTCAAGTGTTATAAAGTTAAACATAACATCCACGATCCATGCTCCACAACGACCTGCTCCTCCCTGTGCAAGCTCCAAATGTACCTAAGGTCCTGCAAGGCATGCATCAGAGAGTCAACAACTAGTTGAGCGAGTTCACAGTTAACATTTCAGTAATTGTAATAGTATAATAAGCCTTGTGTTCGTTCATTAAGTCATGTGTAGTATTAGTTCGTATCGCGGCCCTCTAGGCATGTATGCGAAGATTTGGGAAAATTCCCAAGTATTCAAGACTAGGTATATTTGTATCGCGTCCACCCGGCATGTGTGCGAAGTTTAGTGTATAGTTCATGGCCTTCCTAGGCATGTGTGCGAAGATTAGTCATATAATCGCAGCCAACCCCGGCGTGTGTGCGAAGATCAGTTCTATAAGTATCACTAGTCTAGTCGTATCTTATCAATAACCCTTCCTCACCCGAGGACCCTATAACTAAATTCCATAAGCTAGGTAAGTATAAGTAAATAATCCAAACCCATTCCCACCCTGGGAACCCCATGCCTTGGCTATGTGAACTCACCTTGGTTTGCTCGGCATGCTAGGTATGTGCCCAAAGTAAGTCAATCACGTCCTAAGGTACGCATGTATACATAATTAGTTCGTATTCACTAAGTTGGCACGTAAGTGTAATCACAGTGGACAATGCATCAATAATCACCAAGGAGCACATTGTACGTATTCGAGTTCATACAAGTCATGCATATTAATCTAACAGCAGTTAGTTAACTCAGTTAAGTTTTAACGGAATGGTTAAGTTACTGTGCTGTTTTACCCACTCGACGAAACACCCGTTTCGTCGTTATATCCCTTCGACGAAACACTATCTGTTTCGTCGTGATACCCCTTGGTGAATCACATTCCGTTTCGTCATGATTGGCCTCGACGAAATAAAGTTTTGATTCGTCACATCCGTTTCGTCGGGCATGCGATTCGTCGACAGTCAATTACGTACTAATGAAAATTCAGTTACAATTTCAACAGTTACGCAATATCACAGGAAACCCTAATTATTGCTAACAGCCGTCATGAACATTACCGATCATCATCATCACACAGAATCATCATCATCACACAGAATCATCATAAAGAAATCGTTCAACCCCATGAGCCTTATACTACCCATCATTAATCTATACGCATCAAAATCAAACATCAATGAAACAGGGACCATGTCATCATTCGAACAACCCAACATAACCCTACAGTTTAGCAATTTGCACATGCCAATCAATTATACGTTCATATGTGACAGTTTACGAACAGCGAACCATATAGATCATCATACGTTACAAAAACCTAACATAATAACGTTATTAGAGCTCTAGTCGCTAGCCTGATCAGATTTATGAGATTAACATCAACAACATAAACATACAAAACAATTACGGAACTAATCACACTAACCGGAATATTAACAAGAATAGTTCGGTCGCTATGTGAAGTCTGGAAGGATGCAAGGCTGCCGTCACACAAAGGGGAAGCTCTAGGGTTTTCTGTTTTTGCTAAAGTGTGACAAATGGAGTGGTTACGTATAACTTATACGCGTCTAATGCACCGGGCCGTAATTGGGCCTCAACGAATCTGGGCCGGCGAAACACTTGGGTTTCGTCGAGTTGGAGTTGACGAAACAGATCTTGTTTCGTCGCGATGTTCTTTGGTGAATCACTTGCTGTTTCGTCGGGTTCATTCATGTGTTAACAGTTTGAGTTTTCTAAACAAGTCTTATGTTATACAGTCAAACACATAATCATACAAACACCATACGTTTCATTATAATATAACGTGTACAGTTACAAGCCAAACAAGTCAAACAACTAAACAGTCAAAGTCAATAGTCAAAGTCAACTTGCAATAAATGCGAAAGTGAAAGTCGGAAACTCGAGTTGTCACATTAAGGTCCTCAAGAACACCAGAATACCTCTTGTTCGAGTTCGTTGGAACTCCCGTCGTGGCCCAGAGTTCACCTGGGAACGCGAAGATCAAATGAAACTCAAATATCCCCAGTTGTTCGAGAACAATGCAACCACTACTGAGGCTGAAGCTACAACGGAATTTCGGGAAGAAATTCCAGATCAACGGGGGGAGGATGTGACACCCCAGGAAAACCAGGAAAACCATGCAACTTAACTAGCTTCCTCAGTGAGTACGTACCAAATTTCGGGACAAAATTTCTTTCAAGTTGGGGATAATGTGACAACTCGTACTTCAGAACCATCTCTTGTATTACGTGTTAACCTGTATGAATTCTATGTGATTACGTGAATTTTGTTGATTAAGTGAATGCTATGTTTTTGTGAATGTTTGAACCTTAATTCGATTTCACAAACCCATTCGGCCCAAACATCCTTGAACTCGAGACCAAGAGGGCAACCCAAGTAAGGGTTCGGCCCACTCACTCCTTGCACGCATACAGGAACCTTTAGGGGGACTAGTTCCTCATAACTTGCAAACACTTAAAACAAACAAACCCTAGGAGCTCTCTCCCTCTCTCTCGGACCCGACGACAACACCTTCACCATCGAAGTTCTTTCGGATCACGACTTCCATCTTGATCTAGTTAAACACTTCACACATCCGGTTAGCACTTTGTTCTTATTTAGTTGTGGATGGATTGATGTATACTATTGTGTGCTTTATCATAAATTCAGAATATGAGTTTTACATGATGTTGTCACATGCAAGGAAACTACTTTGTTACTGATTTATAATCTCATGATTCAATAGTTCATATGTTATACATGATGATGATGTTACCGGAATTGTGACTCTCGAAGTTTAAGGTTTTGATTAGTTCGATTCGTGATTTATAAGAATAGGTTGCATGTTAGTCCTTGAACTCATTAATCATATGATCCAATTGTAGGTCCCTCATGATATTGATTTACTGTTCTTGAATTTGATGATGATATGAGTGTGTTTGAATGCGGAATAATTGATGTTTGATCTGATTTGTGAAACTGCCAAAGTTGTTTGCTGATATTACGGAATTGATTGAGCTGCAAATTAGGGAAATTAGGAAATCGGTTACACTTCATAGTCTCGACAAGGGATTGCGAGTTGAGACCCCACGGTCTCGACTTGAGACCACAACACCGACACAAACAGCACAACTCGAGACCATGGTTGCGGGTCCGGATGCGACTCGAGACCTCCTAGTCTCGAGTGATGAAAGTATGACCCGAGACCTCCTTTGTTGCGAATCGAGAACTCCAGGACTACAACTCGAGACCGCACTGTCTCGACTCAAGATCTCTAGTCTCGACTCGAGACCACGAGCACATGCACACTGTTGGACTTGCACACTGTTACGAGCCCAACCATTTGGGCCGCATACTTGGACTTTGTTTACGTGACTGTACTGTTGTTGATCTGCCATGATTATACGGGTATGCTATGATCGTTACTTGTGTACAATACGTGTAGAATATACGTGCACTACTTGAATATGAACCTGACTTGTATGGTAACCATGGTAGGGCGTCGTTGACCACCTTATAGCTTGATTGACTTTTCTGTGTATCTGCCGAGCAAACCAAGGTGAGTTCACACTCTTACCAAGGCATGGGATTCCCAGGGTTGGGAATGGGTTTTTGGATGATTACTTGTACTTAGGTTATTATCAGAATTATGTACTTTGGGCCTCGGGAGAGGAAGGTTTTTGGATAGATACGGCTAGACTAGTGATACAAACACTTCTCTTCGCACACACGCCGGGAATGGCTGCGATAATAGAACTGATCTTCGCACATATGCCTGGAATGGCTGCGAACCATACACTAAACTTCGCACACATGCCGGGTGGGCTACGATACAAATATACCTAGTCTAGAAATACTTAGGAAATTCCCACTAATCTTCGCACACATGCCTAGAGGGCTGCGATACAAATATACGATACACGGATTACTAAACAAACATACGATTTACAATACGATTACTATAACTGAACAAACCACTGTGAACTCGCTCAACTAGTTGTTGACTCTCTGTTACATGCCTTACAGGACCTTAGGTATACATGGAGCTTGCACGGGAGGCACAGTCGTTGTGGACATGGATCGTGGGCGTTTTGATAAACACTTATGACAGTTGAAAACTTATTAATTACGTTGGATTTTATACTATGCTTCCGCTACTCAAACTATGTTATTTGAACACCTTTCATATTGTGGGTTGATATGCACTTACGTTTATTATTACTTATTATGTTCGATACGATTGGTGGCTTGATCCTGGTCATGTCACGCCTCCAAGCGGTGGTACTCCGCGTGTGGATTTTGGGGGTGTGACATTTGCGTTCTGCGACTCCATTCTGCTACGGAGTGTACGGAGCACTAAACTCATGCAAAATACCTCTTTCATCACAAAATTCTTCCATCTTGCTGTTCTTGAATTCAGTACCATTAGCACTTCGAATTATTTTGATACGCCTTTGGTACAGATTCTCAATTCTTTTGAACAACGCCATCAAACTGTCAAACGTTTCATCTTTCGTCTTCAAAAATGAAACCCACGAAAATCTGGAATAATCATCAGTAACCACAAGACAATATTTGTCTCCCGTAATACTCTTGACATTCACCGGACCAAACAAATCCATGTGAAGTCTCTCCAGTGGTCTTGAGATTGAATTGACTTGCTTTGTAGGGTGTGACTTTTTCTTTTGCTTGCCTTTAACACAGCTAATGCACTCCCCTTCTAGATGAAAACCTTTGACATGAACTCCTGTAACCAAATCATTGTGCACCAAATGATTCATTTTTCTAAGATGTATATGTCCCATCTTCCGGTGCCACAATCTCGATTCTTTTTCAGTTGCTCTGGATACGAAACAATGAGCCTGACCCGTGGTTGTAGTAGCTACGCTCATATCCAACACGTACAGATCATTGACTCTTGGTGCCCTCATGATAATCCATTCCTCAGGGATAACAAATCCTGGCTTTAAGATCAAACATTCTTTATCAGTGAAGTGAGTGGTATACATCCTGTCACAAATCTACGACATACTCAGCAGATTGTTCTCCAGCTCAGCAATGTAGTTAACTCTCTCAAACGTCACAATTCCGTTGGATAACGTTCCTTCACCAATAATCCTTCCTCCTTGAGTACCCGCAAAACCAACGTAACCTCCATTGATATTCTTCACATCATACAACAACGCAGTTGTGACAACTCGTATTTCGAATTTATCTTGTGTGACATTACGTGTTTATGTGAACTTTACTAATTGAATGAATGCATGATTATGTGATATGTGATTGTGTATATTTTTACATGAACCGAATAATTATCCAACTACACAAACCCAATCGGCCCATGTATATTTGGCCGACTCGAGACCAAGAGGCAACCCAATGATGGGTTCGGCCCATCCCCCTAATCGCATAACACATGAGGTGTTGTAAACATCTCCCATTTTTACAAAACATACACAAGTTCACAAACCCTACACACCCTCCTTCTCTCTCTCTCTTGAAGCCGGCGACAACTCTCTTGCAACTCGAGACCTTACGGGTTTTTAATCTTCGAATCCAGTTAGTGTATGTTTACTGATTTCATGTTTAATATGTGTGGCTATGTGATGATATTATTGTTAATCGGATTACATGATCGATTAGGGTTTATACTAGTGACTCGGATCATATATTGTATGATATTATGAATGCATGATAACCGGATCGGAGGCTACTGTTATTGTTATTGTTCTTGTTGTAAAGTGGTCCGAATATATGCTTGTTAACCGGCTGTGATGATTGTGTTTTGCAATTAAGATTTAGGTTGCATGATAGTTAAATAATTCGGTTTATGTGTGAGTGATGATTTCGATGGTTACTGTTCTTGTGGGTGATGAAGATGTTATGAATCTATTACACTTTGTCTCGACACGGGTTGCGAGTCGAGAACCCTTAGTCTCGACTCGAGACCACATTACCGGCACAGAGCAACACAAACCGAGACCACGGTTGCGGGTCCGGTTGCGACTCGAGACCGTGTAGTCTCGACAAGACCATGACAACTCAAGATCTCCTTTGTTGCGACTCGAGACTTCGAAACCAGTACACCTCGAGACCGACTAGTCTCGACTCGAGATCGTTAGTCTCGACTCGAGACCGTGAACACTTGCACACTATTGGACTTTAACTGTTACGAGCCCAATTGATTGGGCCGGATACTTGGACTTCGTTATTTACGTAACTGTTCCTGCTAATGCTCATACGTGAATTGCCATGATTATACTTGTGTACATTATGTGTAGAACATACGTGCTATATTCGAATAAGAACCTGACTTGTATGATAACCATGCTAGGACGTGGTTGATCACCATATAGCTTGATTTACTTTCTGTGTATCTGTCGAGCAAACCAAGGTGAGTTCACACAGCCAAGGCATGGGGTTCCCAGGGTGGGAATGGGATTGGATGATTTATTTGCGCATACTCAGATGATAGATGTTTATGGTCCTCAGGGTGAGGATGGTAAATGATAAGATACGGCTAGACTAGTATACTAATTGAACTGATCTTCGCACACACGCCGAAGTTGGCCGCGATATTATGACTGATCTTCGCACACATGCCTTGGAAAGGCCGCGAACTATATACTAAAACTTCTCACACATGCCAGGGTGGCCGCGATACAAATATACATAGTCTAGAATACTTGAGAACTTTCCCTAATCTTCGCATACATGCCTAGAGGGCTGCGATACGAACTAATACGATACATGACTAAACGAACGAACATAATGCTACTCATACTGTTACAATTACTGAACTTACTTTCTGTGAACTCGCTCAACTAGTTGTTGACTCTCTGCTGCATGCCTTGCAGGACCTTAGGTACCTATGGAGCTTGCACAGGGAGGAGCAGGTCGTTGTGGGCATGGAACGTGAATGCTTATTAAACGTTTATGACATTACACACTCAATACTTATGTTTGGGTTTTTACATTTATGCTTCCGCTACACTTGATTATGTTGGTTTTGATAAACACCTTTCGTATTGATGGATTGTGACACCCCAGGAAAACCAGTGAACGATGCAACCTATCTAGCTTCCACAGTATGTACGTATCAAATTTCGGGACGAAATTTCTTTTAAGTTGGGGATAATGTGACAACTTGACTTTTCGACTTACACTATCGCATTAAATGCACGTTGACTTTGACCGTGTAATATTTGACTGATTTGATTTGTAATAATATACGTTGTGTTTGAATGAAACGTACTGTTTGTGTTGAATGTGTTATGTGCTATGTGGAAAACGTATGTGTTAATGATATCATGTGACGTTTGAACCTAGTACCACACACTCGAACTAACTAAGCCTTACACAATTGTCATGAATCAACTCGACGAATTTGGAGCATGATCCGTCAACCTAACCTCGGCGAAATAGGAGTTCTGTTTCGCCAAAAATCATCTTTCTGTTTCGCCAAAACCATCTCGACGAAACATGTAATCCGTCGGCTCAGTTTCGCTGAAAGCCCAGTTAGGGCCCAATAGTTACGGTTTTATGTATTTAAGTTCATAGGCTCGTGAGTTGTTATTTTTGCGAAAACCCTAGAACTTTACTGCTTTTGACGGCAACACTGTGTACTCTCCAAGCTATTTGCGAACGATCAAACCTTCGTACCATTCACCACGGTTAGTTGTGCGGTTGTTTTAACGATTACTTAATTCCTTGGTTTGCTTAAGCATGTTTGTTTATATTTGATTTCTGAACGGATGAGTATACGTGGGTAGAATAGTTTGGATTTGTTTGGCATGATAAATTATATGGTTTTGTGTGAAGCATGATGATTGACTTGGGATTATATGTGTTTTAGTGAAATCAGACTCTATGGATGCTCACGACTGTTTGATGTTTAGTGAATTTGATTGAGTGATTATGGATCAATGCGGGTTATTATCATTGATTATGGATTAGATGATGATTGTCTGATGAATGATTCTGAATGATTGTTGATCATGATAGCATGACGGCAGATTAGGGTTCCTGTTATTTTTTTTTTTTGCGAAACTGATAAGATCGTAAATGAATTGACGTAACTGATTAATATTGACGTAATAAAATTATTAACGAAACAGAACCTTTGGCGAAACAGATTATGTTTCACCAAGACTCAGTCGACGAAATAGAATTTATGATTCGCCGAAAGACAGTTGACGAAACAGAATCAGTTCCGCCAACCTGTTTCGCCGACCTTGTGATTCGCCAAAGCTGTATTTCGCCAAATTGTTTAACTGTGAACAGTAGACTGATGTAACATTTTAAATGCAAACTGGAATGGTTAACTGCTGATAACTATTATGCATGACTTATATGAACTCGCATACGTGCAACGTGATACTGATGTGAACATACTTATGTGCCAACTTCGTGAATACAAACTGATTGTGTATACGTGCATACCATAGGACGTGATTGATTTACTTTGAGCACATACTTAGCATACCGAGCAAACCCAAGGTGAATTCACACTTTTACTAAGGCATGGGATTCCCGGGTTGTGGGAATGGGATAAAGGATTGATGATGACTAAAAACGTACTTATACTATGCTTTCCTAGACTATCTACCATGGTCCTCGGATGTCAGGACACTTCCGTATAACCTACGTGGACTTATGCCAATTATTGCCTCGGATGTCAGGCACGCACGTAAAACCTACGTGTACGCATTGCTTACTTCTATCCTCGGTTCGAAGGATACGTGCGCGAAACCCGCGTACACACCCGCGTCTCCTATCCTCGGTTCTGAAGGATACGTATGTAAAACCTACGTACACCCCATACGCGCTACTGTTCTCGGATGTGAAGAACAGGGATAGTACGGATAGTCTAGTAGTTAACTAACATGGGAAGCCCCCGCTAATAGAACTTGCTATCGGCCCAGTAGAATCACCTGATATATATACTGTTATACATTTTCTTACTGTGAACTCGCTCAACCATTTTGTTGATTCTTCTGCTACATGCCTTGCAGGACCTTAGGTACTTTTGGAGCTTGCACTGGAGGAGCGGGTCGTTGTGGGCGATGGATCGTGAATACTATGGTTAACGTTTCGAATATTTGAACTTATGATTTACTTTGGGTTTACACTATTATGCTTCCGCTATTAATACTATGTTTGGTTTAGAACATCAATTATATTGAGTTGGGTTTTAACGAATTATTTTATTTATTTAAAATATGCTATGTTCAATATGATTGATGGCTTGATCCTGGTCAGTCACGCCTCCAAGCGGTGGTACTCCACGTGTGGATTTTGGGGGTGTGACAGATTGGTATCAGAGCCATTAGTTATAGAGAACTTGGTTTTAATATGGAAAAACGTTTTTATTAAAATCAGACTATAACCAGAACTGTGCTCTCAATGATCCACAACGACGCTTCGCTCCACGTGCAAGACTCGACATCCTAGGTAATAAGGTTTATGTTTATTACCTGCTTGCTAGAACTGCTTAGAACTTTGCTCGTAGCATGCTAGATTACATTGCTTATTATACGTCGTTACATGAGAACCCCTATGTGCTTACACTCTTCTGTCATCGCTCTATTCGCGAACCTCTCTAACTCATGTTGCATTTGCTATGAAGATCATGTCTGGACGAATTAACATGACTCAAACCCAGCTAGAGGCTCTCGTTCAAGCTCAAGTTGCTGCGGCACTTGCAGCTGCTCAAGCAGGTAGTATACCCTGCAGTATAGACTCACACTAGGATCTTTAGATCCTACGATAACTCTCGTATTTAACTTTCTCCTATTCGTACACAATAGGTCAACACGCGCAGCAACCTGTCTGCACTTTCAAGAACTTCATGGACTGTCGTCCAAGTACTTTCAGTGGCACCGAGGGAGCAGTGGGACTCCTCCATTGGTTTGAAAAGCTCGAGTCTGTGTTCGAGATGTGTGAATGCCCTGAGGCTCGCAGGGTGAAATACGCCACTGGCACGCTAGAAGGAATAGCACTAACTTGGTGGAACGCCCAAGTTCAGATCTTAGGGTTGGCAGCTGCTAACGCCACACCCTGGAATGATTTCAAGGAATTGATCAAGAGAGAGTACTGCACTCGGGAAGACATTCATAAGTTGGAAGATGAGTTGTACCATCTGAAGATGACTGGATCGGAAATCGAAGCTTACACCAAAAGGTCAAACGAACTGGCCGTGCTGTGTCCAACCATGGTGGACCCTCCAATTAAGCGCATTGAGTTGTATCTCAAAGGGTTGGCGCCAGAGATCCAGAGCCATGTTACTTCGGCTAACCTTGATAACATCCAGGATATTCAACGCCTCGCTCACCGCATCACAGACCAGGCAGTGGATCAGAACAAACTGCCTAAACGTATCAGCGCTACTACCATCGCTACTACTTCAGCTACTCCTACTACTCCCAGTGACAGCAAGAGAAAATGGGATGGGGATTCCAGCAAGGGATCAGCTTCAGTTCAGTCTCAGGCCTAGCAGCGAAAGACTGATGGTTATCAGAGTCCCAGCCAGCATTCTTCAGGTAGTCACAGGCAGGGCGGATATCGTGGGAACCTCCCAAAGTGTAACAACTGCAACAGGCACCACAACGGCCAGTGTAACAGGGGCCGTTGTCAAAGATGCCTCAAGATGGGTCACGAGGCCAAAGACTGTAGAAGCCCTCGTCCTGCGAATCAGAATCAGCAGCAGCCACCGGCACAGCAGAATCAGCAACAGGGCAACAAGGGGTGCTATAATTGTGGTGCTGAAGGTCACATCAAGAGACACTGCCCTCAGCTAAACAGGAACCAGAACAACAACAACAACAATCAGGGCAACGGGAACAATAACAACAATAACGGGGGAAACAACAACAACAATGGCAACGAAGCTCGGGGTCGTGCTTTTGTGCTAGGTCGGGGTGACGCAGTGAATGATCCCAATGTGGTTATGGGTAAGTTTCTTCTCGACGATATTTATGTTACTGTCTTATTTGATTCGGGTGCTGATACAAGTTATATGTCATTGAAAATGAGTAAATTGTTAAAACGCACATCAACACCCCTAAACACTAAACACGTCGTAGAACTAGCAAATGGTAAAAGTGTAGAAGCGGCACATGTAATCAAGGGTTGTAACATCGTTAGAGCTGGTCAGGCCTTCTCGATTGATCTTATACCCATAGTTTTGGGTAGTTTCGACGTCGTTATCGGTATGGATTGGTTGTCCCAACATCACGCAGAGATTTTGTGCAAGGAAAAGGTTATTCGTATTCCACGTTCTGGTCAAGAACCTCTCGAAGTACAAGGCGACAAGAGTGGTGCAGTGGTTGGTATCATCTCTTTCTTAAAGGCGCAGAAATGTTTACGAAAGGGGCACACTGCCATTCTGGCACTCGTTACTGACGCATCAGCAAAGGAAAAGAAACTGGGGGATATACCAGTTGTGCGTGATTTTCCTCAGGTGTTTCCTGAAGATTTACCCGGTTTACCGCCTCACCGCCAAGTCGAGTTTCAGATTGAGTTAGCTCCTGGAGCAGCACCAATAGCCCGCGCACTGTATCGTTTAGCTCCAACTGAACTGGAAGAACTTTCAAAGCAATTACAAGAGCTCTTGGATAAGGGCTTCATTCGTCCAAGCTCTTCGCCTTGGGGAGCTCCAGTACTTTTTGTGAAGAAGAAAGACGGTACGTTCAGAATGTGCATCGACTACCGTGAACTAAACAAGGTGACGGTGAAGAACCGTTATCCTCTTCCACGCATAGACGACTTATTCGACCAGTTGCAAGGGTCGAGTTACTACTCCAAGATAGACTTGAGGTCAGGGTATCATCAGCTGAGAGTCCGGGATGAGGACGTCTCTAAAACCGCATTCAGAACTCGCTACGGTCACTACGAGTTTCTCGTCATGCCATTTGGGTTAACAAACGCGCCTGCTGTATTTATGGACCTTATGAACAGGGTATGCAAGCCGTACTTAGACAAGTTTGTGATTGTCTTCATTGACGACATCTTGATTTACTCCAAGAGTCAGGAGGAGCACGAACATCATCTACGATTAATCTTGGAACTTCTTCGAAAGGAACAGCTGTACGCCAAGTTTTCTAAATGCGACTTCTGGCTTCGTGAAGTCCACTTCTTAGGCCATGTGGTGAACCAGGATGGGATTCATGTTGATCCATCCAAGGTAGATTCGATCAAGAACTGGCCTGCACCGCGTACACCAACGGAAATACGCCAATTCTTGGGTTTGGCGGGTTATTACAGGCGATTTATCAAAGACTTCTCCAAGATCGCGCAACCACTCACACTACTGACACAGAAGGGTGTCACTTACCGTTGGGGAGATTCCCAAGAGACCGCTTTTCAATACCTAAAGGATAGGCTTTGCAGTGCGCCTATTCTCTCGTTGCAAGAGGGCACGGAAGATTTTGTGGTTTATTGTGACGCATCGATACAGGGTCTTGGGTGTGTATTGATGCAACGGGATAAGGTTATTGCCTACGCTTCTCATCAACTCAAGGTTCACGAACGGAACTACACGAGGCACGATTTAGAGCTGGGAGCTGTTGTTTTCGCGCTTAAGATATGGCGACACTACCTGTACGGTACCAGGTGCAAGATTTACACCGATCACAGGAGTCTCGAGCATATCCTTAAGCAAAAGGATTTGAACATGCGTCAACGAAGATGGGTCGAACTACTGAACGATTACGAATGCGCTATCAAGTACCATCCAGGCAAGGCCAATGTTGTGGCTGACGCCCTCAGTCGGAAAGACACTCTACCTAGACGCGTACGAGCCTTGCAGCTCACTATTCAGTCCAGCCTTCCTGCACAGATACGAACTGCCCAGATAGAAGCTCTAAAGCCCGAAAACGTCAAGGACGAAGCCTTACGCGGCTCACGACAACGAATGGAACAGAAGGCAGACGGCGCCTACTATGTAACGGGGCGTATTTGGGTCCCACTTTTTGGCGGATTACGCGAGCTGGTAATGGATGAAGCTCACAAGTCCCGCTACTCGGTACATCCAGGGTCGGATAAAATGTACCACGACATCAGAACTACATACTGGTGGCCTAGTATGAAGGCCCACATCGCTACTTACGTCGGCAAGTGTTTGACATGTGCAAAGGTCAAAGTGGAATATCAGAAACCAGCGGGTCTACTTCAGCAGCCTAAGATACCTCAATGGAAATGGGAAGAAATTTCCATGGATTTCGTTACAGGCCTACCTAGATCCCAGCGGGGGAATGATACTATATGGGTGATCGTGGATCGACTCACCAAGTCTGCACACTTCCTAGCTATAAAGGAAACGGATAAGTTCTCCACTCTCGCAGACGTCTATCTTAAAGAAGTTGTTTCGAGGCACGGAGTACCCACTTCCATCATTTCGGATCGGGATGCACGATTCACGTCAGAACTTTGGCAAGCGATGCATAAATCCTTCGGCTCACGATTAGACATGAGCACAGCATATCATCCTCAGACGGATGGGCAGTCTGAGCGAACGATTCAAACTCTTGAAGACATGCTTCGGGCATGTGTTATCGATTTCGGCAACGGCTGGGAAAAGCATCTCCCTTTGGTGGAGTTTTCGTACAATAACAGTTATCACACCAGCATACAAGCCGCTCCATTCAAGGCATTGTACGGACGTAAATGCCGGTCACCTCTCTGTTGGGCAGAGGTGGGGGATAGTCAGATTACGGGTCCAGAGATTGTAGTGGACGCTACGGAAAAGATTGCACAAATACGACAACGCATGGCGGCAGCACGCGACCGTCAGAAAGCCTACGCGGACAAGCGTAGAAAGCCATTGGAATTTCAGGTCGGGGACCGGGTTTTACTTAAAGTTTCACCCTGGAAGGGTGTGGTTCGTTTTGGCAAACGGGGCAAACTAAATCCACGGTACGTTGGACCGTTCGAAATCATTGAGAAAATCGGCAAAGTGGCCTACAAGTTGAACCTACCAGCTGAACTCGGTGCAGTTCACAATGTCTTTCACGTGTCGAATCTGAAGAAGTGCCTGTCAGATGAGACCCTCATAGTTCCTTTTAAGGAACTCACTATCGATGAGCGGTTGCAGTTCGTCGAGGAGCCAGTTGAAATCACGGACCGGGATGTTAAGGTCCTCAAACACAAGAGAATCCCTCTTGTTCGAGTTCGTTGGAACTCCCGTCGTGGCCCAGAGTACACCTGGGAACGCGAAGACCAGATGACAGAAAAGTATCCCCAGTTATTCGGAACCAATACAACTACTGCTGAGGCTGAAGCTACTATCACGGAATTTCGGGACGAAATTCCAGATCAACGGGGGGAGGATGTGACACCCCAGGAAAACCAGTGAACGATGCAACCTATCTAGCTTCCTCAGTATGTATGTATCAAATTTCGGGACGAAATTTCTTTTAAGTTGGGGATAATGTGACAACTTGACTTTTCGACTTACACTATCGCATTAAATGCACGTTGACTTTGACCGTGTAATATTTGACTGATTTGATTTGTAATAATATACGTTGTGTTTGAATGAAACGTACTGTTTGTGTTGAATGTGTTATGTGCTATGTGGAAAACGTATGTGTTAATGATATCATGTGACGTTTGAACCTAGTACCACACACTCGAACTAACTAAGCCTTACACAATTGTCATGAATCAACTCGACGAATTTGGAGCATGATCCGTCAACCTAACCTCGGCGAAATAGGAGTTCTGTTTCGCCAAAAATCATCTTTCTGTTTCGCCAAAACCATCTCGACGAAACATGTAATCCGTCGGCTCAGTTTCGCTGAAAGCCCAGTTAGGGCCCAATAGTTACGGTTTTATGTATTTAAGTTCATAGGCTCGTGAGTTGTTATTTTTGCGAAAACCCTAGAACTTTACTGCTTTTGACGGCAACACTGTGTACTCTCCAAGCTATTTGCGAACGATCAAACCTTCGTACCATTCACCACGGTTAGTTGTGCGGTTGTTTTAACGATTACTTAATTCCTTGGTTTGCTTAAGCATGTTTGTTTATATTTGATTTCTGAACGGATGAGTATACGTGGGTAGAATAGTTTGGATTTGTTTGGCATGATAAATTATATGGTTTTGTGTGAAGCATGATGATTGACTTGGGATTATATGTGTTTTAGTGAAATCAGACTCTATGGATGCTCACGACTGTTTGATGTTTAGTGAATTTGATTGAGTGATTATGGATCAATGCGGGTTATTATCATTGATTATGGATTAGATGATGATTGTCTGATGAATGATTCTGAATGATTGTTGATCATGATAGCATGACGGCAGATTAGGGTTCCTGTTATTTTTTTTTGCGAAACTGATAAGATCGTAAATGAATTGACGTAACTGATTAATATTGACGTAATAAAATTATTAACGAAACAGAACCTTTGGCGAAACAGATTATGTTTCGCCAAGACTCAGTCGACGAAATAGAATTTATGATTCGCCGAAAGACAGTTGACGAAACAGAATCAGTTCCGCCAACCTGTTTCGCCGACCTTGTGATTCGCCAAAGCTGTATTTCGCCAAATTGTTTAACTGTGAACAGTAGACTGATGTAACATTTTAAATGCTAACTGGAATGGTTAACTGCTGATAACTATTATGCATTACTTATATGAACTCGCATACGTGCAACGTGATACTGATGTGAACATACTTATGTGCCAACTTCGTGAATACAAACTGATTGTGTATACGTGCATACCATAGGACGTGATTGATTTACTTTGAGCACATACTTAGCATACCGAGCAAACCCAAGGTGAGTTCACACTTTTACTAAGGCATGGGATTCCCGGGTTGTGGGAATGGGATAAAGGATTGATGATGACTAAAAACTTACTTATACTATGCTTTCCTAGACTATCTACCATGGTCCTCGGATGTCAGGACACTTCCGTATAACCTACGTGGACTTATGCCAATTATTGCCTCGGATGTCAGGCACGCACGTAAAACCTACGTGTACGCATTGCTTACTTCTATCCTCGGTTCGAAGGATACGTGCGCGAAACCCGCGTACACACCCGCGTCTCCTATCCTCGGTTCTGAAGGATACGTACGTAAAACCTACGTACACCCCATACGCGCTACTATTCTCGGATGTGAAGAACAGGGATAGTACGGATAGTCTAGTGGTTAACTAACATGGGAAGCCCCCGCTAATAGAACTTTCTATCGGCCTAGTAGAATCACCTGATATATATACTGTTATACATTTACTTACTGTGAACTCGCTCAACCATTTTGTTGATTCTTCTGCTACATGCCTTGCAGGACCTTAGGTACTTTTGGAGCTTGCACTGGAGGAGCGGGTCGTTCTGGGCGATGGATCGTGAATAGTATGTTTAACGTTTCGAATATTTGAACTTATGATTTACTTTGGGTTTACACTATTATGCTTCCGCTATTGATACTATGTTTGGTTTAGAACATCAATTATATTGAGTTGGGTTTTAACCAATTATTTTATTTATTTAAAATATGCTATGTTCAATATGATTGATGGCTTGATCCTGGTCAGTCACGCCTCCAAGCGGTGGTACTCCACGTGTGGATTTTGGGGGTGTGACATGGATAACTATTACTACTTATTTACATGTTCAATATGATTGGTGGCTTGATCCTGGTCATGTCACGCCTCCAAGCGGTGGTACTCCGCGGGTGGATTTTGGGGGTGTGACAGATTGGTATCAGAGCCATTGGTTATAGAGAACTAGGTTTTAATATGGGAAAACGTTTTTATTAAAACCAGACTATAACCAGAACAGTGCTCTCAACGATCCACAACGACGCTTCGCTCCACGTGCAAGACTCGACATCCTAGGTAATATGGTTTATGTTTATTGCCTACATGCTAGAACTATATAGAACTTTGCTCGTAGTATGCCTAGATATACATGACCCTATTACATGAGAATACCTATGTGTTTACACTCTTCTGTCATCGCACTTTACGCGAACCTCTCTCTTACCGATGTTATCTTTGCTATGAAGATCATGTCTGGACGAATTAACATGACTCAAGCCCAGTTGACGGCTCTCATTAACGAACAAGTTACTGCGGCATTTGCAGCCACACAAGCAGGAGGTATATCCTGTAGTCATAACTCACACTAGGATCTTTAGATCCTACACTCCTAAACCAACTCTTGTGTTTAACTTTGCCCTATTCGTACACAATAGGTCAACACGCACCGCAACCAGTTTGCACTTTGTCACACCCCCAAAATCCACACGCGGAGTATCACCGCTTGGAGGCGTGACTGACCAGGATCCAGCCATCAATCATATTGAACATAGCATAATATAAATAATATAGTTTGTAAAACCCAAATCAATACGACTGATGTTCCAAACCAAACATAGTATCAATAGCGGAAGCGTAATAATAAAAATCCAAAGTAAAATTAGGAGTTCAATTGTTTAATCATAAAGTCTGCGTTCCAGATCCCACAACGATCCGCTCCTCCAGTGCAAGCTCCATAAGTACCTAAGGTCCTGCAAGGCATGCAGCAGAGAGTCAACAACTAGTTGAGCGAGTTCACATTTAACAGTTCAGTAATAGTATGGTATGAGTAATAGTATGTTCGTTCGTTTATATCATGTATCGTATTTCCATCGCGGCCTCCCAGGCAGGTGTGCGAAGATATTAGGGGATATTCCTCCCAAGTATTCTAGACTAGGTTTATTAGTATCGCGGCCTACCAGGCAGGTGTGCGAAGATGTTAGTATGTTTAGTTCGCGGCCTTCCAAAGGCAGGTGTGCGAAGTCAGTCATAATATCGCGGCCAACCCTTGGCAGGTGTGCGAAGATCAGTTCAATAAGTGTTACTAGTCTAGTCGGTTTGTATTCGATAAGTTCTATCATCTAAGTATACACAATAATCCATCAACCCCATTCCCACCCGGGAACCCATGCCTTGGCTGTGTGAATTCACCTTGGTTTGCTCGGTATGCTAAAAATTTAGTGCTCACAATTAATCAATCACGACCTATAGTACGCACGCATATATACAATCAGTTCGTGTCCGAAATACTTCACATGTCATTTACGTCACAAGTGTGTTTAAGTATTCATCGTCATGTAACAAATAGCAGTTATTTCATGTACATACATTATGCATCCCATGACGGGGTTCTTGGTCAAGTCTAACATGGTTACACAATAACACACTTAACAAGGTTATCAGGTTTAACAAGATCAGCATATACAACTAAGTTAACATACTTAACCGGATTACCACATTTAACTGAGTCACATACTTAACAGGGTTGCGTGCTTAACTTAACAGAGTTAATATAACACATACAACTTGGTTAATGAGGTTAACTTAACTACGTTAATCAATCTAACATACAAGGTTTACAGTCACATAATACCAATCGAAATCACTAAAGGGCCGAAAACCAAGCTTGGGCCGAAAACCAAGCTTGGGCCGAAATCACTTATGGCCGAAATCTATTTGGCCGAAATAACTTATGCAGCGAAAACCATTTGGCCGAAATCAAACTTGGACGAAAACACATTGGGCCGAAAACACTTGTGTGTTTTCGTGGGGAACAGGGATTTCGTGGGGGTTTTCGCCAGCTACAACAATCATCATCATCACCAGTTACGTTACCAAAACATAATCTCAATAATCATCATCGGCAGCAGTTACATCGTTACATCATACAAACAATATTCGATGACTGTAAGTTGTGATCATCTAGTAGTCGGCATATGTGTAAACATAGATCCATTATCTGAATTTAATTTACTATCATACTATTAACATAACGAGATCATCAACATTAATCGAACACAAACGATAGTATCAAACAGCCGATCTATCTACATGCATCCATCCATTCAGTTTTACAATCGGTGCTCGTATCATCTGACTAATCAAACGAGAACCGTAACATGATCACATAGCATCCACTATACAGTCTAACATATGCATACAAACATGAAATCATTCACAGTTCAAACAATAGTGCAACTAACCGTGAGGATAGATGATAGATCACAAGATTGATTAGAGGAAAGGATGAAGCCTTGTGGTTGCCGTCGCACGAGTGAGTAAGGTTCTAGGGTTTGCGATTAAACTCTAGTCGTAAGGGTTATAACAGAATATCATAGTTCGCTACTGGGCCAAAGCCCAGTTTGTTTTCGTTGGGTAGCAGTGGACGAAAACACCAAGGTGTTTTCACCACATGGTGTTTTCGTGGGTGAGGGTTTTCAAATGAATGTTTTCGGCTAGAGTTCATGTTTACTAATAATTATATACTCACACAACATACACTAGCAATATACAACTATATATCCATAAAGGCACGTATGTTGTACACAAATAAAACATATCATTCATTACACGATTTAACATATTACAAACGTGTTCCGTTGCGAAACAATTAGTCGTGTAAACAAACAATCCAAACAATTACGTGTAATAAATGCGAAGATAGAAATCGTGGAAATTCGAGCTGTCACATTATCCCCAACTTAGAAGAAATTTCATCCCGAAATTTGGTACGCACTCACTGAGGAAGCTAGGTAAGTTGTATCGTTCACTGGTTTTCCAGGGGTGTCACATCATCCCCTCGTTGATTTGGAATTTCGTCCCGAAATTCTGTAGTAGTAGCTTCAGCCTCAGCAGTGGTTGCACGGTTTTCGAATAACTGGGGATACTTTTCTGTCATCTGGTCTTCGCGTTCCCAGGTGTACTCTGGGCCACGACGGGAGTTCCAACGAACTCGAACAAGAGGGATTCTCTTGTTTTTGAGGACCTTCACATCCCGGTCCGTGATCTCGACTGGTTCCTCGACGAACTGCAACCGCTCGTCGATAGTGAGTTCCTTAAAAGGAACTATGAGGGTCTCATCTGACAGACATTTCTTCAGATTCGACACGTGGAATACGTTGTGAACTGCACCGAGTTCAGCTGGTAGGTTTAGCTTGTAGGCCACTTTGCCTATTTTCTCAATGATCTCGAACGGTCCGACGTATCGCGGATTTAGTTTGCCCCGTTTGCCAAAACGAACCACACCCTTCCAGGGTGAGACTTTAAGTAAAACCCGGTCCCCGACCTGAAATTCCAACGGTTTCCTACGCTTATCCGCGTATGCTTTCTGACGGTCGCGTGCTGCCGCCATGCGTTGTCGTATTTGTGCAATCTTTTCCGTGGCGTCCACTACAATCTCTGGACCCGTAATCTGACTGTCCCCCACCTCTGCCCAACAGAGAGGTGACCGGCATTTTCGTCCGTACAATGCCTCGAATGGAGCGGCTTGTATGCTGGTGTGATAACTGTTATTATATGAGAACTCCACCAAAGGGAGGTGCTTTTCCCAGCCGTTTTCGAAATCGATGACACACGCTCGAAGCATGTCTTCAAGAGTCTGGATCGTTCGCTCAGACTGCCCATCCGTCTGAGGATGATATGCTGTGCTCATATCTAACCGTGAGCCGAAAGATTTGTGCATCGCTTGCCATAACTCTGACGTGAATCGTGCATCGCGATCCGAAATGATGGAGGTGGGCACCCCGTGCCTCGAAACAACTTCCTTAAGATAAACGTCTGCGAGAGTGGAGAACTTATCCGTTTCCTTTATCGCCAGAAAGTGTGCAGACTTGGTGAGTCGATCCACGATCACCCATATGGTATCATTCCCACGCTGGGATCTGGGTAGGCCTGTAACAAAATCCATGGAAATTTCTTCCCATTTCCATTGTGGTATCTTGGGTTGCTGAAGTAGGCCCGCTGGTTTCTGGTACTCGACCTTGACTCTCGCACAAGTCAAACATTTGCCGACGTACGTTGCGATGTGGGCTTTCATGCTAGGCCACCAATATGTTGTCTTGATGTCGTGGTACATTTTATCCGACCCTGGATGTACCGAGTAGCGTGACTTGTGAGCTTCGTCCATTACCAGCTCGCGTATACCGCCATAAAGTGGGACCCAAATACGCCCCGTTACATAGTAGGCGCCATCTTCCTTTTGTTCCATTCGTTGCCTTGAGCCGCGCAAGGCTTCAGCCATGACGTTTTCGGGTTTCAATTCTTCTATCTGAGCAGCTCGTATCTGTGCAGGAAGACTGGACTGAATAGTAAGCTGTAGCGCTCGCACGCGCTTAGGTAGAGTGTCTTTCCGACTGAGGGCGTCAGCCACAACATTGGCCTTGCCTGGATGATACTTGATGGCGCATTCGTAGTCGTTCAGTAGTTCAACCCATCTCCGTTGACGCATGTTCAAATCCTTTTGCTTAAGAATATGCTCGAGACTCCTGTGATCGGTGTAAATTGTGCACCTGGTACCGTACAGGTAGTGTCGCCATATCTTAAGCGCGAAAACAACAGCTCCCAGCTCGAAATCGTGCGTCGTATAATTCCGTTCATGAACTTTGAGTTGTCGCGAAGCGTAGGCAATAACTTTATCCCGCTGCATCAATACACAACCAAGCCCTTGTATCGATGCGTCACAATAGACCACGAAATCTTCCGTGCCCTCTGGCAATGAGAGAATAGGCGCGCTGCAAAGCCTATCCTTTAGGTACTGAAAAGCCGTTTCCTGGGGCTCTCCCCAGCGATAGGTGACACCCTTCTGTGTCAGTAGTGTGAGCGGCTGTGCGATCTTGGAGAAGTCTTTGATAAACCGTCTGTAGTAACCCGCCAAACCCAAGAATTGGCGTATTTCCGTTGGTGTACGCGGTGCAGGCCAGTTCCTGATCGAGTCTACTTTGGATGGATCGGCATGAATCCCATCCCTGTTCACTACATGGCCTAAGAAGTGGACTTCACAAAGCCAGAAGTCGCATTTGGAAAACTTGGCGTACAATTGCTCTTTTCTAAGAAGTTCCAAGATCAATCGTAGGTGTTGCTCGTGCTCCTCTTGACTCTTGGAGTAAATTAGGATGTCGTCGATGAAGACAATGACGAACTTGTCAAGATAGGGTTTACACACCCTGTTCATAAGATCCATAAATACGGCAGGCGCGTTCGTTAACCCGAATGGCATGACAAGAAACTCGTAGTGGCCGTAACGAGTTCTGAATGCGGTTTTGGAGACGTCCTCATCCCGGACCCTCAGCTGATGATACCCTGACCTCAAGTCTATCTTGGAGTAGTAACTCGACCCCTGCAACTGGTCGAATAAGTCGTCTATACGCGGAAGAGGATAACGGTTCTTCACCGTCACCTTGTTTAGTTCACGGTAGTCGATGCACATTCTGAACGTACCGTCTTTCTTCTTCACAAAAAGTACTGGAGCTCCCCAAGGCGAAGAGCTTGGACGAATAAAGCCCTTATCCAAGAGCTCTTGTAGTTGCTTTGAAAGTTCTTCCAGTTCAGTTGGAGCTAAACGATACGGTGCGCGGGCTATTGGTGCTGCTCCAGGAGCTAACTCAATCTGAAACTCGACTTGGCGATGAGGCGGTAAACCGGGCAAATCTTCAGGAAACACCTGAGGAAAGTCACGTACAACTGGAATATCCTCCAGTTTCTTTTCCTTTGCTGATGCGTCAGTGACAAGTGCTAGAATGGCAGTGTGCCCCTTTCGTAAACATTTCTGAGCTTTCAAGAAAGAAATGATGCCAACCATAGCACCACTCTTGTCGCCGTGGACTTCGAGAGGTTCCTGACTAGAGCGAGGAATACGGATGATCTTTTCCTTGCATAAAATTTCTGCGTGATGCTGGGACAACCAATCCATACCGATGACAACGTCGAAACTACCCAAAACTATGGGTATAAGATCAATCGAGAAAGTCTGACCAGCTAGAACGATACTACAACCCTTGATTACATGTGCGGCTTCTACGCTTTTACCATTGGCTAGTTCTACGACGTGTTTAGTGTTTAGGGGTGTTGATGTACGTTTTAGCAATTTACTCATTTTCAAAGACATATAGCTTGTATCAGCACCCGAATCAAATAAGACAGTAACGTAAATATCGTCGAGAAGGAACTTACCCATAACCACGTTGGGATCATTCACTGCGTCACCCCGACCTAGCACAAAAGCACGACCCCGAGCTTCGTTGCAATTGTTGTTGTTGTTTCCCCTGTTGTTGTTGTTGTTATTGTTCCCGTTGCCCTGATTGTTGTTGTTGCGATTCTGGTTCTGGTTTAGTTGAGGGCAATCACGTTTGTAGTGACCTTCAGCCCCACACTGGAAACATCCCCGGTTTCCACGCTGTGGCTGCTGCTGCTGGTTCTGTGGAGCTGGCGGTGGGAGTTGCTGGTGCTGGTTTGCTGGTCGCGAGCTTCTACAATCCTTTGCCTCATGACCCGGCTTGAGGCATCTTTGACAACGTTCTCTTTGACATCTTCCACTGTGGTGTTTGTTGCACCTGTTACACCACGGGTGAGTTCCCCGGTAACCACCCTGTCTCTGACTGCCTGATGATTGCTGATTCGGACTCTGGTGGTCGTTGGTGCGACGCTGCTGTGTCTGGGACTGAACCGATACTGATCCCCTGCTGGAATCCCCATCCCACTTTCTTTTGTTCTCGCTGGGTGTGGCAGAAGTAGTAGCTGGAGTAGTAGTAGCAGTAGTGGTAGCACTGATGCGTTTTGGCAGTCTGTTCTGATCCACTGCCTGATCTGTGATGCGGTGAGCGAGGCGCTGAATGGCCTGAATGTCGTCAAGATTAGCCGATGTTACGTGGCTCTGGATCTCTGGCGCCAAACCCTTGAGATACAACTCAATACGCTTGTATGGAGGGTCCACCATAGTTGGACACAGCACGGCCAGCTCGTTCGACCTCTTGGTATAAGCCTCGATTTCTGACCCAGTCATCTTCAAATGATAAAACTCATCCTCCAGCTTGTGGATGTCTTCCCGAGTACAGTATTCCCTTTTGATCAATTCCTTGAAGTCATTCCAAGGGGTGGCGTTAGCAGCTGCCAACCCTAGGATCTGTACTTGCGCGTTCCACCAGGTGAGCGCAATTCCTTCCAACGTGCCAGTGGCATACTTGACCCTGCGATCCTCAGGGCATTCACACATTTCGAACACAGATTCTAGCTTCTCGAACCAATGGAGGAGTCCCACTGCCCCCTCGGTGCCACTGAAAGTACTTGGACGACAGTCCATGAAGTTCTTCAAAGTGCAGACAGGCTGCTGCGCGTGTTGACCTATTGTGTACGAATAGGACAAGGTTAAATACGATAGTTAATGTAGGATCTAGAGATCCTAGTGTGAGTTTATACTGCAGGGTATACTACCTGCTTGAGCAGCTGCAAGTGCCGCAACAACTTGAGCTTGAACGAGAGCCTCTAGCTGGGCTTGAGTCATGTTAATTCGTCCGGCCATTGATCTTCACATCAAAGGCAATATAAGTGAGAAAGGTTCGCGAATAGTGCGATGACAGAAGAGTGTAAGCACATAGGTGTTCTTAAGCAATAACAGGTAGTGAGCAAAAGTAAGGTAAGCATACTAGGAGCAAAGTTCTAAGCAGTTCTAGCAAGCAGGTAATAAACATAAACCTTATTACCTAGGATGTCGAGTCTTGCACGTGGAGCGAAGCGTCTGTCACACCCCCAAAATCCACCTGCGGAGTATCACCGCTTGGGAGCGTGACTGACCAGGATCAAGCCATCAATCATATTGAACATAGCATAATATAAATAAAGTAATTCGTAAAACCCCGTTCAATACAATTGACGTTTCAAAACAATCATAGTATCAGTAGCGGAAGCATAAGTAAATAACCCAAGTAAACCATAAGTTCAATTATTCGAAATGTTTAAACATAGCGTTCTTAACCCACTGCCCACAACGTCCCGCTCCTCCAGTGCAAGCTTCATAAGTACCTAAGGTCCTGCAAGGCATGCAGCAGATAATCAACAAACTAGTTGAGCGAGTTCACAGTTTATAGTTTAGTTTGAGTAATAGTGCGTTTGTTCAATTAAGTTTCGTATCGTATCAGTTCCATCGCGGCCTCCCAGGCATGTGTGCGAAAATTATGTTCGTTAGTTCGCGACCATAGTCTTTACCGACCAGGGTGTGTGCGAAGGCAGTTCATCAGTTCGTTCGCGACCATAGTCTTTACCGACCAGGGTGGGTGCGAAGGCAGTTGAGTAGTTCGTAAGCATCAACAGTTTAATCGTTCGTTACAGTATCAAAGTATGCACAAGTAATCATCCAACCCATTCCCACCCTGGGAACCCATGCCTTGGCTGTGTGAACTCACCTTGGTTTGCTCGGTATGCTAAGTTATGCACTCACAAGTAATTTATTCACGTCCTATCGTATGCACGTATAACAAATCAGTTCATGTTCATAACAATACGCATGTAATTTAATGTTCACATAACAGTCAGTTTGCATATCGACACAACACGTATTATTTCACAGTAGCACATCAGCTATCATTCGATTCATGGTCATCTTTCGACACATTAGAGATCTTTCGACTAACAGGTACCATAGCTATCTTTCGAACAGAATGTTATGTTTCGAACTTAATGTTATCATTCGGTCATTGCTATCCTTCGGTCAACACTATGTTTCGAACATCTAGTATCTTTCGGTATCTTACGGTTACTACCATGTTTCGAGTAACTGATATCTTTCGATGGATATCAGTTACGTTACAAGTTTCCAAGTTTTGCTGTGATTATCAATTATCAGTTTCCAACTAACATTCCGTAATATCAGCAAATAGATCAAACAGTTTCGGAAACAGATCAATTAACATAATTTCCAACTTTTAGTTTAGCATGCAATCGATCAAACAGTCAATTATCCATCGGTTTTCTCATGAATCCTAATCAAATCAAAGCATGATCAATATTCAAACATTTGAGCATATAACGGCCGATCACGGGTTGTTCGGTTTTAGCTCTAAGCCGTGCAATCCGACTGTGTATTTACCAACCATCATGAACCCTATGACTCGCTTATCAATTACGACATAATCAATTACATTTATTCGAAACCCTAGATCATCAAACAACAAGTCCGGTTATATGGTGGCCGATTAACTAACCTGTTCGGCCGATTACAAAACTAACCGATACACAATAACATCTTAACAATCATTCAAATCAGTTCGATTAAACACATAACATACTCGGTTAATCACAGGCACATATAACATCATTAAACTACTAAGACACGATATCCGGCCGGTTAACACACCAACTAACATAAAACTTCAAGCAGTCCGATAATCAATTTATCAAGCAATTCGATATCAAGCACTAACCGATAAAAGGGAAAACAAGGATGATCCGATCAAGAAGGCGGTCTCCGGTTGCTTTGCCGTCCGGTTTGAACGAAAGAGCGAGAGAGGGAGAGATGGCCGTCTAGGGTTTGTAAAAAAAATGACTGCCAACTACATGCATTCACGTCTAAATACTTATCACAGTTATGGGCCAAGCCCATAGAAAGACTGGGCCGAAAGATGTCGAAGGATTCCTTCATGGCCCGAATGATATGTTTCGAGACTTATCAATCCGAAGGATGATCTTCTGGATCGAAGGATGTGTTTCGTCATCCTTCGATTCATGCACCATGTTTCGTGGACATCCTTCGAAGGTTGCTTGTGTAATGTAATGTGTTTCATGCTAACTAGTTTACAAGTTTCACAATGTAGCAAACAACTATGCACGATCAAACAATCAAAATGTATATATATTTTCATTAACACACAACTCGTATAATTCAAGTCCACAATCCAACAACTAAGCAGTCAAAGTCAAAGTCAACGCGCATTAAATGCGAAAGTGAAAGTCAAAAACTCGAGTTGTCACATTATCCCCAACTTAAAAGAAATTTCGTCCCGAAATTTGGTACGCACTTACTGAGGAAGCTAGGTAAGTTACATCGTTCACTGATTTTCCTGGGGTGTCACATCATCCCCCCGTTGATTTGGAATTTCGTCCCGAAATTCGGTAGTAGTAGCTTCAGCCTCAGAAGTGGATGCATTGGTTTCGAATAACTGGGGACACTTTTCTTTCATCTTGTCTTCGCGTTCCCAGGTGTACTCTGGACCACGTTTGGAGTTCCAACGAACTCGAACAAGAGGGATTCTCTTGTTTTTGAGGACCTTCACATCCCGGTCCGTGATTTCAACTGGTTCCTCGACGAACTGCAACCGCTCGTCGATAGTGAGTTCCTTAAAGGAACTATGAGGGTCTTATCTGACAGACACTTCTTCAGATTCGACACGTGAAATACATAGTGAACTGCACCGAGTTCAGTTGGTAGGTTCAGTCTGTAGGCTACTGGGCCTATTCCTTCAGTGATTTCAAATGGTCCAACATACCGTGGATTGAGTTTGCCTCGTTTACTAAATCGAACCACACCCTTCCAGGGTGAGACTTTCAATAAAACCCGGTCCCCGACCTGAAGTTCCAAGGCTTGCTACGCTTGCCCACGTAGGCTTTCTGACGGTCGCGTGCTGCCGTCATGCGTTGTTGTATCTGTGCAATCTTTTCTATAGCGTCCACTACAATCTCTGGACCCGTAATTCGACTATCCCCCACCTCTGCCCAACAGAGAGGTGACCGGCATTTACGTCCGTAGAATGCCTCGAATGGAGCGGCTTGAATGCTGGTGTGATAACTGTTATTGTACGAAAACTCCACTAAAGGGAGGTGCTTTTCCCAGCCGTTGCCGAAATCAATAACACACGCTCGAAGCATGTCTTGAATAGTTCGCTCAGACTGCCCATCCGTCTGAGGGTGATATGCTGTGCTCATGTCTAAACGTGAGCCAAACGCTTTGTGCATCGCATGCCGTAGTTCTGACGTGAATCGTGCATCCCGATCCGAAATAATAGAAATGGGCACCCCGTGCCTCGAAACAACTTCCTTGAGGTAGATATCTGCGAGAGTGGAGAACGTATCCGTTTCCTTAATAGCCAGGAAGTGTGCAGACTTGGTGAGTCGATCCACGATCACCCATATTGTGTCGTTCCCACGCTGAGCTCTCGGTAGGCCTGTAACAAAGTCCATGGAAATTTCTTCCCATTTCCACTGTGGTATCATAGGCTGTTGAAGTAGGCCAGCTGGTTTCTGATATTCGACCTTGATTCTCGCACAGGTCAAGCATTTTCCAACGTACGTAGCAGTGTGGGCCTTCATACTAGGCCACCAATATGTAGTGTTGTTGTCGTGGTACATTTTATCCGACCCTGGATGTACCGAGTAGCGAGACTTGTGTGCTTCGTCCATTACGAGTTCGCGTAGACCGCCATAGAGAGGGACCCAAATCCGGCCCGTGACATAGTAGGCGCCGTCCGCCTTTTGTTCCATTTGTTGTTGTGAGCCGCGTAAGGCTTCAGCCTTGACGTTTTCGGGCTTCAGGGCTTCTGTCTGAGCAGCTCGTATCTGAGCAGGAAGGCTAGGCTGAATCGTAAGCTGTAGCGCTCGCACGCGCCGTGGTAAAGTGTCCTTTCGACTAAGGGCATCCGCCACAACATTGGCTTTGCCTGGATGATACTTGATAGCGCATTCGTAATCGTTAAGTAACTCAACCCATCGTCGTTGACGCATATTCAGACCCTTCTGCTTAAGGATATGCTCGAGACTCCTGTGATCGATGTAAATCGTGCACCTGGTACCGTACAGGTAGTGTCGCCATATCTTAAGCGCGAAAACAACAGCTCCCAGCTCTAAATCGTGCGTCGTGTAGTTGCGCTCGTGAACCTTGAGTTGACGAGAGGCGTAAGCGATAACCTTGTCGCGCTGCATTAACACACATCCCAGTCCCCGAATGGATGCATCACAATAAACCACGAAGTCGTCTGTGCCCTCTGGCAATGAGAGGATAGGTGCACTGCAAAGTCATTCCTTTAGGTGCTGAAAAGCAGTCTCCTGGGGCTCTCCCCAGCGATAGGTAACACCATTCTGTGTCAGTAGCGTAAGTGGTTGCGTGATCTTTGAAAAGCCTCTAATAAACCGTCTGTAGTAACCTGCCAATCCCAAGAATTGGCGTATTTCTGTCGGTGTACGCGGTGCAGGCTAATTTCTGATCGAATCTACCTTGGGTGGGTCGACGTGAATCCCATCCTTGTTTACCACGTGGCCTAGGAAGTGGACTTCACGAAGCCAGAAGTCGCATTTTGAAAACTTTGCGTACGATTGCTCTTTTCGAAGAAGTTCCAAGATAAGATGTAGGTGTCGCTCGTGCTCTTCCTGACTCTTGGAGTAAATCAGGATGTCGTCGATGAAAACAATGACGAACTTGTCGAGATAGGGTTTGCACACCCTGTTCATAAGATCCATAAATACTGCAGGTGCGTTCGTAAGCCCGAACGGCATAACCAAGAACTCGTAGGGACCATAGCGAGTTCTGAATGCTGTCTTAGAGACGTCCTCATCCCGGACTCTCAGCTGATGATAACCTGACCGTAGGTCGATCTTGGAATAGTAACACGACCCTTGCAATTGGTCAAATAAGTCGTCTATGCGCGGAAGAGGATAACGGTTCTTCACCGTCACCTTGTTGTGTTCACGGTAGTCGATGCACATTCTAACTTACCGTCTTTCCCAAGGCGAAGAGCTAGGTCGGATAAATCCCTTATCCAAGATTCCTGGTAGTTGCGTCGATAGTTCTTCCGATTCTGGTGGAGTTAAGCGATACGGTGCTCGAGCTATGGGTGCTGCTCCTGGAGCGAGCTCGATTTGAAATTCGTCCTGATGATGCGGCGGTAGACCAGGTAAATCCTTGCGAGACACCTGAGGAAAGTCGTGTACAACTGAATGGTCTTCCAACTTCTTTTCTTTCGCTGATGAGTCAGTAACGAGAGCCAAAGTTGCGGTGTGGCCCTTCCGCAAACATTTCTGAGCCTTCAAGAAAGAGGTGATGCCAACCATGGCACCACTCTTGTTGCCTTGAGCTTCGAGAGGTTCTTGACCAGAATGAGGAATGCGAACAATCTTTTCTTTGTATAGGATCCCTGCTTGCTGTTGCTGCTGGCGATTCCGGTGTGCAAGCCGTGGGCTCCTGAATTCCTTAGCTTCTGCTGTGCTCAGGCGATCACTATTCTTGTGCTGCTGTTGTGCTTGAGACCGAGCGGTAGCTGAACCCTTGCTGGAATACCCATCCCATTTCCGCTTGTTGTCACTAGGAGTAGCGGGAGTAGCAGAAGTGGTAGCGATAGTAATAGCGCTGATACAACTAGGTAGCCTGTTCTGTTCCACTGCCTGATCCGTGAGGCGATGAGCAAGACACTGAATGTCTTGGATTTTGTCGAGGTTAGCCGATGTAGCTTGGCTCTGAATCTCTGAGGCTAGACCCTTGAGGTACAATTCGATACGCTTGTTTGGAGGGTCCACCATGGTTGGACACAAGATGGCCAGTCCGTTCTATCGTTTCGTATGAGCTTCAATTTCTGACCCCATCATTTTCGAATGGTAAGGCTCCACTTCCAACTTGTGGATGTCATCACGCGTGTATTATTCCCTTTTAATGTGTTCTTTGAATTCGTTCCAGGGGGTGGCGTTAGCAGCTGCCAACCCTAGTATCTGTACTTGCGCGTTCCACCTGGTTAGCGCGATTCCTACCAAAGTACCAGTGGCGTACTTGACCCCTGCGGGCCTCAGGGCGTTCACACATGAAGTTCTTGAATGTGCCACTGAATGTGCTTGGGCGACAGTCCATGATGTTCTGGAATGTGTGCGTTCTGACCCGTTGCGCGAGAAAGATAGATCAAGGTTAAGCGCGAAAGTTGGGTCACGAGAGTAGGATCTAACATCCTAGAATAGGTCTGGGATAGCAGGTTATACCTCCTGCTTGTGCGGCTGCAAGTGCCGCAGCAACTTGTTCGTTAATGAGAGCCGTCAACTGGGCTTGAGTCATGTCAACACGTCCAGACATGATCGAACAGTAAAGGTAGCATAAGTAAGAATGGTTCACGAATAGTGCGATGACAGAAGAGTGTAAGCACGTATGTGTTCTCAAGCAATAACAAGTTGTGAGCAAAGTAATGTAAGCATACTACGAGCAAAGTTCTATGCAGTTCTAGCAAGCAGGTAATAAACATAAACCTTATTACCTAGGATGTCGAGTCTTGCACGTGGAGCGAAGCGTCGTTGTGGATCGTTGAGAGCACTGTTCTGGTTATAGTCTGGTTTTAATAAAAACGTTTTCCCATATTAAAACCAAGTTCTCTATAACCAATGGCTCTGATACCAATCTGTCACACCCCCAAAATCCACCTGCGGAGTATCACCGCTTGGGAGCGTGACTGACCAGGATCAAGCCATCAATCATATTGAACATAGCATAATATAAATAAAGTAATTCGTAAAACCCCGTTCAATACAATTGACGTTTCAAAACAATCATAGTATCAGTAGCGGAAGCATAAGTAAATAACCCAAGTAAACCATAAGTTCAATTATTCGAAATGTTTAAACATAGCGTTCTTAACCCACTGCCCACAACGTCCCGCTCCTCCAGTGCAAGCTTCATAAGTACCTAAGGTCCTGCAAGGCATGCAGCAGATAATCAACAAACTAGTTGAGCGAGTTCACAGTTTATAGTTTAGTTTGAGTAATAGTGCGTTTGTTCAATTAAGTTTCGTATCGTATCAGTTCCATCGCGGCCTCCCAGGCATGTGTGCGAAAATTATGTTCGTTAGTTCGCGACCATAGTCTTTACCGACCAGGGTGTGTGCGAAGGCAGTTCATCAGTTCGTTCGCGACCATAGTCTTTACCGACCAGGGTGGGTGCGAAGGCAGTTGAGTAGTTCGTAAGCATCAACAGTTTAATCGTTCGTTACAGTATCAAAGTATGCACAAGTAATCATCCAACCCATTCCCACCCTGGGAACCCATGCCTTGGCTGTGTGAACTCACCTTGGTTTGCTCGGTATGCTAAGTTATGCACTCACAAGTAATTTATTCACGTCCTATCGTATGCACGTATAACAAATCAGTTCATGTTCATAACAATACGCATGTAATTTAATGTTCACATAACAGTCAGTTTGCATATCGACACAACACGTATTATTTCACAGTAGCACATCAGCTATCATTCGATTCATGGTCATCTTTCGACACATTAGAGATCTTTCGACTAACAGGTACCATAGCTATCTTTCGAACAGAATGTTATGTTTCGAACTTAATGTTATCATTCGGTCATTGCTATCCTTCGGTCAACACTATGTTTCGAACATCTAGTATCTTTCGGTATCTTACGGTTACTACCATGTTTCGAGTAACTGATATCTTTCGATGGATATCAGTTACGTTACAAGTTTCCAAGTTTTGCTGTGATTATCAATTATCAGTTTCCAACTAACATTCCGTAATATCAGCAAATAGATCAAACAGTTTCGGAAACAGATCAATTAACATAATTTCCAACTTTTAGTTTAGCATGCAATCGATCAAACAGTCAATTATCCATCGGTTTTCTCATGAATCCTAATCAAATCAAAGCATGATCAATATTCAAACATTTGAGCATATAACGGCCGATCACGGGTTGTTCGGTTTTAGCTCTAAGCCGTGCAATCCGACTGTGTATTTACCAACCATCATGAACCCTATGACTCGCTTATCAATTACGACATAATCAATTACATTTATTCGAAACCCTAGATCATCAAACAACAAGTCCGGTTATATGGTGGCCGATTAACTAACCTGTTCGGCCGATTACAAAACTAACCGATACACAATAACATCTTAACAATCATTCAAATCAGTTCGATTAAACACATAACATACTCGGTTAATCACAGGCACATATAACATCATTAAACTACTAAGACACGATATCCGGCCGGTTAACACACCAACTAACATAAAACTTCAAGCAGTCCGATAATCAATTTATCAAGCAATTCGATATCAAGCACTAACCGATAAAAGGGAAAACAAGGATGATCCGATCAAGAAGGCGGTCTCCGGTTGCTTTGCCGTCCGGTTTGAACGAAAGAGCGAGAGAGGGAGAGATGGCCGTCTAGGGTTTGTAAAAAAAATGACTGCCAACTACATGCATTCACGTCTAAATACTTATCACAGTTATGGGCCAAGCCCATAGAAAGACTGGGCCGAAAGATGTCGAAGGATTCCTTCATGGCCCGAATGATATGTTTCGAGACTTATCAATCCGAAGGATGATCTTCTGGATCGAAGGATGTGTTTCGTCATCCTTCGATTCATGCACCATGTTTCGTGGACATCCTTCGAAGGTTGCTTGTGTAATGTAATGTGTTTCATGCTAACTAGTTTACAAGTTTCACAATGTAGCAAACAACTATGCACGATCAAACAATCAAAATGTATATATATTTTCATTAACACACAACTCGTATAATTCAAGTCCACAATCCAACAACTAAGCAGTCAAAGTCAAAGTCAACGCGCATTAAATGCGAAAGTGAAAGTCAAAAACTCGAGTTGTCACAGCGTCGTTGTGGATCGTTGAGAGCACTGTTCTGGTTATACTCTGGTTTTAATAAAAACGTTTTCCCATATTAAAACCAAGTTCTCTATAACCAATGGCTCTGATACCAATCTGTCACACCCCCAAAATCCACACGCGGAGTATCACCGCTTGGAGGCGTGACTGACCAGGATCCAGCCATCAATCATATTGAACATAGCATAATATAAATAATATAGTTTGTAAAACCCAAATCAATACGACTGATGTTCCAAACCAAACATAGTATCAATAGCGGAAGCGTAATAATAAAAATCCAAAGTAAAATTAGGAGTTCAATTGTTTAATCATAAAGTCTGCGTTCCAGATCCCACAACGATCCGCTCCTCCAGTGCAAGCTCCATAAGTACCTAAGGTCCTGCAAGGCATGCAGCAGAGAGTCAACAACTAGTTGAGCGAGTTCACATTTAACAGTTCAGTAATAGTATGGTATGAGTAATAGTATGTTCGTTCGTTTATATCATGTATCGTATTTCCATCGCGGCCTCCCAGGCAGGTGTGCGAAGATATTAGGGGATATTCCTCCCAAGTATTCTAGACTAGGTTTATTAGTATCGCGGCCTACCAGGCAGGTGTGCGAAGATGTTAGTATGTTTAGTTCGCGGCCTTCCAAAGGCAGGTGTGCGAAGTCAGTCATAATATCGCGGCCAACCCTTGGCAGGTGTGCGAAGATCAGTTCAATAAGTGTTACTAGTCTAGTCGGTTTGTATTCGATAAGTTCTATCATCTAAGTATACACAATAATCCATCAACCCCATTCCCACCCGGGAACCCATGCCTTGGCTGTGTGAACTCACCTTGGTTTGCTCGGTATGCTAAAAATTTAGTGCTCACAATTAATCAATCATGACCTATAGTACGCACGCATATATACAATCAGTTCGTGTCCGAAATACTTCACATGTCATTTACGTCACAAGTGTGTTTAAGTATTCATCGTCATGTAACAAATAGCAGTTATTTCATGTACATACATTATGCATCCCATGACGGGTTCTTGGTCAAGTCTAACATGGTTATACAATAACACACTTAACATGTCACACCCCGAAAAATCAGAGCTGGCGTGACTGGACCGGTATCTTCATTGCACAGCGGAAGCAAATAAGCTAAGACTTCTAGATAATGAACGCCGCTAAGTACTCGAATTCCCATGGGTTCTCCTATTCCAACCGTTCCATAGTTTTGAAAATGCAACCTGAGAAAGAACATGCGAAAAAAATCAACATAAAGTTGAGCGAGTTCATAGTTTGTTTTGAAAAGATTCAAAAGAAATCTTTTTGATAACCGGTTTTAAAGTTTTTGAGAAAATATAGTAAAAGCATTTTCTTGGCATGATATATGAGAACTGTGAGTCTAGCCCACGAGAGTGTTTGTGCATTGCACGAGAGAGAATGGGCCAAGCCCACACGAACCTTTGCAAGCAGGATCAGCGCTTCCTCTTACTTAGGTAGAACTTGAAAAACGTTACCAAAGTTTGTAATTCATGTATTTGTGAGTTTCCATCAAATGAATCTTATGAATACATGAAAGTTTTAGTGTTGTAAATGGGTATGTAAAGCGTCTATGAACAGGTTGATCGTTAATGTTTCGCGAGGACATTAACGTATGCGGCGACATAGGAAGTACTCAACCTGTGTAGACGGTTTTTAGTGTCGAATCACCTCGACTGTGTCGAATAACCTCGACTGTGTGAATCACTTCGACTGTGTCGAATCACCTCGACTGTGTGAATCACCTCGACTGTGTCGAATAACCTCGACTGTGTCGAATCCCCTTGACTGTGTCGAATCACCTCGACTGTGTCGAATCACCTCGACTGTGTCGAATCACCTCGACTGTGTCGCCCGTACCCATTAGAAAATCATGCACGTTTCATAAATATGCGCGAGTTTTGTAAAACCGGTATGTTTGATCGAAATCATTCGTAAACCATTTAAGTTCCTTGAAATTCATTCGCAACACGGTTTAGAAATATGAGTTTTCGTTCATCGAAAAGTTGTTTATTTATTTATTTTTTTTTTTGCAAAACTTGCATGTCTTTCCACCCCCGAAAACATTTATAAAAATGTAAAACAGTAAAAAGTGGGGGTTATGAACTCACCTGGATGTTCCTGTGCAATGCTAGCCTAGCGTGGTTCCGAAGTGTTGTTCCAAGAAAGTGAATTAGCTAGCGTGCATCTATAGTATTCCTAACAGGGAATAACTTATCAGTTTTCTAATTTAAACGTAGTTAAACTACGTGTTCGAGCTCTACCGAATCGTTAACTAACGATTCTATAAAGGTGTTGTTAGTTTGACTATGAATAATCAATCGATGGTTATTTGATCCCGTTTATAATCGGGATAATACTAAGTCGTGGAAACGACTTAGTTTTCCGAAAGATTTAGGATATATATTTATATATATGAATATAAATACTTACGAAGTCGTCGTGGTTAGAAATACATAACTCGATAATGGTACGTAATTCGAAACGTCGTATGTTATTCGGTAATATACCGTTGTAGTTCTCGTAGGATTGAAATAAATAAATACATATATATACATACATATATATATTCGAAAACTTGACATTTAAAACGAATATAAATAATTATATTCACTTTACAAGAATTCAGATTCTAAACGTTGGAAAGAAATGTAAATAGTTATATTAATAATATACAACTTCCGAATATTAAACGTTTGAAATAAATAGAAACTTCATACATATTTTATAAAATTATTCCAAGTAACTCGAATTATCGGCTTTTTGAAATAGATATAAATAATTATATTTATTTCGATGAAATATCGGTTTTTCGTTAACTTGTAACGTCGTAAAAATAAAATGTCTTTTTATTTATTCCATTAGAAAGACTCGGATTTCAACAAGTGCCGTTTAGCAATATAATTATGTTTTGGTTTCAGATTTTTACAAAAATCGGACAGAGTTTCCTCTGTTTTTGGAATAACCCGACAATAAAAAGTCGTCGTATTTTCTTTTCAAAACTCAACCAATAAATCAACAAACACGATATATATATATATATATAACTTTTCACAAATTTTGCAAGAATCGTAAATAAATCTCTAATGTATAAACTTTTGACCGGTCGAGCTCGATTCGCGTAGTAAAAAAAAGATCTAGAAACTATAACGATCTATACTAATTTCGCATCGGTAAACTTTACCGGGTCTCGTGTTAACTGTTTGTTGACCCGACAGTTGACCGTTGACGGCCTGTTGACCCGAGTTAACTGCCGTTGACTACGGTTTACTGTTGCTGACTCAGTTTGACCGAGCTTTGACCATGGTTGACCTGCCTTGACTGTTTGACCAAAGCTCGAAACTTAACCGAGATACGAGCCGAGACCCGAACCTGCTTGTTGACCTGCTGTGACTGTCTTTGACCGAACCGAGTCTCAACCGAGTGAACCGTAACACCCGAATTCCATCCGAGTCCAACCCGAAGCCTAAACCGAGACCAAAACCAAACCGGAATTCTGAACTGAGTGAACCCGAACTTGGTACGAGCCTTCAAGAGCTGAATCGTACCCGCCTGAGTCGGAGCTCCGGAACCCACACATCAGCCGGTATCACCCGCATCACAAACGGAGCTTGTCGGACACGACAACGTCGTTGTCATCGAACAGCAGTGGCAAATCATCATCATCAACTACATCTCGTCGCCATCTTCAACATCATCGTCGTCATTGAAGGAATACGGCCGGAGCCGGTCCGACCTGGACATCGAGTGAGAGAGAACGAGAGGGGGGGGGTTGTCGGAGCACGTCGACCGAAGAGGTCGTCGGATAAGCTCGCCGGCCATCGTCGGCTTGCCGGCTCCTCACTTGGGTCCGCCAGACTTGAAAATGAGAGGATAAGAGAGGGTGTTGGCTGTGGTGTAGGTGTTTGAGGAAGATGGTGTTGAAAGGGGATAAGGTTTTCTCCATTTGTTTTCTGTGTAGAAGATATCGAGAGAGAGGGTTAGAGAGGATAAGGTTGCAAACCAAAAGTGAGAGGGTAAAGGGAGTGGTGTGCGTGTGTTTTTGTTTTGTAAACTGAGGGTTTTCTAAATTGTCATATCTTGTCTGTGTGTATATGTTTGCTAAAAAGTCATGTTTGAATGAAAATATCTAAGCATGCCTATAGGTTGAGTGTATCAGTGAATGATCAAGTAAGGGGTATTTAATAAAATATTATTATTGTAAGACAATTCAAGAATATGTGTAATATTGTTTTTTTTTTCTTGTCTTTTGTGTCCTTATAATGTCGACAGTATGGTTTTTAAAGAAAGAAAAGGAGTTTGGAAGTAGCATGTTTTTTTACCACAAGTTTCATGGTATGGTGGTATGGTGTAATACAAACCATACTCATTCTATCTTTGAATAATAAATTATAAAAATTTTGATATCTACTAAATTATAACTTGGGTCTTTAACAAAAACTTGTAAATAAGGTAAAACTAAAATTGATCTTTAATCTCCTTAGTAAGTTTAATAAGGTCAGTTTTGTAAGTCTTAAGCTTTTACATTTGGTTACGCGATTTAATGATAACCATTTATAAGAATAACAAATTAAATCAAATACATGGGATTTATAGTTGTGCATATCTGTATGTTTAAGTTATTCGTATAAAATTCGTATTTATCGGCATTGTCAATATTTTGTACGGTATCAGTTCGTTACCGTGTAATGTTTCGCAGATTTCCCGAAAATCACCATATGCGCACTGTAGCGACAGATAAGCGTTCCTAGGCATAACAAGGGCCTAATTAAGTTAATTCGTGTTTTAAACACTATTTGTTATCGCCTAAACATTTGTTAATCGCGTAATTAGAAGTCGTTAATTACCGGTTGTCACATTCTCCCCCTGTTATAGAAATTTCGTCCTCGAAATTTAGACTATGTTATCTCCTCAGAATTGTGTTGTTCGCAGGTAAGTCCGAATAATAACAAAGTGAATGACCGCATAATCGAATCAAGACTTATTCGAGTTATATGAATTTAAAGACATTTTGCATCAATAAGAACCCAACGGTTCAACTGAGTTTGTTCCCGAAATCGATGTCAAGTGAAAGAAGCATAGTGATACTATCACCAATGTGTCTAAGTTTACGAGGATTCAACAAAAGAGGAATTTCGACCAATAGAATTCCAAATGAACGTTCACAATATGCAAGAAAATTTTTGAAACAATAGAATTCACTGCCAACAGAAACTTGCGTTGGTTGTTGTATGATTGAAACCTGAATCAACAAGCTCAAATAGATAGAATTATGAAATGATTTGTCAACTGTCGAACCAATAAATGAATAAGATTAAATCAACGTGTTGACATTGTTGAGTTGCAAGGATACACCGAAATGAAATACAACCGAACCTGGTGTATCATCGTCTTAATACATAGTTGCATTAAGACTGTTTAAATGTTGTGTTAATCGAAAAGCATATATAGTTTCGCATGAAACAGTCGATCACGATTAGCACAAGCTACAAGTTTATACCGACGCCACAAGGTGTCGTAGTGAATGAAATAACTCGATGATAGCGGTGACCGAACAAGTATCACCGTGTATTGCATGAAACGCTCGATCATGATTAGCCCAAGCTACAAGTTTATACTGACACCACAAGGTGTCGTAGTGAATAAAACAACTCAATAATAGCGGTGATCGAACAAGTATCACCGTGTTTTAAATCAATTGAAGACTCAACGAAATAAATGTGGGTGTTCCAAACAAATCCCATAGGATTTTCAATTGAAAATGAAACAAATAAATAATGTTTTTCGATCGAAAATGGAAGAGCAATAAATATCACAAAATGTTCGATCGATGCTGAAAGAATCGTTAAGAGGTACACTTAAATATTTAACACGAACTTGTGTACCATCATCTTAACACACAATTGCATTAAGACTGATTTAATACAATAAATCGAACAACATGGATTTAATATCAATAAACAAATAAATAATTAAATTCGTACATGATGTGAGCAACGAGATTAGCGCAAGCTTCAAATATGTGAGACGCCACCACAAGGTGATCGTGATCAAAGAAACGACTCAATGAAGTCGAAGACCAAACAAGCATGTTATGGTTCAAAGCAAATGAAGTGCTTGTTGGGATTATGTAGAATATGATGACTTCAATCCATCATATTAGACCTTGAATTGAATATATATCATGAGCAAGTTCAAACAATTGAACTTGGTTTAGTCACATTTCAACAATGAATGCACGTATCGATACGAAATTTCAACATGGTTACAACGAAAAACCATGTATGTAGCTTGAAAAGGAAAAGAGATCCAACAAGTTTCATTGACTCGATATCAAGGAGTCAACGCTTTACAACAATGCAATCGTCCAAATCACAATGCAATAATCAACGTAGAGAAACAATATTGAACGTTGATAAAGCAACAATTTCGAGTGAAGTCACATGCGTAACAAACGACACATGTATAAATATGAATTCATCAAGAATGAAACAAATGAGCATTCACTATTACGAAAGAAAATTTTTGTGATGCAATGATCATTAGGGGGAGTAAAAGTATGAAAGTCTACTCACTATATGCAAAAAGTCGAAATTTCAACAAAAGAAATCTAAGGACTTTACCTGGAATTTCGCGTGATAATCGTTTGTTAGTTGACATTACCATGGAATGTCGAACATAGCGTAATCGCCATAAATGAAATAGGGGGAATGCGGAGACGTGTGACTTCTTTTGCAATGCCCATAGTTGTGAGTCTCATTAGACCTAGTATCGATCGTTATGAAACCTTGTTTCAACGTACCTCAGCATGATTTGTGTTGCTTGCAGGATCACTTGGCAAATTGCCGCATTTCGATCCGTAGTTCTCCCGCTGACAGGATTAGCATCGTTGTTGTCGTGACCATTTGTGGTTTTCCCCAAGGCCTTGCCTCGAAAATCGTGTGTGATGTACTTCGACGTCCACTGACGTATAGTTTAAGTTTCATGTATACCTGTTCACTAGCGTTTCGTTCTGCGTAGAATATGATGTGCTCCGACATCCGTTGATGTATAATTTGAGTTTCATGTATACTCGTGCGCACTAGCATTTCGTTCCGCGTAGGTTACCTGCTCTGGTAAGTAAGATAGCATAGACGACATAATATAATGGCGTTTACGCGAGTTAATAGTCGCAGTTTCTAAGTGAGGACCTTTAATGAGTTTCGACATCAGTTTTCCAAGGGTCCTAAATGCATGTTATCCAAAACTCTCAAAGTTTTGCTTACTATATGTAATCGTTTCATGTACCGTGTATTCCAACACAACACTTGTGTATGTTTAAAACCAAAATTGTTGACTCAATGTTTTCGGCAACGGTTGGAAACCCATATTCAGTCCTAGGCGTTCTGTATGTGTCCAAGTCTTAATAATCTAAGTTCCCAGAGGAAAGTAAGGTCAAAGCCTAGGTATCTCTACAAGAACCTAACTCGCTAAAACCTATAGCTCTGATACCAATCTGTCACACCCCGAAAAATCAGAGCTGGCGTGACTGGACCGGTATCTTCATTGCACAGCGGAAGCAAATAAGCTAAGACTTCTAGATAATGAACGCCGCTAAGTACTCGAATTCCCATGGGTTCTCCTATTCCAACCGTTCCATAGTTTTGAAAATGCAACCTGAGAAAGAACATGCGAAAAAAATCAACATAAAGTTGAGCGAGTTCATAGTTTGTTTTGAAAAGATTCAAAAGAAATCTTTTTGATAACCGGTTTTAAAGTTTTTGAGAAAATATAGTAAAAGCATTTTCTTGGCATGATATATGAGAACTGTGAGTCTAGCCCATGAGAGTGTTTGTGCATTGCACGAGAGAGAATGGGCCAAGCCCACACGAACCTTTGCAAGCAGGATCAGCGCTTCCTCTTACTTAGGTATAACTTGAAAAACGTTACCAACATTTGTAATTCATGTATTTGTGAGTTTCCATCAAATGAATCTTATGAATACATGAAAGTTTTAGTGTTGTAAATGGGTATGTAAAGCGTCTATGAACAGGTTGATCGTTAATGTTTCGCGAGAACATTAACGTATGCGGCGACATAGGAAGTACTCAACCTGTGTAGACGGTTTTTAGTGTCGAATCACCTCGACTGTGTCGAATAACCTCGACTGTGTGAATCACTTCGACTGTGTCGAATCACCTCGACTGTGTGAATCACCTCGACTGTGTCGAATAACCTCGACTGTGTCGAATCCCCTTGACTGTGTCGAATCACCTCGACTGTGTCGAATCACCTCGACTGTGTCGCCCGTACCCATTAGAAAATCATGCACGTTTCATAAATATGCGCGAGTTTTGTAAAACCGGTATGTTTGATCGAAATCATTCGTAAACCATTTAAGTTCCTTAAAATTCATTCGCAACACGGTTTAGAAATATGAGTTTTCGTTCATCGAAAAGTTGTTTATTTATTTTTTTTTTTTTTTGCAAAACTTGCATGTCTTTCCACCCCCGAAAACATTTATAAAAATGTAAAACAGTAAAAAGTGGGGGTTATGAACTCACCTGGATGTTCCTGTGCAATGCTAGCCTAGCGTGGTTCCGAAGTGTTGTTCCAAGAAAGTGAATTAGCTAGCGTGCATCTATAGTATTCCTAACAGGGAATAACTTATCAGTTTTCTAATTTAAACGTAGTTAAACTACGTGTTCGAGCTCTACCGAATCGTTAACTAACGATTCTATAAAGGTGTTGTTAGTTTGACTATGAATAATCAATCGATGGTTATTTGATCCCGTTTATAATCGGGATAATACTAAGTCGTGGAAACGACTTAGTTTTCCGAAAGATTTAGGATATATATTTATATATATGAATATAAATACTTACGAAGTCGTCGTGGTTAGAAATACGTAACTCGATAATGGTACGTAACTCGAAACGTCGTATGTTATTCGGTAATATACCGTTGTAGTTCTCGTAGGATTGAATTAAATAAATACATATATATACATACATATATATATTCGAAAACTTGACACTTAAAACGAATATAAATAATTATATTCACTTTACAAGAATTCGGATTCTAAACGTTGGAAAGAAATGTAAATAGTTATATTAATAATATACGACTTCCGAATATTAAACGTTTGAAATAAATAGAAACTTCATACATATTTTATAAAATTATTCCAAGTAACTCGAATTATCGGCTTTTTGAAATAGATATAAATAATTATATTTATTTCGATGAAATATCGGTTTTTCGTTAACTTGTAACGTCGTAAAAATAAAATGTCTTTTTATTTATTCCATTAGAAAGACTCGGATTTCAACAAGTGCCGTTTAGCAATATAATTATGTTTTGGTTTCAGATTTTTACAAAAATCGGACAGAGTTTCCTCTGTTTTTGGAATAACCCGACAATAAAAAGTCGTCGTATTTTCTTTTCAAAACTCAACCAATAAATCAACAAACACGATATATATATATATATATAACTTTTCGCAAATTTTGCAAGAATCGTAAATAAATCTCTAATGTATAAACTTTTGACCGGTCGAGCTCGATTCGCGTAGTAAAAAAAAAGATCTAGAAACTATAACGATCTATACTAATTTCGCGTCGGTAAACTTTACCGGGTCTCGTGTTAACTGTTTGTTGACCCGACAGTTGACCGTTGACGGCCTGTTGACCCGAGTTAACTGCCGTTGACTACGGTTTACTGTTGCTGACTCAGTTTGACCGAGCTTTGACCACGGTTGACCTGCCTTGACTGTTTGACCAAAGCTCGAAACTTAACCGAGATACGAGCCGAGACCCGAACCTGCTTGTTGACCTGCTGTGACTGTCTTTGACCGAACCGAGTCTCAACCGAGTGAACCGTAACACCCGAATTCCATCCGAGTCCAACCCGAAGCCTAAACCGAGACCAAAACCAAACCGGAATTCTGAACTGAGTGAACCCGAACTTGGTACGAGCCTTCAAGAGCTGAATCGTACCCGCCTGAGTCGGAGCTCCGGAACCCACACATCAGCCGGTATCACCCGCATCACAAACGGAGCTTGTCGGACACGACAACGTCGTTGTCATCGAACAGCAGTGACAAATCATCATCATCATCAACTACATCTCGTCGCCATCTTCAACATCATCGTCGTCATTGAAGGAATACGGCCGGAGCCGGTCCGACCTGGACATCGAGTGAGAGAGAACGAGAGGGGGGGTTGTCGGAGCACGTCGACCGAAGAGGTCGTCGGATAAGCTCGCCGGCCATCGTCGGCTTGCCGGCTCCTCACTTGGGTCCGCCAGACTTGAAAATGAGAGGATAAGAGAGGGTGTTGGCTGTGGTGTAGGTGTTTGAGGAAGATGGTGTTGAAAGGGGATAAGGTTTTCTCCATTTGTTTTCTGTGTAGAAGATATCGAGAGAGAGGGTTAGAGAGGATAAGGTTGCAAACCAAAAGTGAGAGGGTAAAGGGAGTGGTGTGCGTGTGTTTTTGTTTTGTAAACTGAGGGTTTTCTAAATTGTCATATCTTGTCTGTGTGTATATGTTTGCTAAAAAGTCATGTTTGAATGAAAATATCTAAGCATGCCTATAGGTTGAGTGTATCAGTGAATGATCAAGTAAGGGGTATTTAATAAAATATTATTATTGTAAGACAATTCAAGAATATGTGTAATATTTTTTTTTTCTTGTCTTTTGTGTCCTTATAATGTCGACAGTATGGTTTTTAAAGAAAGAAAAGGAGTTTGGAAGTAGCATGTTTTTTTACCACAAGTTTCATGGTATGGTGGTATGGTGTAATACAAACCATACTCATTCTATCTTTGAATAATAAATTATAAAAATTTTGATATCTACTAAATTATAACTTGGGTCTTTAACAAAAACTTGTAAATAAGGTAAAACTAAAATTGATCTTTAATCTCCTTAGTAAGTTTAATAAGGTCAGTTTTGTAAGTCTTAAGCTTTTACATTTGGTTACGCGATTTAATGATAACCATTTATAAGAATAACAAATTAAATCAAATACATGGGATTTATAGTTGTGCATATCTGTATGTTTAAGTTATTCGTATAAAATTCGTATTTGTCGGCATTGTCAATATTTTGTACGGTATCAGTTCGTTACCGTGTAATGTTTCGCAGATTTCCCGAAAATCACCATATGCGCACTGTAGCGACAGATAAGCGTTCCTAGGCATAACAAGGGCCTAATTAAGTTAATTCGTGTTTTAAACACTATTTGTTATCGCCTAAACATTTGTTAATCGTGTAATTAGAAGTCATTAATTACCGGTTGTCACATAACAAGGTTATCAGGTTTAACAAGATCAGCATATACAACTAAGTTAACATACTTAACCGGATTACCACATTTAACTGAGTCACATACTTAACAGGGTTGCGTGCTCAACTTAACAGAGTTAACATAACACATACAACTTGGTTAATGAGGTTAACTTAACTACGTTAATCAATCTAACATACAAGGTTTACAGTCACATAATACCAATCGAAATCACTAAAGGGCCGAAAACCAAGCTTGGGCCGAAAACCAAGCTTGGGCCGAAATCACTTATGGCCGAAATCTATTTGGCCGAAATCACTTATGCAGCGAAAACCATTGGGCCGAAATCAAACTTGGACGAAAACACATTGGGCCGAAAACACTTGTGTGTTTTCGTGGGGAACAGGGATTTCGTGGGGGTTTTCGCCAGCTACAACAATCATCATCATCACCAGTTACGTTACCAAAACATAATCTCAATAATCATCATCGGCAGCAGTTACATCGTTACATCATACAAACAATATTCAATGACTGTAAGTTGTGATCATCTAGTAGTCGGCATATGTGTAAACATAGATCCATTATCTGAATTTAATTTACTATCATACTATTAACATAACGAGATCATCAACATTAATCGAACACAAACGATAGTATCAAACAGCCGATCTATCTACATGCATCCATCCATTCAGTTTTACAATCGGTGCTCGTATCATCTGACTAATCAAACGAGAACCGTAACATGATCACATAGCATCCACTATACAGTCTAACATATGCATACAAACATGAAATCATTCACAGTTCAAACAATAGTGCAACTAACCGTGAGGATAGATGATAGATCACAAGATTGATTAGAGGAAAGGATAAAGCCTTGTGGTTGCCGTCGCACGAGTGAGTAAGGTTCTAGGGTTTGCGATTAAACTCTAGTCGTAAGGGTTATAACAGAATATCATAGTTCGCTACTGGGCCAAAGCCCAGTTTGTTTTCGTTGGGTAGCAGTGGACGAAAACACCAAGGTGTTTTCACCACATGGTGTTTTCGTGGGTGAGGGTTTTCAAATGAATGTTTTCGGCTAGAGTTCATGTTTACTAATAATTATATACTCACACAACATACACTAGCAATATACAACTATATATCCATAAAGGCACGTATGTTGTACACAAATAAAACATATCATTCATTACACGATTTAACATATTACAAACGTGTTCCGTTGCGAAACAATTAGTCGTGTAAACAAACAATCCAAACAATTACGTGTAATAAATGCGAAGATAGAAATCGTGGAAATTCGAGTTGTCACACACTTTCAAGAACTTCATGGACTGTCGTCCAAGTACGTTCAGTGGCACGGAAGGAGCAGTGGGACTACTCCATTGGTTTGAGAAGCTCGAGTCAGTGTTCGAGATGTGTGAATGCCCTGAGGCTCGCAGGGTCAAGTACGCCACTGGTACGTTGGAAGGAATCGCACTAACCTGGTGAAACGCGCAAGTTCAGATTCTAGGGTTGGCAGCTGCTAACGCCACCCCTTGGAACGATTTTAAGGAACTCATCAAACGAGAATACTGCACGCGTGATGACATCCACAAGTTGGAGGATGAGTTTTACCACCTGAAAATGACGGGGTCAGAAATTGAAGCCTACACGAAACGGTCGAATGAACTGGCCATCTTATGTCCAACCATGGTGGACCCTCCAATCAAGCGTATCGAATTGTACCTCAAGGGTCTAGCCTCAGAGATTCAGAGCCATGTTACATCGGCAAACCTAGACAACAACCAATACATCCAGCGTCTTGCTCACCGCCTTACAGATCAGGCAGTGGAACAGAACAAGCTACCCAAACGCATCAGTACTACCACTCCAGCTGCTACTTCTGCTACACCCAGCGACAACAAACGAAAATGGGATGGGGATTCCAGCAGGGGATCAGCTTCCGTTCAGTCACAAGCACAGTAGCGCAAGATAAACGACTACCAGAATCCGAGCCAACAACCATCAGGCAGTCAGGGGCAGGGTGGATATCGGGTATTTCACCCACTATGTAATAAGTGCAACAGACACCACAGTGGACGGTGTCGTAAGGAACGTTGTCAGAGATGCCTCAAGTTAGGGCATGAAGCTAAAGACTGCAGGAGTGCGCGACCTGTGAATCAGAACCAGCAACCACAATTACCAGCTCCACAGAATCAACAGCAGCAGCCACAGCGTGGAAACCGGGGGTGTTTCCAGTGTGGGGCAGAAGGTCATTTCAAACGTGATTGTCCCCAGTTAAACCAGGGGTCGTGCTTTCGTGCTGGGTCAGGGTAACGGGAACAACAACAACGGGGGAAACAACAACAACGGCAACGAAGCTAGGGGTCGTGCTTTCGTGCTGGGTCAGGGTGACGCAAGGAATGATCCCAATGTGGTTATGGGTAAGTTTCTTCTCGACGATATTTATGTTACTGTCTTATTTGATTCGGGTGCGGATACAAGTTATATATCGTTAAAAGTGAGTAAAATGTTAAAACGTACACCCACACTTCTAAACGCCAAACATGTCGTAGAGTTAGCAAATGGTAAGAGTCTAGAAGCCACGCATGTAGTCAGGGGTTGTAATATTGTCTTAGCCGGTCAAGCGTTCTCCATCGACCTTATTCCCATAGTCTTGGGAAGCTTCGATATCGTTATAGGGATGGATTGGTTATCCCAACATAAGGCAGAGATCTTATGTAGCGAGAAGATCGTACGTATTCCTCGTTCTAGTCAAGAACCCCTCGAAGTTCAAGGCGACAAGAGTGGTGCTGTGGTTGGCATCATCTCCTTCTTGAAGGCTCAGAAATGGTTACGAAAGGGTCACACTGCTATTCTGGCACTTGTCACTGATGCAGCAGCGAGGGAAAAGAAATTGGAGGATATTCCAGTTGTACGCGACTTCCCTCAGGTGTTTCCTGAAGATTTACCAGGTCTACCGCCTCATCGTCAGGTCGAATTTCAAATCGAGCTCGCTCCAGGAGCAGCACCCATAGCTCGAGCACCGTATCGTTTAGCTCCATCAGAGTTGGAAGAACTCTCTACACAGCTACAAGAGCTTTTGGAAAAGGGCTTTATTCGTCCAAGCTCTTCGCCTTGGGGAGCTCCAGTGTTATTCGTGAAAAAGAAGGACGGTACCTTCAGGATGTGCATAGACTACCGAGAACTCAACAAGGTGACGGTGAAGAACCGTTACCCTCTTCCACGCATAGACGACTTATTCGACCAGTTGCAAGGGTCGTGCTACTACTCCAAGATAGACTTAAGGTCGGGTTACCATCAGCTGAGAGTCCGAGAGGAGGACGTCTCCAAGACAGCATTTAGAACTCGCTACGGTCACTACGAGTTTCTTGTCATGCCATTCGGGTTAACGAACGCGCCTGCCGTATTTATGGATCTTATGAACACGGTGTGCAAACCGTATCTTGACAAGTTTGTGATTGTTTTCATTGACGACATTCTGATCTACTCCAAGAGTCAGGAGGAACACGAGCAGCATTTACGGCTTATCTTGGAACTTCTTCGAAAGGAACAGCTGTACGCCAAGTTCTCGAAATGTGACTTCTGGCTTCGTGAAGTCCATTTCCTAGGCCACGTGGTAAACAAGGATGGGATTCATGTTGATCCATCCAAGGTAGATTCGATCAGGAACTGGCCTGCACCGCGTACACCAATGGAAATACGCCAATTCTTGGGTTTGGCGGGTTATTACAGGCGATTCATCAAAGACTTTTCAAAGATTGCACAGCCGCTTACACTACTGACACAGAAGGGTGTCACCTACCGTTGGGGTAATACTCAGGAAACCGCTTTTCAACACTTAAAGGATAGACTTTGCAGTGCACCTATCCTCTCATTGCCAGAGGGCACAGACGACTTCGTGGTTTACTGTGATGCATCCATTCAGGGTCTTGGATGTGTATTAATGCAGCGCGACAAAGTCATTGCCTATTCTTCGCGCCAACTCAAGGTTCATGAACGGAACTACACGACACACGATTTAGAGCTGGGAGCTGTTGTTTTCGCACTTAAGATATGGCGACACTACCTGTACAGTACCAAGTGCACTATTTACACCGATCACAGGAGTCTCGAGCATATCCTTAAGCAAAAGGATTTGAACATGCGTCAACGACGATAGGTCGAACTTTTGAACGATTACGAATGCGCCATCAAGTACCATCCAGGCAAAGCCAATGTTGTGGCTGACGCCCTCAGTCGGAAAGACACTCTACCTAGACGCGTACAAGCACTACAGCTTACGATTCAGTCTAGTCTCCCTGCACAGATACGAGATGCTCAGGTAGAAGCATTGAAACCAGGAAACGTAAGGGCTGAGGCCCTATGCGGCTCGAGGCAATGATTAGAACAAAAGGAAGACGGCGCCTACTACGCAACGGGGCGTATTTGGGTCCCACTTTATGGCGGTTTACGAGAGCTTGTGATGGATGAAGCACACAAGTCTCGCTACTCTATACATCCAGGTTCGGATAAGATGTACCACGACATCAGGGCGACGTATTGGTGGCCTAGCATGAAGGCCCACATTGCCACTTATATCGGCAAATGCTTGACCTGTGCAAGAGTCAAGGCAGAATATCAGAAACCAGCAGGCTTACTTCAGCAACCCAAGATACCACAATGGAAATGGGAGGAAATTTCCATAGATTTTGTTACAAGCCTACCTAGATCTCAACGTGGTAACGATACTATTTGGGTGATCGTGGATCGACTCACCAAGTCTGCTCACTTCTTGGCAATCAAAGAAACGGACAAGTTTTCCACACTTGCAGACATATACTTGAAGGAAGTAGTCTCAAGGCACGGGGTGCCCACCTCTATCATTTCGGATCGCGATGCACGATTCACTTCAGAGCTATGGCAAGCAATGCACAAAGCTTTTGGCTCACAGTTAGACATGAGCACAGTATATCACCCTCAGACGGATGGACAATCTGAACGCACGATAGAAACTCTAGAAGACATGCTTCGGGCATGTGTTATCGATTTCGGCAACTGCTGGGAAAAGCATCTCCCTTTGGTGGAGTTCTCGTATAATAACAGCTATCACACCAGCATCCAAGCCGCTCCATTCGAGGCATTGTATGGGCGTAAATGCCGGTCACCTCTCTGTTGGGCAGAGGTGGGGGATAGTCAGATCACGGGTCCAGAACTTATAGTGGACACCACGGAAAAGATTACACAGATAAGGCAACGCATGGCGGCAGCACGCGACCGTCAGAAAAGCTACGCGGATAAGCATAGGAAGCCATTGGAATTTCTGGTCGGGGACCGGGTTTTACTCAAAGTCTCACCCTAGAAGGGTATGGTCCGTTTTGGCAAACGAGGCAAGCTCAATCCGCGGTATGTTGGACCGTTCGAGATCATAGAAAGAATAGGCAAAGTAGCCTGCAGACTAAACCTGCCAGCTGAACTCGGTGTAGTTCACAACGTTTTTCACGTGTCGAATCTGAAGAAGTGCTTGTCAGATGAGACCCTCATAATTCCTTTGAAAGAGCTCACTATCGACGAACAGTTGCACTTCGTCGAGGAACCAGTTGAAATCACGGACCGGGATGTTAAGTTCCTCAAACACAAGAGAATCCCTCTTGTCCGAGTTCGTTGGAACTCCAAACGTGGCCCAGAGTACACCTGGGAACGTGAAGACCAGATGACAGAAAAGTATCCCCAGTTATTCGAAACCAATACAACCACTACTGAGGCTGAAGCTACTACTGCGGAATTTCGGGACGAAATTCCAGATCAACGGGGGGAGGATGTGACACCTCAGGAAAACCAGTGAACGATACAACTTACCTAGCTTCCTCAGTGAGTGCGTACCAAATTTCGGGACGAAATTTCTTTTAAGTTGGGGATAATGTGACAACTCGTATTTCGAACTTATCTTGTGTGACATTACGTGTTTATGTGAACTTTACTAATTGAATGAATGCGTGATTATGTGATATGTGATTGTGTATATTTTTACATGAACCGAATATTTATCCAACTACACAAACCCAATCGGCCCATGTACATTTGGCCGACTCGAGACCAAGAGGCAACCCAATGATGGGTTCGGCCCATCCCCCTAATCGCATAACACATGAGGTGTTGTAAACATCTCCCATTTTTACAAAACATACACAAGTTCACAAACCCTACACACCCTCCTTCTCTCTCTCTTGAAGCCGGCGACAACTCTCTTGCAACTCGAGAGCTTACGGGTTTTTAATCTTCGAATCCGGTTAGTGTATGTTTACTGATTTCATGTTTAATATGTGTGGCTATGTTATGATATTATTGTTAATCGGATTACATGATCGATTAGGGTTTATACTAGTGACTCGGATCATATATTGTATGATATTATGAATGCATGATAACCGGATCGGAGGCTACTGTTATTGTTATTGTTCTTGTTGTAAAGTGGTCCGAATATATGCTTGTTAACCGGCTGTAATGATTGTGTTTTGCAATTAAGATTTAGGTTGCATGATAGTTAAATAATTCGGTTTATGTGTGAATGATGATTTCGATGGTTACTGTTCTTGTGGGTGATGAAGATGTTATGAATGTGTTTGAATATGGAATGATTATCGATTTGATCTGATTTTCGAAATTGCTAAGTTGTTAGCTGAAATTACGGAATAATTGTTACTGATTAATTAAGGAAATCTGTTACACTTTGTCTCGACACGGGTTGCGAGTCGAGAACCCTTAGTCTCGACTCGAGACCACATTACCGGCACAGAGCAGCACAAACCGAGACCACGGTTGCGGGTCCGGTTGCGACTCAAGACCGTGTAGTCTCGACTAGACCATGACAACTCGAGATCTCCTTTGTTGCGACTCGAGACTTCGAAACCAGTACACCTCGAGACCGACTAGTCTCGACTCGAGACCGTGAACACTTGCACACTATTGGACTTTCACTGTTACGAGCCCAATTGATTGGGCCGGATACTCGGACTTCGTTATTTACGTAACTGTTCCTGCTAATGCTCATACGTGAATTGCCATGATTATACTTGTGTACATTATGTGTAGAACATACGTGCTATATTCGAATACGAACCTGACTTGTATGATAACCATGCTAGGACGTGGTTGATCACCATATAGCTTGATTTACTTTCTGTGTATCTGCCGAGCAAACCAAGGTGAGTTCACACAGCCAAGGCATGGGGTTCCCAGGGTGGGAATGGGATTGGATGATTTATTTGCGCATACTCAGATGATAGATGTTTATGGTCCTCAGGGTGAGGATGGTAAATGATAAGATACGGCTAGACTAGTATACTAATTGAACTGATCTTTGCACACACGCCGGGGTTGGCCGCGATATTATGACTGATCTTCGCACACATTCCTTGGAAAGGCCGCGAACTATATACTAAAACTTCGCACACATGCCAGGGTGGCCGCGATACAAATATACATAGTCTAGAATACTTGAGAACTTTCCCTAATCTTCGCATACATGCCTAGAGGGCTGCGATACGAACTAATACGATACATGACTAAACGAACGAACATAATGCTACTCATACTGTTACAATTACTGAACTTACTTTCTGTGAACTCGCTCAACTAGTTGTTGACTCTCTGCTGCATGCCTTGCAGGACCTTAGGTACCTATGGAGCTTACACAGGGAGGAGCAGGTCGTTGTGGGCATGGAACATGAATGCTTATTAAACGTTTATGACATTACACACTTAATACTTATGTTTGGGTTTTTACATTTATGCTTCCGCTACACTTGATTATGTTGGTTTTGATAAACACCTTTCGTATTGATGGATAACTATTACTACTTATTTACATGTTCAATATGATTGGTGGCTTGATCCTGGTCATGTCACGCCTCCAAGCGGTGGTACTTCGCGGGTGGATTTTGGGGGTATGACAGCAGTCTTCCCTATCATATATCGAGACGCTCCACTGTCCATAATCCAACGTGAGACTAATCTCGGAAGATCCTGCACATATCACAAAAATGACTCAAACACTTCAATAAAAATACCGATACATGCTTCGCGATCAAGGAAGCTCCGGCAATTCAAACTGCTTAGTCAAACATTGTGTCCACCCAAGCCTCATCAGTCTTGGGTGTAACCTTGACACTTTTAACTCTCGCAATTTGAATTTTAAAGTTTTCAGCCTTCAGAGGTGGAAAATTTGCATCATAATCAATTGGAATTGAATCCTCATAAGGTGAAATCTTTTTCTCAGTTTTAGGTTTCCAAACTCATTGAGATAATGCTACCCGTTTGTAAAACTGGTCATTTTTAGTTACCACTTTCTTTACGGGTTTATTTTTTACTTTGGTGTTGTCATTTTTCACACTCTTTTTCTCAACAACTACTTGTGCATTACCCATTTCATCAATTTTCTTCTTTTGAATCTTCACAGCTTCAGTCTTAGGCTTCACATTGGTACACTTTCGTGCAATGTGACCAACTTGATTACATCTGAAGCATGTTCGAGTATTAGTTACCTGACTCGTGCCTTCAGACTAAGACTGTGAAGCTCTCTTCTCAAAGAACTCTTCATTTGATTTTGAAAAAATCTCTTTCTCTTCATCAGCAAGTGAACTCGAACTGTTCACAAACTTTTTCTTTTCAACAAACCTTTTGTTTTGAACATTTCTTCTCTGATAATTCCTACTACCCTGATAACCACCCGACCAATTGTTTCGATTTTTGTTATTATTAAAACGTGGTGGAACAACAGGTTTCTTGTAGTATGATTTATCTTTTTCAAAGTTCATTTCTCTCTTTGTTTGACTCATACTGTTCACTTCTGACAATTCAACTTCAACCAACTTGAAAACATTTGTTAACTTTTTCACATTCACATTAACAATTGGAAACTCTGAATCCGAAAACAACTTATCAGATCCCGACATCTTGTACATGACAAGAGTAGGTTCATCATTTAAATTGTTTTTGGATTTTTGTTTCGGAATGTATTTGTCTAGAAAACATCCATCATCTTCAGCTGAATCAGACATCAAAACACTTTCAGCTGTGCTCTTAATGATCTCTGTCTGAACACTATTATCAGATGATGAAGAAGAAAATGTAACATCAATGTTATCAGGAAGTTTAACTTCATTCTCTTCCTCAATTTCAACTAACCCAGATTGCTTTTTCGTATAATTTTCAAGAATTGGTGGTGGAACTTGATGAAAACCCACCCCAGTTCCATCTAAATACACATCTTCGCCTGCTTTGTTTTTCCCGATGGGTTTGGGAACAATGTGTTGCAAAACAAAGCTTGCGGAGTTGTAACTGTTAAGCTTCAACTGGATTCGCTCATTTTCAATTTCAACCTCTTGAACTTTAAGTTTCAGTTTAGCGATTTCATCCAGTTGTTCGTTGATTGATTCTTCTTTTATCCTAAGCACGGCTTTTAGTTGAATATTTTCTTTATATGTTTTACCGTTTCTGTCATCATTATCTTTCATTGTGTTTTTTAGCTTCTCAAATTTCTCAGTAATTTGATGATTTTCAACAACTAACTTTTCATTTTCTTGTCTAATTCTTTCATGATCAGTTTTATCATTTTCAATTTTGTTAGTTAACTCTTTTATCCGTTCAGTTGAAGCTTTCACCATCTTGTCACGATCAAGAATTTGATCCTCAACGCTTCTGACTTTCGCTGTCAGATCATCAACCTTCTTACCGTTGAGATACGTGACCGTATTACAAAATTTGCATTCTTTAATGCAATTTTTGCAATCAACATCCCCATTGACTTTCTTACCTGATTCAGTCATTGACGTGTTTGAACTGACCTGGCTTTTAGACTCAGAGACGGATTTAGAATCTACCTCAATCGCCTTAGCTGCAGCACCTTGTCAGCCATTTTTCCGAGGTTTTCAGCAGTCAACTCCTGAGTAGTGTCAATGATTCCAGTATCAACTTTTTTTTACTTCTCTTTCTCTTCTTTCTCCTTCTTCTCTTTCTCTTCCTCGTCTCCAGTTCCCCACCATTTATTCTGCCAATAATCATCATCATCTTTTAACTCTTTGATTATGGCCTCTAAATCAAGAGTGTTATGATCAATAGCAATGTTTCCATATGGATCAAGATAACACTCCCTGTCTAGATCCCATCTATTTGTTCTTTTTGCTTCCGAAAAGCTACCAGATATTCTGATCATTCTGTTTGTGGCCAACAACCTTCTGTAATTATAATTCTGTTCTTTAGTTCTGTTGTCTTTCCACGGAACAGGTTCATTCTTTGCCATGAAAGCGTAACCAACCGCATCTTGCTCTGGTAATAGTTCACTCCACTCATAACCCTCATCATCATAAATCACCGCAAGAGCTCTAGATTTCTCTTTGTTCTCTTCAATCTGCTTCATTCTTGGCAGTCCGATTTGTTTTGATGATATATCGCCTTCTTGTAGTAATCTTCTCTGAACGGGTTCTCTGATTCATCAGCATATGCGTTTCTGCATTCACGCTTGAAGTGACCTTTCTGCTTACACTTAAAGCACGTCACCTTAGACTTATCAAAGCCCAACTTGGTAGAAGGTCCACCAATTGATTTTCTGCCGGTTATTTCCATGAAACGCTATGCTCGACGAACAGCACTGGCCATGCACCGCCTTATGTCAATCAGTTCCATTTCTTCAGGATCTATTTGATCATAATCCTCTTTTGTTAGGTTGGTGTTGCCTATCTTCCCTGCTACAAGGCTTTCATAGGATTCTAAAACTGACGCAAGGAAAACCATCTGCTGCTTAGCCGACTCCTCGCTGAAATTCTGAGCGTTCTTCATGTCTACAACGATGTTGCAGTGAAACAAATTCTTTGCATCAGCTTGGTTAGAATTTGATGAAGACCCATTGTGATAACCACTGTGATGTCCACTGTTTTTGACTTTCTTTGTTTGCCGTAGAGACATTCTCAGCAGAAAACGCAGTTTTGGGAGAATTGTTCTTTGGCATCATGCTCTTTGGATAATACAAATCCAAGTTCTGCTGGTGTGATGAGTGATTGACTTTGTATGTTTTCTTTAGTTCCAGCTCGTGACTTTCAAGTCTCTCAATCAACAAATCTACAGTAAGATCTGCAGGCTTGATCGTATTCTTCAGCATCAATGCATAGTACTGCCAATCCATTTCATCCGGTAATGAATCAAACAGCTTGTCAAGTAGCTCTTCTTGAGGATAAGAAATTTCATGTCTCGCTAGTTCCAGTTTTAGATGCCCAAACCTCTCAATCATTTTACAGACTGAGTCATTCTTTAAACACCCAAACAGATCAAACTCCTTTTTAAGCAGTTTCTTTTTGTTTTTCATAATTTCTTTACTTCCTAAACATTTGTTTTTCAACTTTTCCCAGAGATCTTTAGAACTAGAGTATTCGATTAGAGAGATTATATCTTCACGAACAGATTGAAACAGCAACGCAATACATTTCTGCTCAGCGACAAACGATTCTATCTCATCAGATGTTGATAAAGTTTCACCCTTTTTGCTTCCAGCATCATATCCATTTGAGACTCTTCCAGCTAGGAAATGCAAAAGCCATCAACCAATCTTCGAATTTCTTTGCCCACTGACTATACTCCTCAATAGCCATCAACTTCGGTGGTTTGTTTTAAGTTCCGAAAGCACTTTCAACTTCCAAAGCATCCGATAATTTCTTCTTTGCATTTGGCGGGTTCTCATTGTTGTTGCTTGAAGATCTATCGTCTCCCGAATTTTCAGCAAAAGCATACATGTCGCTAAACGGGTTCATGAAAATGTCATCCATCTTGAGTGTACCTGAAAAATCAGCAAACACTTAGAAAAATTTTCGAAATTTTGAGAAACAGTGATTTCGAGCAAAATTAGCTATTTCGAGCGAAATCAACGAACAATGTTGAGCGAAATCAAATAGTATGGTTCGAGCGAAATCAGTTTTTGATTGATTTCGAGCGAAATCAGCTAATGTCCTTCCGAGCGAAATTAGAAGTTTATGTTTCTATGAGCGAAATCTAGTATTTCGCTCCAAATGGCCAAGTAACTTTTGAGCGAAATCAACGTTTTAGAGCGAAACCCTTCGATGTATTGTTCGCGCGAAATCAAGTTTTTAGGTAATTTTTACCAATTTTAAGCCGAATTTTAACCTGATTCTTTCTAGGGTTTGTTAGTTCTATGTTTTACACGTTATATTCGAAATTCAGGCCATTTCAACCATAGGAACCAGTTCAAATCAGAAAAGTATGAGAAGAAGTGAGTAGAAGTAAGCGAATCTGGTAAAATCAAGCTGTAGTAGTATGAACTCCTCGTCCTGAGCTCTGATACCACTTGTTGGACCGTTGTATGACCCTAAATAGTTAGTTAAGGCAGTTCATCTTTGTGTACAAAGGCGGAATCAGTGTAAACAAAGTAACAACAACTTTTCCTCTTAATTTCCTCTTATATTACTGAAATCCAAGCTTTTACAATGTATTCTGACAAAAATCCGGCAGCACCTCAGCTTAGATTTCGCTCCAACCCGTACCGAATGAGATCACATGATAGGTATTTATAGCATGCCTGATTTCGCTCCAGATGACAGGAGTGAAACCCCATGATCACATTTCGGGCGAAATCACAAACTAACCTACAGGAGTGAAATAACATGTTGAACTGATTACGCTTCTAATGACCTATGTGTCATTAGGAGCGAAATTAACCTCTAACATTACTAAACCTGTTTTTCGACTCCGTACAACCTATCTAGACCTAAGACTCGATACAGACGTAGTAAACAGACATTTGGTGACCAACGTACTTGACCAAGTAAACCGTCTGTTGAGCAACCCAAGGTGAGTTCACACACTAAAAGCATGCGTCCCAGGGAGGGACACGGACAAACTGACATCTTTAGGAAGAATACTTCCAAACTAATACTTCCGGGGGAAAATACGAATGGGTACTTTTAATTCACTATCTCTGGGGGAGATACACTTGGATATTATCTATAAATCACAACTACCAAAACTAAACGAAACTCTATCATATTAAGTCCCTGCTTATAGTACCGACTAATCGCCGGGGGCGAACGGGTTATTAGTTGATAGCGCTATTAGGTTTGACAACCTCACACCGTGACCTGGGGGATCGGGCGTGAACTAGTAGACCTTGCATCTTGGTTAATGATGATAGACATTGACTCGGGGCACAACAACTTTACGTCAACAGTTTCGGTATCGACAGTTTAGTGAGCTTACAGATGGGTAGCTCCCCATAACGTGATTATAAACGCTTTATCTAAACAACTTACGGTTTCGAAAACTAAAACTTGACACCTCGTGAACTCGCCAACATTATGTTGATACCCTACTGCATGCTTTGCAGGTACCTAGTGACTCAGGAGCTTGCAGCTTGGGGATGTGTAGTGGTCGTCTAACCCATGTGTTGGGTTCTAAATAAACTTGAACTATGAACTTTGTTTTAAACTATTTTGTCTATGCTTCCGCTACTTACCTAAACTACTATTTGAACCAAAAACTTTTGAACTTTGGTTATGATATTTGCTAACCCTGTGGTTGGTGAATACTACTTATGTTATTAATTAAATTGCTCAGTATAATTGGTGGCGGGATCCTGGTCACTCACGCCCCCAGGCGGTGGCACTCCGCATGTGGATTTTGGGGGTGTGACGGTCACTTTCCTTGATTAAGTGATGTTAGAAAACTCCTAACGGATGACTAACTTATTTTTAAGAGATTTTCATAGACATTTATCAATTGCACGTTAAAGAACAATTTTAGGTGGTTAAAGTGTGTTTATCATTTTAGCTTTCCGAATGATTGTCATGTTAGGATTCCCGAAAGGGATACTAATTGTCTTGAAAATGAAGAATTGATCGAATGCTTCTAGTGCCAAAACCGACTTAGTTGACATGCTTTGGTTGTGTATTAAGCAAGGCTTCTAATCTATTTTCATATTTGAAATCTATTATGTTTTTATATGTATCTGTTTATGCTTACTTTAGTATTAATTAAAATCAAACAACTTATCTTTTTACCGGTAGTTTAATGAAACAGGTCTAGTACTATTTCTCCGCCCACTTCCTTGGATCGATACTTGGTTCTTACCGATGCTTTACTACATATATGACGGGGTACACTTGCCCTTTCGTGTGTGTTTTAATGTTGAAGTACAAATCACTTTTATAAATTTAAAACCGGATCGTGTGTTAGATTCATTGCAAAAACATGTATATACGCGCACACGTCAAGTTTTTGGCGCCGTTGCGGGGGAGGTGGCGAGCCTTAGGAACGACCCGAGTCATTGTTTTATCGGTGTATATACTTGTGAATATTTGTTTATATTTTCTTGATTATTTATTTTTTTATTTATTTGTTAATATTTCTTGATTTTAATTCATTTTATTCGTTTTCGAGATTATTTTGTACACTTGTAAATTTTTGTTCTATTTATTTGTTCTAATTCGGATTTATTTATTCATGTATTATTTGAGTTTTCGGCTCCTAAAAATCATTTTCACACTAGCCGATTCGATTATTTTAATTCGTTATGATTTTTATAAAATTCGGGCCCATTTATGAATTGTTATAAAATTTCCAGCCCATTTTTATAAATATTCTGTTTCTTTTCAGCCGAAAAAAAAACAGCATTATTATATTAATAAAATATTCATTGTGTCAAATTTTCGTTTGCAGGTTGATGTCCTCAACTCCCGCGCCCGCTGTTGCTGAGCCGGTTGTCGAACCAGTGCATAATCTTAGAAGTAAGAGGCTGCGAGAAAGGTCACGTGTCATTGCACAACGAATTGCAAACGCGATTGACGAACCGGTGATACTTTCTGAAGACGAAAACTCAGCGGACGAAGGAAGAGGCACAATGGCGGACGACGACAGACCTTTGAATGAAACAAACCAGCCCGGAGGAGAAGGCTTGCTACCGAGCATCGCCCGACCGACGGTAGCAGCACCAAGTTTCGAGATAAAATCCAGCATCATCAATATGATACAAAACTCGGTGCAGTTTGATGGGAAGGATCACGAGGATCCGGGTTGGCACATCGCAAAGTTTCTCGAGGTGTGCTCGACTTTTAAGATAGGGAGATGTTTCTGAGGACACGATCCGTTTGCGGCTCTTTCCGTTTTCATTGCGAGACAAAGCCCAATCTTGGCTTTTGTCACTTCTGGCAGGATCTATCACCACTTGGGCCGAGATGGCAGAACTATTTATGTAAAAATATTTTCCATTGGAAAAGATGACTAAATTAAGGAACCGTATCATGACATTCTAGCAAGACGACGGAGAATCTCTACACACAGCTTGGGAGAGGTTTAGAGATCTTTTAATTGATGTCCCACATCACGGGTTGTCCAAAAGGCAACTAGTACTGACCTTCTATCAGGGACTCAATTATGACTCGCAGGAGCGCTTAGACGTGTATGCAGGGGGCGATCTTGGAATGAAGATACCAACTGAAGCTTACGCAATCATAGAGAAAGCTGCGTTGAAGTCAAGTTCTCGCCACGATGGAGCGCGGAATAAGACATCATCCACTTCCGGAGTTCATGCTGTGGATACATATACGGCTCTTACTGCGCAAATTGGAGCCTTGGCAACAAGAATTGATCAGTCTCAGAATGTCTCGCGAATTCAATTACCATCATGTGATCAGTGCGGGGTTGCACACGTGCCAGGTACGTGTGAGCAGGGTGCTATGTTTACAGGACACGAGGAGGTGAACTACATGGGCAATCAAATCAGGCCCCAAAATAACCACTATAACAACACGTACAATCCAGGGTGGAAGAATCACCCAAACTTTGGGTGGAAATCTGGTTCTGGGAACCAAAACGCACACAGATATGCTCAACATGCTCCCGCGCCACAGCAATCTCAAGGTCAATCCTCCCAGCCACACGCCTCTCAAAGCAACGCAAAGCTAGAGGAAATGATGGCACAACTGCTGAACAACTCCAACAATGCTAATCAAATTGCTGAGAAACGATATCAGCAGCATGAGGAGCGGTTCTTGGTCAACGAAGGAGAAATGCGGAGTCAAAATGCTTCCATTCAGACCAGCGAGAATCAAGTGGGCCAGTTGGCAAAAATGATGTCGAGAGACCCCCAGGTGGTCTTCCGGGCAATACAGAGCAGTATCCGAAGGGGCGTGGTAATGACCCGCACATATAACAAGTGTGGGGACATGAGTCTTGCTATCGACTCGCCGACAAAAATTTAGCATGAGTCTTTCTATCGACTCGCCGACAAAATTTAGCATGAGTCTTGCTATCGACTCGCCGACAAAAATTTAGCATGAGTCTACGCTACTGACTCGCGGAATAAAAATGTAGCAAGAGAGTCTTTGACTCTTTAGGGGTAATATCGTCTTTTTATGTGTTTTTCTAGTTTTAGCGTAATTTAGGAGTGTTTGGAAGTTTCCGTTAGTTTGGTCAATTTTTATACGTGCCGAGCGAAGGTTCTATGTTGGTATATTGATTAAACAGTTTGCGTGTGAAAAAAATGGCAAAAAACGGCCAAAACAGTTGCTGGAAATGGCTTCTGCAGAAAAAACTGATCTGCAGCTGTTGCACGACCGTGCCATGCGTCGCACGACCGTGCGTTTGTGAGCTGACCCACACGATGAGTCGCATCCCCGGTGCATCTCCGAGAACAGCGTGCAGGGTTTGAAAAATGTCGGCCATGCACGACCGTGCGAGCTGTCACACGACCGTGTGAGAGGCAGGGGCAGTTTTGTCATTTGTACATTATAAAACCCCCATTTGCTGCCATTCCCCTCATTCGCGAACCCTAACTACAGACAGCCGTTCCAGAGCGATTTCGCCTCAAAACGCATGGTTTCTTCGCACGGTTTCACACATCTCTTCGCACAGTATGTTCTTTCTTGTAGATTTCCTGTTTTATCTTTCTGTAAGTTAGATTCGTCCGATTCTTCAAGGATTCTTTAGGGTTCTCTTCATAAACAAATCGAAACCCTAACCCTTGCAAGAATCATATGTCTCGTGAACAACCTGGTCGCATGAAAACTTGTTGAATTTTGCAAAAACCTGGCTGTTCGAAGTTCAGGGGTTCAGAATCTGCAAAAACATGGTCGCACGGACGTTCCTTGTATGGAACGATCGTGCCTAGCCGGCTGTTCACGGTTGATCGTTGTTGGCTCGGTGTTGCATGGTGGTGTCATTGGTCGCACGCCGTGCCGATACGACAAATGCCGGTCATCTGTGATGATACTCGGTGACACACGACCGTGCGGTTGGTCGCACGTCCGTGCGACAGGCCCAGATCAGCAACACAGAATCTTCATAACAGCGTGTTCGGCTGTTTTTGATTGAAATTTTTCCTGCTCCTATTATTCTAACGATATCCCTCATACAGATGGATCATCCTTTCTTGCAATTTGACCCCGAGGATGAGAGAGAGGCTCTTTGTATCCCAAAACGCAACGCTTTATGGAATAGGCGAGGGCAATTCGGCGACCCCCGGAGACTAGATTGGGATGTTATGAGAGATCTAAATCAGCGTGAGCGACTTGAACACTTGCTCACTATCCCACTTTCGCGTTTGGTCGATATCAACCGCCCCATCTATCGTGAGCTCACGATAGAGTTCTTTGCCACCTATTCCTACAACAAGCCGAGAGCTTATAAAAGGCCAAACTTCTACTACAAGGAGCGGATAACTTTCAGATTGGGTGGACGCTGGGACAGTTGGTTGGTGGGTAGATTGGGTCGGAGGCTTGGGATCTACAAAAATGAAGACATGGGTTCCGAATTCTTCACGGATCAGTTTACCTTCCCAAGTGACAAAGCACGGGCCGCGTTTTGGGCTGAAAATGCAGTTGGTGACCCTTACGACCCGAGAGTGTCTAAAGCTTCAAGGTTGAGAGACCCGTTGCATCGAGTTATGCATCATATATTCAGCCACACCATCTGCGGGCGCATGGACAGTCAGGGGAACTATGCAACACCAGATCTGATATTTCTTTATGCGCTGGTTGAGGGAGTAGACATCAACCTAGCTGCAAGGATGGCAGAATATTTTGTGAACAGCTCAGGGAGAACGCCCCCGGTTTTATTATTTCAGTACTTTATATTTCGGGTGTTCATTTTGGTTGTTAGTTCAACACCCCCGGTTATGTACTCTTTATTTTCAGACACTTTAGTTTGTTTGTCCTGTCTTTTGTATGGATTTTAGTACTTCTATTTATGTACATTATGGTTTATTTGTGTTTATTTTGTTTCTGTTCTGTTTTGCTGTACCATGTGACATACCTGCAGATTTTGGCTATCAAATCATGGACCGGAGCATATCACAGATATAGCTTGGAAGTCTCGTTGCATCACAATCATCTTGAGGGGAGTATTATTCTCCTTTATCTCTATATTTCAGGTTTCGCATTGGGGACAATGCGAAGTTCAAGTGTGGGGAGGGTTTAACTTTGTTTGTCCTATATATATATATATATATATATATATATATATATATATATATATATATATATATATATAAAATCAGAAAATTCATTCAAAAAATCAGTATTTTGTACATATTTTTAGAAAGCTTCGGACATGATAAAAACTCGACAAGCGAAATAAATTTTGAAAAAGTAAACCGGAAAGCGTGACAAACAAAGAAAGAGTTGCATGATAGTTTTCACACTTCTACCCATTCCTTCCATTACGTGAGCATATTTGAGCCTTGAAATTGTTATATATTTGTTCATTTCGGATATAGGAGTGAGCCGGATGTCATGTGTAATTTAGAACTTGTCACTAGTATGCTTGTTAAGACCATGAACTTGCGGAATTGTGTAGCAGTGATAGAGGCACTTTGATTACCCCTTTGTTGTTAGCCTCGTTCTTTGTGTTGTGTTTCCTGTAAACCTTACATTACCCTTTAGGATTAACCAGGTCGAGCCTTCCCGTTTACCTTTGTTTACCCAACATAATCGCGCACTTAGCCAAATTTAGCCTTTTTTATGTTTTAAACCTTTTAGTGTTAAAACTCGGCCAAAATAATCCTTTAACTAGCGCTTGTTATAGTTTATTATTCATTGTAAATCCATTAGTTTGTTAAAAAAACAGAAAATAAAACACCCTAAAATAGGGTGATGTAGACAAAAATCGAGCAATTTTGAATGCTAAAATGTTAAAATGTCGTTGATGAGCTCGATTTCGCAAAAGTCGCCTTTTTAAGGCATTTGTATGTATAGTTGTATTGTTTGTTGCTAGTTAAACGCTACTACCGAGTTTTAACCATTTCGCCACTTTAAATATCCGTTTCCATACCCTTCGCCCCAGCCTAACGTTTTACCCCGTAAAGACCTCTTGATTTACACTTTTTCGCATGTTAGTTGGTGGAGACGGGATCTTATGACAAGCTTATGATATTACACATTTCATTGACATGGCATTGAGTGTTTGCACGTACACATTTTATGTATGTTTCACACATAAAGCCAAGTGTATGTGAACATTGTGAGTGGTGTGAAGATTAGCATGTTAACTCAATCGAAAGTGAAGTCACGGCTTTTGGTTATCTACATATATTTGCATATGCTTGTTTGGTTTGATTCATTTAATGTTGTCTTTCGAAAAACCGGCTAACCGTTTGTAGTTATTTCAATAAATAGTGTGTAAATTTTCATTCTTGTTTGATTCTATCTTTTATTGCATTTTAGTTTAGCTTGCTTGAGGACAAGCAAGGTTCAAGTGTGGGGAGATTTGATATTCGCTAATTTACACATATTTTAGTCCCCCATTTTATCCCCATTTTATGCGTTTTCGGCCGTAAAACCGTCATTCGGATACTTAATCATGTATACTTTTGTTTACAGGCCTAAAACAGCATACCAGACAAGATGATAGTGAGAACGAGGACTTTCCGGATGAAACGACAAAGCTGCGAACATTCTGGGGCTGTTTGGTAGCCTCTGAATGGTCATTAAGAGGCTACCTCTTAATGGAACCATTAAGAATTTTACCAATGAGAAGGTAGAAGAATGTGACATGTGATGATTTACCATTCAGAGGTTACCTCTTAACCATTCAGACTTGAGGTTACCTCTTATTCATTCAGAGGTTTTAAACCATTAAGGGGTAGCATCTGAATGGTTATTAAGAGGCTACCAAATAGCCCCTCTGTTGAAATTCTGACCTGGGCCAGTGGAACGGTCGTGCCACCAAGTGAACGACCGTGATCTCCGACAAACGCAGTCCAGCCCGGCAGTGAACGAGGGTGCGACCCAGCGTGCAAGCATATCCTGGTAATGAACGGGCGTGCGGTTGGTTGCACCCCGTGCGGATCCGATGTCTAGCCAAACCCCGCAACTGCACCACCAGTGCAGTTGTCCGTGCAACATGATCCCGAAAGTGAACGATCGTGCGTCCAAAGGAACGGTCGTGCGAGATCGAAGACCAGTCAACTCTGCTGATGTCATAAAAGTATGGTGCAACGTAATGAAAAAGTGAACGGTCGTGCACTTTATTGGCATGACCGTGCGATCGTAAAATGATATAAAAAACTTGCAGAAACATTCTGCTCGTAACTCTGGACATTTTGGAAGCGATTCTGGCGATTTTCAGGCTCCGGAGGCGTTAGCTTTCACCCGGATTCAAGCCACATTGTGCCGATTAGCTTCGTTATCTTCCAGATTCTTAATCTAGTGCTTGTTTATGGTTTGGTTTTCTAATCTTTCCAGAATTTGGTTAATCTTTCAAGCATTTAGATTAATGTTTATGTATTATTGTAGCCTTTGCGCAAAAATACAACAATCCCTTGCTTGATTATAACCATTAGTATGTTAATCTTTGTTTGTAATGACACTTGGAAGTATTTTCTATGTTAATCTTTGATGATTAGTTTGCAACCTTGTTATTGATATTGATTTCTTGATTATAAGTAATTGTGTTGGATGATTGGTATTTGGTTAGTTAAGATAGTTGACAAATGAAGCTTAATTAATCATGTATTAGTAAACTTTAAACTTGGTTAACTAGTTTAGTTTGGTTAAAATGTGTGCACCATGATACTAGAAATGGTTAGTGGTTTAATAAAATGTAATTATTGTTAATCAAGAAAGCTTGCCGTCACGTAAGGACCTTAACGGGTTAAATGGTGTTGTTATGAATTCTTGCCATGATTTGTTAGCTTAGTCGGTAGTTTAGGCCAAAATTGCTATCTTGGTGAATTTATGTGCAAGATTTGTAAAATGAACTCGGTTGTGATTTAATCTAGTTTATGCTTGTCTCGGTGGTTGCATTGTGTTTATCGGTGTCACTTTCCTTGATTAAGTGAGGTGAGAAAACTCCTAACGGATGACTAACTTATTTTTAAGAGATTTTCATAGACATTTATCAATTGCACGTTAAAGAACAATTTTAGGTGGTTAAAGTGTGTTTATCGTTTTAGCTTTCCGAATGATTGTCATGTTAGGATTCCCGAAAGGGATACTAATTGTCTTGAAAATGAAGAATTGCTCGAATGCTTTTATTTCCAAAACCGACTTAGTTGACATGCTTTGGTTGTGTATTAAGAGAGGCTTCTTACTATATTCATATTTGAAATCTATTATGTTTTTATATGTATCTGTTTATGCTTACTTTAGTATTAATTAAAATCAAACTACTTATCTTTTTACCGGTAGTTTAATGATAAAGGTCTAGTACTATTTCTCTACCCACTTCCTTGGATCGATACTTGGTTCTTACCAATGCTTTACTACATATATGACGGGGTTCACTTGTCCTTTCGTGTGTGTTTTAATGTTGAAGTATAAATCACTTTTATAAATTTAAAACCGAATCGTGTGTTAGATTCATTGCAAAAACATGTATATACGTGCACACGTCACCTATCAAACCTTTTTCTTACTGATGTAATATAATATTTAGGGATTTTTGGAAATTTCTATAAAATTTTAATCCGATCATAACATAGAGTTATCGCATAGACTCGGTAATTGAGGATAATGCCCTTTTCGCTAATAAAATGAGTTTTACACATCCTTTACATACCAAATCTTTTTCTACTGATTTTATATGTTAAATAAGTTATTTTAAACAGTAAAGGCTGATCAAAATTGTGACACCCCAGGAAAACCAGGAAACCACGCAACTTAACTAGCTTCCTCAGTAACCACGTGCTAAATTTCGGGACGAAATTTTCTTAACAGGGGGAGAATGTGACAACCCTCAAAATTCCATGTATCCGTACGATTTATTAATGATAATTAAAGTGCTTAATGACTGTGCTGAATCACTTAACTGCTTTCTAATTACTGTGGATACTTACATGTGCTTGTTAACATACTAGTAGTGTACAGAAAAGTTACTATATAATCCGGTATGTTTTCCTAAGTGTTAGGAACTAAAAGTGTTATAAAAATATATATAAAAGACACCTTACGAAATAATTAAACACTTTAACGGAACGGTATCCAACCGAACAACCGGACATTACCCGGAACACTAAATTTTTGGCAAAAACATTGTTTCATTATTTCTTGGCTTATCGTGATCCCCGAACACCCTAACACCCACTAAAAACCAAGTAACTAATATATGTAAGTGTATACTTGGATTTTAACTTACCATTACCAACATAGTTCAAAAATTTACATCCAATCCCCCCCGCTAACCGAATTCGGTCACAAGGACCATTTCCCCCACATGCTTCATATCTTGTTCATAGATTTTATTTGATTGTTTGCTTAATGGAGTGAACAAAATATTAGGGTGTAAGATTATAAGTATGGGCTATATCTTTGCAAGATCATCCATATCATTCCATCACTTCACAAAGATCACACCATCTCTTTCACTCTCCTCCCTCTCCTCTCGGCTCACCCATAACCGCCCCCATCACCACCACTTAACCACCATCATCCACCATTAATCAAGTTCCATTCAAGCATCTAAGGTGATTCAAGAAGGTTGCAAATTTGTGGAGCTTCAAAGGAGCCTTGTTCTTGCTTGTTCATCATCTTTTTCTCATCATCTTCTTCACTAGATTCTACCCTAGCCTTGTGCTAGTAGTAAGTCTCATTACACCTTGTTTCATCTTGTTTCTTAGTTAAAATATGTAGTATGATGATTACGTTTAAATCACAAGAACAAGAACACTAAGAAGATGAACATGAAACTTTACATGAAGCTTGAACATAAAAGATTAACTTGAAAGTGAAATGCTACTAGTTTGATGTAGTCATGAGTATGTTGTTAGTTTTATGATGCTTTTTGGTTTTGTGATGTAAATCACCATATGATCTTGTTAAATAATATTTAGTAGTATGATTTAACAGGAATAGAAAGTGGTTATGTGCTACATAAAATAACCACCATCTAGTTAAAGATGAACTTGATAAAAATGATGTTTCCATGAAATATAACTAAACTAGCGAGTTGATGATTTTGTAAATTCAAGAGTTACAAAAGGTTTTTGTAAAGGAACCAACTTAGAGAAGCGGTTTTTGGAAAATCATGACTATTACAAACACTTACACTATTTTCAGAAATAAGACAAGTATAAGAATGTTTTATTTACAAGAAGAGTTCAAAAGGGTTAATTTTTGAAAAAATTATTTACAAGTTGTAAACACTAAAGACTTTCAAGTAAATGATTTTCAAAGAAACAAACACGCTTCAGAAGGTAACTAAGTCCAATAAAAGCATTACCAAGTTAAAACGCGTTTTCGAAATGTATCAAGTTCATGATTAGTGTGTAACACATATATTTTGCTCTTGGTAATGTAAAGATTGATTGTTGATGATTGTTGAATGAATTTTTGAAAAAGAAAATGATATGCTAGTAAGCATGGACACCTCCATTTACAGAGGAAACTCTGGCGAAATTTTCTAAAAATTCCAACACTTAGAAAATATTTTTCCAAACAAGTGTTACAAGTATACTTTATAACTTGTGTTTTGAATATAAACTTCGCCATAATTTTTGTTACAAGATACGAGTGTTGGAGGTTGATTTTCTTAAATAAAAATGGAAAAATATATTTAGAATATATATTTTAATACTAAAACGCTTGTGTGATTATTTGCTTATGTTGTGAACTAGTTATATTATTTAGGGAAAATAATGTAACTTAACGATATAACTTGGCATTTGAATTGTGTGGTATGTGACAGAAGTAAGGAGTAGATAAACCGTACGTGGGATACGTGTTATGCATGAGAAATTGATTGTTGTCTGTACTTTATTAGGACATGCTTGATTTCTGATTATTAGAGTAACTAATCTAACCGAGCAAACCAAGGTGAGTTCACACACTTTCTAAGGCATGGGATTCCTGGTGGTTGGGAATGGGTTAAAGAATTTAAAACGGAATCTACATATCCTCCTTGGGTAGGATATGTATGTACGGCCATCCTCCATAGGTAGGATGCCAATATTAATCCTGCGTATTCTCCTTGAGTACAATACGTACGTTCGTCCTCCTTGGGTAGGACAACAACCTTAAAACTTACTAGACAAAACTCTATCATGAAGTCCCTCATTTTATATCGACTTAATCGCCGAGGCCAATGGCGAGCGGGTCATTAGTTAATAGCGCTATTAGGTTTAACAAACCTCACACCGTGCCAGTCGGACGGGCGTGTACTAATGGACTATGGCAAACTGTCAGTGATGATAGACACTGATGTAGGGCACAACTTACTTGTGTAGTAGTCGATATGGTACGGTCTAGTGGTTCACATGGGGAAGCCCCCACTGATCATGGATATGGTTTGGGTAATAAAGAATGAACTGGTTAATCATACTTTCAACTACGGGGTAACCCGCACGGCAATTACGCCAATGAAAGACAAACCACGTTTTCAGAAACAACTTAAAACAAATCAACCAACCGTGAACTCACTCAACTTTGTTGTTGACTCGTTGTTACATGCCTTACAGGTCACTAGACGCATATGGAGCTTGCACGAGGAGGAGGTTGTTGTGGAATACAGATTGTTATGTTCCGTGATAAACATATAATCCTTATGAACTTATTAAACCTATATTTTGGACTTTAAACTTATGAACTAGGAACTTATGTTTTAGCTTTACGTATTATGCTTCCGCTGTTAGCTTAAAGTCGGTTTATTTTCCTTGGTCACCAATCGTATTGTTGTTGGTTTTATTTACTTAATTGTGTTGTTCAATATGATTGGTGGCTCGATCCTGGTCTGTAGGATCGGAATCTGACCCGAACAAGTCAATCAGAGGAGTTTGATCAGATACAGGTGCGGAAAACAAGTACCTGACGTAGAAACAGCTAGATATTCTCTTAATTCTCTTTTCTGATTAATTTGACAGTGTTTACATGCAATTCTCACACCGGCAGCACCTCGATATGGAAATCTGGAAGTTATAAATGAGGTCCTCTTTTATGGTATTTATAGGTGAGTAGGTCCCCTTTTATGGACATGACGAATAAGTGGACCTACTATGTATGAATAAGTGGACCTACTTTGTACGAATAAGAGGACCTACTATGTTCGAATAAGAGGACCTACTATGTACGAATAAGTGGACCTCATCGTACCTCGTAAAACGCGCCCTAATCTATACATTATAATGAAAGACTCGATCTAAGACGAAATCAACAGATGTAGTGCACCAACAGACTCCCCCTCAGATGTTGATGGAGTCGACTATCGAGTCACAACAATGCTGTGTCTTCACATCTTCAGTCTTGATCAGTCTCTGGGCTTTTCTTTCTCTCTATCTTCAGACTCCCCCTCTCGATTTACTTGTATTCCTTTGTTCTTCAGTAACATCTTCAGGATCGTTGTCTGTCTTTTCATCTAACAGCTTCTCATCTTATCCTGCAAATTCTCTACCCAAAACATAAATTTTACAATTTTAGAATAAAAATGTATGCACTAAAACAAACTCTTCCTCAAACCAAAACTGAAACTTTATCAGTGACAATATTGATGAACCACCTGAAAGGTTAAATTATGAAAACATTTGATTCCAAACAAACACTCCCCCTCAAATATTGCTCATCATGTTTAGCACTCGGAATTTTGAAAATCAGCTTTCCAATATCAGTTGTCGAAAATCTTTTTGACTTTTTCAAAAGTTTATGCTAAAACACACTGAAAATCTTTTTGGATTTTGAAATAAAGAAAATGTAATGCAGTAAAGAAATATTTACAAAACAATATTTTTTGTGAGTTCGTGTAAGAGGATCATATCAGTTTATGAGACAAGTCACCAACACCGTTAAGCTTCATTTCATTTTAAGTTCTAAACAATTCACCTAGATTGTCAGTATGTTTGTCCACTTAAATTTTCACACAAATTTCAACTGATCCGAGATACGATATTAATGTCTTAAAAACTTAAACTTATATGTGTGTCCCACTACTTGAATATACTCCCGTATCCAGATCCCAATATTCAGTCTTACAGGTGAGTATACCACAGATGATATCTGTTCAGGGGTTAAATGCGAGGGCCGTGAGAGCTCAGGTCGATACTTCCATATACGCAGAGAGATGACGGCTTCGACTTTTCGGTGTGTCCCCATTAGAGGATCTTTTGATTTCAACAGCAGTGACTATCAATTTTATTGTTTCATCAGCTTGCTGAGGGCGATGCTATGTTTCAAGCATTTGCGGAAAGCATTATCCGGGGACTAGGTCAGTACTTCCATACAGCAGAAGTCCCGGGATAATACCCCAGATATCACTTAGCATAAAGACCTAGTATCTCAGAATAAGGGACCTTTCAAACAAGATTTCAGGGGTTACCTATATATCCAAACAGTTTTGTTAACCCACAGAATATGCAAGTTTGAATTTTAGGTTTATATCTCGTCTCAATCTACTAAATGTGTAAAAACCTACCGGCACATCCTCAGTGAGATTGTTTATCACATTTTAACTATCCAGTTCTTTAGCATGTTGTGACAGCCTACTAATGTACTATCATTTCCTCTTATCACAACGAAACTCAATTTTTGAATTTTATCATGTTTTTGTCTTTTTCAAATTTTCTAATGTTTTTGGATTTTCTGAAATTTCCCTACTCCCCCTAAAATGCAAACACATTTCAAAGGAAATTTGAAAATAACTAGATTCTTGACCCACTTGAAAACATAGAAAACATCACAAACTGTACAAAAACATGACAACCAATATCAAATCGCCTTAATTCGCCATTCACTAGGCATAAACAATCTGAACTCCCCCTTTCACAAACCATTTTCTCATTTAGATTTCAAAACACTTAAGTTTGTTTTAATCAAAATGATTTTTCCGGAAAATGAGTTTGTTAAGATAAAAACCACATGTAGGTTTATCACTTTGTTAAAATCGGGGATACGGTTCATCATCTTGTTCTTTGTAATATCATGAGTTAGTAAATCAAGCACAACTTAATGTCCCTGATTTACTATTTTGCAATTAAGCAACCTGTACCACTTGTAAAATAACCATACAATACCACTTGTATGTATATACAAAATGCCGATTCCTGCTTCGCACTTACCAACCTGGAAGCTCCGGCGTAGTCATTCAACCTGTAAAGTTTTAACAATTTTAAAAATTTTCATACAAACTCATAATACTTGAATGATGCCGATTCCTGATCCATGATTACAAACTTGGGATCTCCGGCAAGTCAGGTTTTTCAAACGAAGAAAATGTCCACCCAAGCCTGACCAGCCTTGGGTGATTTCAATTCGGATTTTGTTGGGGTGTAAGTTGCTTTCTTTGTAGCATAGAAGTCTTTTACCCCTTTCACCTTCCTATCAACCATTTTTCCGAAAATTTTCTTTACATTCCCATTAAAAGCCTTCTCAACATCAAAATTATCTTTTTCAGAAAAATCCTGATTTGAGATTTTAGTCTTTCCAACTTTTCTCTTAAAATTCTCAGTCCTCAATGGTGGAAAGTTCTCGTCATCCATTGAAGGAACTGAGTTTTCATCACTCTCATCAAACTGTGGCTCTTCTGATTTTGTGGAATCAGATTCATCGCCAGATTTTACCTCAGATTTCTTAACAACCCATTTTTGGTTGTCAAGTTTTACACTTCGCTTGTAAAATCTCTTTGAACATTCACCAACTTCAAATGTAGAATTTTTTAAAACATTAAACTTTTCAGTTGGTGGTTCGGTTTTATCAACAACAACTTCTTTCATTTTTCTAGAAACTCCATGTTTTGTGTTCGTTGCTTTCGGACAGTTCCATGCAATGTGACCGGCTTCATTGCATCGGAAACAGGTTTTGGTTTCTCTCTTCACGTAAGCTCCATTCTTTCTCTTCTCGGCAAGAAATTCTTGGTTTGTTTGTCTCCAGAATGTGCTTTTTGCTTCCTCTTCCGAGCTAGTACCTGAAACAAATTTTGTATTTGTTTTAGAAAATTTTTCATTTTTATAGTTTTCTTGTGGAGTAAAACCAAGTCCTTTCTTTTTGTAGCTACGATTTTGGTTTCGTTTCTTTTGAAAACCCGAACCAGAATTGTAACCTTTTTTCTTGTTTAGTCGTTATTGAACTCATGAGGTGTAAAATTTAGGTTTTACAATAAGATTTTCATCTTTTATTTCAGAAATATTAATTTCTGTTAGGTTGAAAACCTTTTTAATCATTTCTGGTTTAACACCTCTTATTGGAAACTCTTTATCAAAATATAATTTGTCAGAATCATTCAAAGTATATGCAACTTCAAACGTTTCATCATTCAAATTAGATTTTGACAATAAAAACTCTTTACTGTAAACTCGTTTTCCCGATGATTTCGAACTCTTTTCGGACGAACTCGAACTCCTGACTGACTGACACGAACTTTCGGACTCGGACTTTGACTCTGACTCCTCATCCTTATCCAACACCTGATCGACCACTCGTTTTATCAGTTCGGACTCATGATCTGTGTCGGACGTTGTGAACGTGACGTCAATATTGTCTGGTAAAACATCGGTTATCTCGGATTCTAACTTAATATTGACCGCCTGTTTTAGTTCTTCTTCATTAGGTTTTCTAGGCGAGTACCCTTCCCAAATCGGAGGCGGACACTTATTATAACAGACACCCTGTTTCTTACCAGTATCATTTCTCTTCTTTGGTTGTTCATCTTTAAATGCCTCAAAACCTTCAACTGTTGGATAAATTCTGTCGATTACGTAGTCATAACCTTTGTAACTTTGCAGCAATCTTCTGATTCTTTCATTCTCAGCTGCTTCATTCTCCAACTCTTTCTTCAACTTTGCACATTCTTCTATGTACATGTTGATCTCTTTTTGCTTTGTCATCATTGTAGCATTCATCATCTTCAAAGCTTTCTCTCGTTCAGAGTTAGTCTTCTCCAGACTATTCACATGCCTGTTCAATACATCATATGATTTTTTCAAATTCTTTACATCAAACAACAACTGTTCTTTCAACTTTTCTAACTCAATAAACCTCTCATCTTTTTCTATACATTGTTTACAAGACTCTAAACACGTAAGACAAGGTTTTGTGACTTCAACAATCTTTTCGATCTCTATGATTTTTTCAACTTCAATAACTTTCTCAGCTTCAATCACCTTTTCTGCTTCAATAATCTTCTCATTAATACTACTATTATCAGTTGGTGATTGATCAAACTCTACTAATTTGTCAGAACTATCATCCGAAGAACCAGAGTTAGATGATGTTTGATAAAAAATGAATGCTCTTTCGGAACTTTCATCTGAAGAACCAGAATCAGTTGATGTTTGATCAACAACAATTGATTCTTCTGAACTTTCATCGGATGAAACAGACTTTTCTTCTTGATTCTTCTTATTCACATCATTGTTCTCCATTTGTTCTTCAAGCTTCTGAATGAATTGACAAATTGACAATCTAGAGTATTCTCCATTTCTTTTTAAATCCAACAGGTATGTACCCCATTCTTGTTGAGGGATGGAATTGGCTAATCACTTAACCCATTCATTTGGATTTTTCTGAATACCCTTCTCAGACATTAAGCGAACAAGATGACTATACCTCTCAATGATACTCTTTGTACTTTCTCCTGGACAACCTGAAAACAAATCAAATTCTTTCTTTAATACATTTATTCTATTAACTGTTTCACTAGTCATATTAAAGAATTTTAAGTCCATGATTCGGAAACACGTTTAACGAGACAGTCACTTAAAATGAAATATCAAATTCAAACTAGATCCCCTTTCGAATGAAATGATTCACCTCGTGAAACACCTGAAACAAACAAACAAAACACAATCAGTTTAAAACACTTATCAAAGCAACTGAATCAAACTGATACTCTGTGCGAACTGAATCACTCGAACTGATGAATATTTTGTGCGGACCGAATGTTGACAAACTGTACAGACTGAAATATATGCGCACTGAAATTTAACTTGTCAAAACACGCGAACTACTGTGACCCGGATTAAACCCAACGACCAGATTCACTACGAACAAACTGATGGACTTTCAACCGACATGAACTTTTGACAACTTGAACTCTTAATCGTACGAACTGAACTACTTAACGCAACCTGATCACACTATACGACCATGAACAAATTTGAATTCAAATGTACTGGAACTATGAACTAAGATCAAATTCAAACCTTGTGGAACCGTATTCACAATATTTCACAAAATTTTTTTTTTTAAAAAAATTCAATATTCAATAAGAATACCTTCAACAGTAACACATGAGCCAAAACCAACAACTTACTCCATAATTCTCGTTGGGCTGCAGAGAAGCTTGTGCCGAATGCAGTTTTTTTTTTAAAAAAACCAAATGCTTCACATAGGCTGACATCACATGGGTCGGCAATTCCCTTTTTAAAACTACTCCCATTGGACCTTTCTAAAGTGGGATTTACAATTTTAATGATTGGACCGCACCCTATTGCCAATTATGAAACATTTACTATGAGTGGTCATTGGACCTTTGAAATCAATCAATGAACAATCAGTTGGGCCACTTTTTGAACAGTGGGTCGGTGCTAATCTTTTTATCTAGTCTGACAATTATATAAGCTCAAAGGTTATTGGACCTTTAATCAACAGTGGCATAAAGTCAAACTCTATTCAACCATTAAACCGTCAAATGTCATTGTGTTTCAAATGTTTTTGTCGACATATGATTTGACCGCAAAATCTTGAACACGTGAACTGTTACTTTAGATAGTAATAAAAGCGAACCTACTGATGGTTTGAAAAAGCGAACCTATATCTCCAAGGTTGACATAAATGCGAACTTGATTGTACTAATGAGCGGTCCTAATGAACCGACTAATAAGCAAACTTTATACTTTTGTCCAATAAGCGAATCTCAACTGTTATATGATTTGTAGTGACACAAAAGCGAACTCAATTGTAAGTTTGTCATAAAAGCAAACAACGATGAGTCAATATGAGCGAACCCTACTGTCATACAAGCGAACCTGTGTTGTATTTATGAGCGGACCTATGAATTTTTGAGCGAATCTATTAATTTTTTTGAGCGGATCTGCTAAGTTTCGAGCGAATCTAACACGAATCAAATAAGCGAACCCCTTTTTTACCCTATAAGCGAACCTGTCAAAGATCTTACGAGCGGACCTGTTTGTTTGACGGAAAAACGAACCGAAAAACCTCGATTTCTCCTAAACGGCTAGGAGTTTCGATCTGAAACTTGGTAGGGTTGTAGATCAGGTATATACGCACAACATATCCAAAAATCAGCTGAAACGGACCGTGAAAACTCGGTCTGACGAAGAAAGAAGGTGTAGAAGTAAGAATATGTGATGAAATCTAGCAAATTTCAATAGAACTCCTCCTCCTGAAGCTCTGATACCACTTGTAGGATCGGAATCTGACCCGAACGAGTCAATCAGAGGAGTTTGATCAGATACAGGTGCGGAAAACAAGTACCTGACGTAGAAACAGCTAGATATTCTCTTAATTCTCTTTTCTGATTAATTTGACAGTGTTTACATGCAATTCTCACACCGGCAGCACCTCGGTATGGAAATCTGGAAGTTACAAATGAGGTCCTCTCTTATGGTATTTATAGGTGAGTAGGTCCCCTTTTATGGACATGACGAATAAGTGGACCTACTATGTACGAATAAGTGGACCTACTTTGTACGAATAAGAGGACCTACTATGTTCGAATAAGAGGACCTACTATGTACGAATAAGTGGACCTCCTCGTACCTCGTAAAACGCGCCTTAATCTATACATTATAATGAAAGACTCGATCTAAGACGAAATCAACAGATGTAGTGCACCAACATGGTCATGTCACGCCTCCAAGCGGTGGTACTCCGCATGCGGATTTTGGGGGTGTGACAAAAATCTTAGATTTCATTAATCAACCCGAATATCGTCAAATACCAACTTTTATGCGATTTAGGCGCATAACATGGTTTAAAACCATATTAGGCACCTAAGGCTTGATACCTACTGATGTTATGAATAAATTTTTATACTTTAACAGTAAATAAAAGTTTTGAACTCAGATTTCCAAAATTAACCCTTAAAGCATATGTGAAATGACCAAAATGCCCCTACGGTGCATAGTTTGGCCATAAATCATGAATTTAACATATGTGAGGTATTTTACTCATATAACTTATTAAAATAAATATACTTACTGATTATTTTAGACTAGAACCTCAGATTATCATTTAACCTCTCTTATAACCTTTAAAATGACCAAAATACCCCTACGGGGCATAAATTGGTTTTAAATTCGTTTTGGGCATATTGGAAGATATCCTACTGATATCACAGCATATTAAAGGCATATTAACTTGTGGAACATGTTTATGACTCTTATGGTTACCCGTTACGCATGTTTCGCGTTCGGATCGGTTTATGTAACTAGTTTGCATAAGATAACCGAAACGGGTCAAACCTTATCACTTTTACTTCAAAATCCAGAAAGTGTTTAGTTTGCCCATATTATACAAGTCTCCAAACTTTTCAGGTCTAAATCACATTCTGATCCGGTCTGCGCTTAATCTCGCGTTTTGAACCGTAAACCCTTCCTTAAAACTAACCGGTCTAAGTTTCAACTTAAATAAGACCCGTTAGGAATCTAATAGGTTAATAAAACCTTATTTCCAGATTGAGAGCCCCAGTAGAAGTACTTGTGCTTGCTGATTAGAATATACGGCTGAGTATAAATTGCATTGCTAGCTAAGGTAAATACTTTTAACTTATTTTCCCTTATACGGGCTTGGAATATGGTAATATAAAAATACCGCTTGGTCGGGTGTAGAAACCTTTTAATCGAAGATGATTAAATTGCATAATCCCGTTTTAATCTGTATTGCTTGATAACAAATAACATTAGGGGTTAATGACCATGTCCTGGATATCCTTGGCTCATTTAAAAAGTGAATGGCCACAACTTATGCACAAGGTGTAGGCATAACACCTCCTGTTGCGTATGTAAAAGATATACTCACTCGTAAGGGTGTCTTCTTGTGAGATTATATTTGTGGTGTGTCTATTAATCTTGATCGGTTTGTATAATCACCGGCCCTAAATGTTGGACAAACATGTAAATCGGATACAAGATTTTTATTAATAAAATTGTCCCAAGTTATAAAAGAATTTTTGTGCCTCGTGCATTCAAATCAATTTTCTTAAACATTTTCAAAATGAGTCAGTTAAATTGTATTTACCAGTATAAACTGACGTATTTTCCAAAAAGGTTAAGTGACAGGTATTGTACGTAAATTGGCTGGGAGCTCAGGGCGTTAATAAGGAATCTTGCAAGTTCTAGATGCCTAAAGTCTGTTGAACAGTTTTCTTTTAATTTGATCCGCCTATGGATCCTTACATACCGTTTGTAATACTTTGATATTCTCATTCGCTTTGTAATATATTTATCTTTTGCTTCTGCTATGCATTAAATTGTGTTGTTTGACAATGATGATATCAACTACGTCACGATACTCCCCACCGGGCCCACCGGTAATACGTGGAAATATCGAGGTGTGACACCGACCAAGCGGTAATAATTTACCGTATCCCAAGCCCGTATAAGGGAAATAAGTTAAAAGTATTTACCTGAGCTAAAATTACTTTATTCTCAGTCGTATTTCAAATCAGCAAGTACAAGTAGCTTTTACTGGGCTCCTAATCTGGAACGAAGGTTTTAATAACCTATTAGATTACGAACGGGTCTTTATTTAAGTATTAACTCAGACCGGTTAGTTTTAATGAAAGGTTTACGGTTCAAAACACAAGATTAAGCGAAGACCGGATTAGAATGTGATTTAGACCCAACAAGTATGAAGACTTGTATAAAGTGGGTAAACTAAACACATTCTGGATTTTGAAGTAAGAATGATAAGGTTTGACCCGTTTTGGTTAATTTATGCAAACGGGTTACATAGACCGTACCGAACGCGTATATGCATAACGGGTAACCAAATGAGTCATGTACAAGTCCCTTATGTTATTATGCTTAAAATATGTTGTGATATCAGTTGGATATCTTCCATTATGCCCAAAACGAATTTAAAACCAATTTAAGCCCCGTAAGGGTGTTTCGGTCATTTTAAAGTTTATAAAAGAGGTTAAATAGCAAACTGAGGTTCTGGTCTAATTTATACAGTAAAAATATTAATTTTATCAAGTTACATCAATAAGATATCATACATATGTGTGTTTAATCATTTATGGCCAAACTATGCATCGTAGGGGCATTTTGGTCATTTCACATATGTTTTAAGGTCAAATTTGGAAATCTGAGTTCAAGACTCATACATACTGTTAAAGTATAAAATTTATTTTTTAAAATCAGTAGGTAACAAGTCTTAAGCATTAAATATGGTTTTAAACCATATTATGCGCTTAATAAGCGTAAAAGTTCGTATTTGACGATATATGAGTTGTTTATAAAATTCTAGAGTTTTGGTCAGTCTTTAATGTTAAAAATATTTTATTTAATATATAGAATCAGTAGAAAAGGTTTGGTATCAAAATGATATGTAAAACTCATTTTAATTAACGAAAAGGGCATTATCGTCAATTACCGAATTTATGCTAGAACTCTATATTATGACCAGTATAAAATTTGACAAAATTTCCAAAAATCCCCAAATATTATATTATAACAGTGGGTAGCAAGTTTGGTGTGAAAATTTGGGTTTAAATATGATTTATGCGAAAAATGCCATTTAATTAACAAAAAGCTTTTGTTTTACGATATCTTGCATAACTTTCATTTTAGACAGAAACGGATGTCAAATTTTTAGGACATACTTATATATCAGTAATAAAGATTTTTGTCCTCTCACATTTTCAAAAATCTTGTTTTTATAACATAAGGGCAAAATGGTCAACTTTTAAACATTTAACGGAAACATGTAAATGATTCAGATTTCTAAAGGACCATGTAGTATAACCTCAGAGGGTTATCCTAACATATAATATGGTCACAAAGGAACCCTAAGGCATGACTAAACTAAGCTAATTCGGGCCAGAACGGAAAGTCAAAGCAAAAGTCTACTTTTGCGACTTTCGGTTGCGAACCGAGCCTAATACTCAGAGTTGTCGGTTGAACATGCCTAAACATGTTCTTATATTATTTACCAAGTTATTTAAGTGTTAAAATGTATTTTATAGCTCCTACATTATCAGTTATGATTTATTTTGCAAAAACTGACTCATTTGACTTTTCTTTTAAGTAGTTTGACCCGACAATTGACTGAGATAACGTGATAATTAGGAGGTGCCCTTTTAAGGGTTTAACACCTACATAATTACCAACACATAGCCACTTTCAATTCGAATAATGGCTGGACCGTTAGTGATTAATCACAAAGTCAAAGCAGAATTATGCTAACTTTAAATTTCGGTCATTAAACTAATAAAACCTTAACTACAGGAGCTAAGAATGCTTACAAGAGTCCTCAGCACGAAAATTTAGACTAAGAAAGCTTCCTTCCAAACTAGGATGCTCCAGAGAAGGTGTTTGAAAGCTTAGAACTTGAGAGTTTGAGAAATTTGAAGTTGTGAAATGAAAGAACCACTTCAAGCCCCTATTTATACTACAAGAGGTCTTCACGAGATCAATCCAGGTGTTTTGAAGTGTTCTTAGATGTTAACAGGTGTCCAGGTGGTTTTAAAATACCATCAAATACATAGGATCGAGTTTTGTGAGTGCATGGCTGAATTGAAGAAGGGAGGTGTAGTGACCTGCACCTGTGCATGTTCCTGACCAGTTTAAGCCGTCGCGTCGCATGACGGCAGAGAGTTATGGGTGTGGCGCGATGCCACCAGTAAGGTAACCAGCTCAACAAGTTTCAATCTTGACAGTTTCACCCCCTCAACCTTTTAAAACGTAATATTTTCCATTTCAAGCACATCTAACCCATAAAATTTATATTTTGATGATCTATAAGATATAACCAATCATTGTTAGGTCCGGTTTTGTTAAACGATAACCGAAAACACAAGTTTTGCCTCGTTGATACTTTTAACCCTTTAATTACGAAAGGAAACGTATTTGATATCAAACGATATCGAAACCTCGTGAATTTTTCGTCACTTATTCTTAGGAGTATAATTAATCGTTACAAAGCTTCGGGTTCATTAAAAGGTCACTCAGAGGTATTAAATTAACGTGTTGACACATTTAACCCTCGCATCTTGTAAACTTTCACTTTCTTCCACAAACGGATTTGTACGTTTCACAATTTATTCGTTTAAGGGTATAAACATCGTGTAGGGTTATTGAAAGGCAAAATTTTTAAATGTTGACACTTTGGATCCTTCTATACACATACTTTCTTCGTTTGTTAACTTTAGTCCCTCGAAACCAAATCATTACACGTTTAAAGTTCATGACATGTGTCGTTACTTCATTGGGCATGATTTTGCAAGGTGTTACAAAGCATGTCTCCCAAATTCGGAAGGACTTGCGATTCACTTTGGAATAGTCGAAGTTTCTAAACCCAAAGCACTCCAATACTTATCAAGCCTCTCGTTTATATTAACTTAAATTTTATGCGATTTAATACTTGTTCATCATTTTTACACAATAAATCAATACCCGCATACAGATACATTATACTTGATTCGGGATTACTGGACATTCTTATGTGATAATCTGGTCATTAGCTTCGTAAGAAGCCACACCTTGACATATGTAGTGCTTGTGAAGCACTATAGGAGTGACGCACCGCCACATGGATTTGTGGTAATGTCAAGACCTTCATTCATACATTACGGATCTTTTCATAGCAACGAAATGATGACATGTGCTATGATTAGATGATGCTTGCGTTAAACGCTGGGTTGACATTTTGCCATTAACTTCGGATGAAGCCTCACCTTAACATATATAGCGCTTGTGTAGCGCTATAAGAGTAATGCCCACCGCATGGACTTGCGGTCATGTTAAGACATTCATACATACTTGAGGACACGATGGTTTGATCAGTGAGATCACATGCCAGTAATGCGTTAACCTAGTTAATTAAACATCTCATGTGGACTATTCAAAGACTTTAATCAAACTCATACTTATAACCTCTCTCATACTTAAACACCAATCATGCTTACATACTTAAATTACTATACGTTATCATTCTCACTGGTAATACGTTAATAAACCCTGACCCATACACTACTAGTACAAACTATGCAGATCATGCACAGACCAAAGATAATCACGGATGCATACATGATTATATTGGCAGGCGCATGAAAACCATAGTAGGTTCTCCTGTGTATCCTAACACGGAACATAACATGACATCGGTTTGCAAAACAAACGTAACAGGGTATGAACATGGTGGATACGCCGCTGGTACTTCCTATATATAAGTGTTCCTACCATGTTACCAAACATTCGTAGAAACGTGCCATGAGAAATTCGGTGTTTCCTTAGACCTCATCGAATACAAACTTTGATCACCCGCAATCTATTCTCGGTTATACACGCACATACTTCGAAATGCTAACTTTTCCTAAAGTCTTCCTCTTGAATAAATTTCGGGACGAAATTTCCTAAAGGAGGGGAGACTGTAACGCCTCGTATTTCCGTATTTTCTTTTTTTTAGAAAATATGAGTTCGTTTCCTATTTTTAGAAACACAGTTGAAATCTGATCGAAAACGACTTAAAAACGGAAAACTACGCATCTTAAACACTTTTAACGCGACCGACAAGCGAACACGATCAATATCGAACACCGACATTATTTCACGTATTTAAACATTAAAATAATATTACACGCCATTTTACGAAGCTCGTGTTTGAAAACGGGTTTTAGAACTGTATCGGGCCGCGCAAAACACAAGAACCAGACTCTTGGTCCAACCCACTTAAACTTACCTATAAATACATCTCATTCTCACAACAAAACCCTAGCTCCCTTCACTCACCCTCTGCCTCCCTCTAGAATCTGTCGATCCCTCCGGCCTCGCACACCACAACTCACCCCTCTCCTCATCCGGCTAACCTCCACAACACCGCCACCTTCTCTCTCCCTCTCTCTCTCTCTCTCTCTCTCTCTCCCCTCTCGCTTATCTTTCTATCTCCTAAACGAACGGCCGACCACCAGAGTCGACGGTGGTGGTGGTTCCTGCAAAGAGGATGACGGCGATGGAGGTGCTCAACGGAAACCTTAGCCGCCAGACTTACGGTGGCAGTGATGAAGATGATGGTGGTTGTGGTGACCGACGGCGACAGCGGCACCGGGCCACGACGGCGACGACTCGGGATCAAGCTTAAGTTTCCGGTTTGGGTTCGGGTCTATTCTTGTTTCGGGTCCCGTCTCTCCGTCGCCGGCATCGGTTTGGTTCGAGTTTCGGTTCAGGTACGAGTTATGGTTTATTCGGCTGAAGTCCGCAACAGAAATCATCTCACCACTGTTCGGTATACCTTCTTTTTTTATCAATCCAAATTTGTTTTATTTTTCTTGTTTTTATGAACTGTGAAATCATATGGTAAACATCGAGCCTGCTTTGATCAAGTTATAACAGTAGGAAATATGATTCATATGAATGAGATATGTTTCTTGTTCATGTGCCGTTAATGGGTTGTTATATTAAGAAGAAAAAGTGAAACAGAAACAGTTGGCTCGGCTGGGTTGTTAAGTGGAAGAGATGAAACCTAACTAATGTTAAAAAGAATATAGTATGCAAGTAAGTGGGGATTGAAATGGACTTTTGTCAAATGCAAACAAACAGAAAGGATTAAAAACCATTTTACCTGTTTTCCTTATGGTGAATAAGTTATTATTTTTTTTTGTTTTTGTTTTTTAAAGTTGAAGGAACACGTATTATAACTGTTTCTTATTTTCATAACTTACTTAAAGTTATATAATAATAGTGTGGCATATTCTTTTAGTGATTCTATGTTATAACAGTAAATGAAATGATAAAACGAAAATAATTGATTACCTATCTTTTTTTATCTTTCTTTAACATCAAATGCTAAAAGACTAAATTATAATTTTAGTTAATTAATGATGTAATAAAACAATAAACATTAGAAATCATATTTAACCTATAAATATTAACGGGATCTTTATGTAATACTTGAACATTTAGGATATCCGCTTCATTCTCTTGGATTTCTCAATCTCTACTCGTGCATTATTTCAAGGAATCTCCATACGTAACCACTGTGAGCATACTCGACCCTTTTTACGTTTTAACGCATTTTTGGGGTGCAACATGTATACAAATCCATTTCACACCATCGATTATAATCAAACACACAATTCATCGAACACATTCGTTGTTATGCTTAGGTTGTTAATACTTGTTAGTTTCAACTTGTATTCCCATGATATTGTTATGCTTAAGCTGTTTATACATGCTAGTTTAAAAATCATAATTTCATACTATTTGCTATGTTTAAGTTGTTTATGTATGCTCATTTCGATGTGAATAATATAAGCTATGTGAATTTGAGACAAAATTTTTTACTTATAATTATATTCAAACTTGTATGCTCGCCAGTGCTTTCGTACTGATCCATGCTTTTAATACATGTTGCAGGATTGTGACCGAGGAATCCAGTAGGATTGCCTAGAAACGCATTTTAACTTTATGGCTCGTTGTATTGTAATTTGCTTTCAATTCTGTTGTATTCTGTTTCCAATACTTGTAATAATTAATTGTCAATGAAATGAAATTTAATTATTTGTATACTTATTGTGCATTATTTATTTTAATCTTGTGGTATTCTAGTTCAAACCATGTAAAATGTAATTATTAAACACTTGACACAAAATAGCGTTATGAAGTCTCTTGCAATCTACACACTTCGTCTCATCCCGATGTTTCCGCCATCGGTTGGGGTGTGACACTTCATATGTCGCCTTGGCATATCTAGCGCCTCAACTTCATGAACATTCTACCTCATGTGTCGAATTAAGCACGTTTCGTGCAAGGTTTCGAGACATCTCTCGTTACACAAATTCCAAAATCCATATAGGATCTTTCTATCTTCATAATTAGATACTTGTGGATGATTATCGCTCAAATCAGAGCCCTTAATTGGATTCTTTGTATGTTTTAATACGTACATTACGATTCAATAAGGACAAAGCCGAATCCCTATTAAGATCTTCCTATCTTCATAGTTAGATTCTTGAAGATGTTTAAAGTGCCAAATGAAATCCACGGATTGGATTCCTGGTGTGCTTTAAATACTTGTGCTCAAATCAACAACAAATTAACAAAATAATAACAAATTGAAAACCAAGATAAATAATTATGTGACTGCGTGATTATGTTTTATGTGTTGTGTTTTTGTGTAATTTGCTTGTCTGACTTTTCGGCTCAAATCGAACATGATAAAACTGAACGTGAGAAAATAAAATGTGAAAATGAAAAGTTAATTCTTGAAAACCGTCAAATTTCTGAAAAGTTTGAAAAATTGAAAAGCATTGTCAAATATAGTGATGATCGAAATGGCAAAATGTTTAAAGAAAACGAACATCTAAGAGCTGTGGTGAGAATAAAAGAAGAATCAATTAACAATCAACTGGATGAAATTGCTAAATTGAAACTTCAAGTTCAAGAAGCTGAAATTGAAAATGAAAGAATTCAGTTGAAGTTAAACAGCTATAGCTCAGCAAGCTTTGTTTTGCAGCATATTGTTCCCAAACCTATAGGGAAAAACAAAGCTGGCGAGGATGTGTTTTCTGATGGAACGGGTGTAGGGTTTCACAAAGTTCCACCGCCAATCTTAGACAACTACACGAAAAAGCAGTCTAGTTTGGTGGAAATTGAGGAAGAAAGTGATGTTAAACTTCCTGAGAACATTGATATCACGTTCACGTCTTCCAATGACGAGGGTGTCCAAAATGATGTGGTGAAAAGTGTGGTAGACAAAGTGCTTAAACCGGATTGTGACACTTCTGAGGAGGATGGGTGTTTCTTGGATAAATACATTCCGAAACAAAAGTCCAAAAACAACTCAGATGAAGAATCAAACCTTGTCATGTACAAGATGATGGGTTCGGATAAGTTGTTTTTGGATTCTGAGTTTCCGATAGAGAATGTTAACATGAACAAATTGACAAATGTTTTCAAACTTGTCGAAGTGGAGTTGTCAGCAGTGAATAATCTGAGTCGAAAGAAAGATAGGGTTTATAACAAGAAATCGGTTAATCCACCGCGTTTTTACAATAACAACAGAAACAACTGGTCGGGTGGTTATCAGGGGGTAAACCGTATCAGAAAAAGAATGTTTCAAACAAGAGGTTTGTCGAAAAGAAAAAGTTTGTAAACAGTTCAAGTTCACTTGCTGATGAAGAAAAAGAATTTTTTTCAAAATCAAACAAAGAATTTTTTGAGAAGAGAGCTTAGCAGGCTCAGTCTGAAGGCACGAGTCGGGTAGCTGATACTCGTACTTGTTTTAGGTGTGATAAGGTTGGTCATATTGCACGAAAGTGTACATATTTGAAGCCTAAGACTGAAGCTGTGAAAGTTCAACAGAAAAAGGTTGATGTGAAGGGTAAAGCACCGATGTTTGTTGAGAAGAAGGTTATTGAGAAGAAAAAATGTTAAAATTAACAACTTAAAAGCGAAAAATGAACCCGTAGAGAAGTCGGTAACTAAAAATGACAAATTTTACAAAAGGGTTGCAGTAACTCAACAGATGTGGAAGCCTAAAATTGAATCAAAAGTTGAGAAGAAAGTTTCAACTTCTGAGGTGAAAAAGACTGAAGAATCAATTACGGTTGATTATGATGCAAATTTTCCACCTCTCAAGGCTGAAAATTTCAAAACTCAAATTGCGAGAGTCAAGGTTGCACCTAAGGCTGATGAGGCCTGGGTGGACTCAATGTTTGACTAAACTGTTTGAATTGCCGGAGCTTCCTGGATCGCGAAGCATGAATCGGCATCTTTCTTGAAGTTGTTTATATGATGATTTGTTATGTGCAGGATCTTCCAAAACTTGTATCCAGGTGGATCATGGATAGTGGAGCATCGAGACATATGACAGGGAAGACTGCGTTGTTGTATGATGTGAATAACATTAACGGTGGTTACGCGGGTTTTGCGGGTAATCAAGGAGGAAGGATCATAGGTGAAGGAACGTTATCGAACGGCATCATAACATTTGAGAGAGTTAACTACATCGCTGAGCTGGAGAACAACCTGCTGAGTATCTCCCAGATCTGTGACAGGATGTACACTACTCATTTCACCGACAAAGAATGTTTGATCTTGAAACCAGGTTTTGTGGTACCTGAAGAGTGGATCATCATGAGGGCACCTAGAGTCAACGATCTGTACGTGTTGGACATGAGTGTCACTACTACAACCACGGGTCAGGCTCATTGTTTTGTGTCCAGAGCAACGGAAAAAGAGTCAAGGTTATGGCACCGAAAGATGGGGCATATTCACCTAAGGAAAATGAATCACTTGGTACATAACGATTTGGTGACAGGAGTGCATGTTAAAGGTTTTCATCTGGAAGGGGAGTGCATAAGTTGTGTCAAAGGCAAACAGAAGAAAAAGTCACACCCTACAAAGCAAGTCAATTCAGTTTCAAGACCTTTAGAAAGACTTCACATGGATTTTTTTGGTCCAGTGAATGTCAAGAGTATAACAGGAGATTCCTACTGTTTGGTCGTGACTGATGACTATTCCAGATTTTCTTGGGTCATGTTTTTGAAATCGAAAGACGAAACGTTTGACAGCTTGATGGCGTTGTTTAAAAGAATTGAGAATCTGTACCAGAGGCCGATCTGTAGAATTCGCAGTGATAATGGTACTGAATTCAAAAACAGTAAGATGGAAGAATTTTGTGATGAAAGAGGTAAATTGCATGAGTTTAGTGCTCCGTACACTCTGCAGCAGAATGGAGTTGCAGAACGCAAAAACCGGACGCTAATCGAGACAACCAGAACGATGCTTGCAGACTCTGAGTTAGAAATTAATTTCTGGGCTGAAGCTGTTTCTGCTGCATGTTATACTCTCAACAGAGTTCTTACTGTAAAGAAGTTCAACAAGACGTGTTTTGAGCTAATCAATAACCGCAAGCCGAATTTGAAGTATCTAGAACCGTTTGGATCTCCCTGTACGATGATAGAGCCTAATGGAAAGTTTGGTCCAAAGAGCATTGAGGGAATCTTTGTTGGTTATTCAAGTCCTACACGACGTGTCTTCGTTCTAAGCGAAAAGCGGATTATTGAAGCAGCGAATGTTGAATGTCAGGGGTACACTATGCCGCCACAGAATCCTGGTGATTCATGGAGATATAATTATGACAAACTTTGGGATTCGTTTGACATGAGAGAAGAATCAGAGGAAGAAGAAGATTTCTTTGATGAGCTGGATATTTTGCGAAAGTATGAGTCGCAGCTCAGGTTCCCAGCGGAGTATTCTAGAAGACCTCGGGAAACTTCAAATGATGATGAAGCAGGACCTAGTAATGTTGGTGAACATGATGATAAAGTTGCTCCTGGTAGTCAGTCGGAGGTGAATGATGATCAAGAAGCTGATAACATGCCAGTATTTGACCATGGTGATTCAGACCTTGAGGGGGAGCAGATTCAGTTGTCAAGTCAAACAAACCAAGTTGGTGAACAAGATGCAGAGCAGAATGTTACTAATCTGGAGGGAAATGTAGAAGTTCGAAGCGAAGTGATGCCGCGAACTCTTACTTATCATCCAGAGGAGTTGATCATAGGAGAATTGCAATCCGGCGTTCGCACGAGACGTCAAATTGACCAGGGCTTAACATGTTTTTATTCTACAGTAGCACCTTTATAAACTGAATTTTCATTAAGCTGTTTTATCTCGCAGGTTGAACCGAGAACTTACCAAAGAGGCGCTTACTGAAGACTCTTGGGTCATAGCGATGCAAGAAGAGTTAAGTCAGTTTGAAAAGTTGGGGGTGTGGAAGTTAGTTGATTTGCCGGATGGTCAAAGAAAAATCAATACAAAATGGGTTTTCAAGTGTAAGAGGGACGACAGAGGAGTGGTTGTAAGGAACAAAGCTCGACTCGTTGTTCAGGGCTTTAGTCAACAGGAGGGGATTGATTTTACCGAAGTCTATGCTCCTGTCGCTCGACTAGAGGCTATCAGAATTTTCCTAGCATTTGCGTCTTGGAAGAATTTCAAAGTATATCAGTTAGATGTTAAATCAGCGTTTCTTTATGGGAAGGTCAAAGAGGAGGTTTATGTTGGTCAGCCGCCGGGCTTTACTGACCCAATCCACAAGAACAATGTTTATCTGCTGGACAAAGCGTTGTATGGTCTACATCAGGCGCCGAGAGCCTGGTACAAGACTTTGTCTCAACACCTACTCGCTAACCAGTTCATACGTGGAAAAGTGGATGCCACTCTCTTCACTAAAGTCGTTGATGGTCATCTTCTGATAGTACAAATTTATGTGGACGATATAATTTTTGGGTCAACGAATGAGAAATTGTGCAGAGATTTCGAACAGGTGATGAAGCAGAAATTCGAAATGTCATCAATGGGGGAGATGAAATTCTTTCTGGGTCTACAAGTTGAACAAATTCCTGAGGGAATTTTCATTCATCAAACGAAGTACGTGCATGATATTCTAGAGAAATTTGGAATGTCAAGTTCTACTCCAGCTGCTACCCCACTTGCGACTAATCATGGGATTCACCCAGATCTCACCGGAGACAGGGCTGATGAAACGTTTTACCGTTCCATGATAGGTTCTTTGATGTATCTGACTGCTTCACGTCCTGACATCATGTACCCAACGTGCCTCGCAGCAAGATTTCAGTCTAAGAAACAACCGAAATCAACAACCGCAGGATGCCAGTTCTTTGGACCGATATTGGTTACCTGGCAGTGTAAGAAACAAACATCTGTGGCGCTATCGACATGTGAAGCGGAGTATGTTTCTGCTAGCAGTTGCTGCTCTCAGATCCTGTGGATACAGCAACAGATGCGCGACTACGGTTTGCAGTTTCTTAACACACCTCTGTTTGTTGATAATGAGGCCGCAATTAATATAACTAAAAATCCAGTACATCACGCTAAAACTAAACATATAGAAATTCGTCATCACTTTATTCGCGATTGCTTCGAGAAAAAGTTGATATGAATTGAGAAAATCCACACTGACGAACAAAAAGCTGATTTGCATACCAAAGCTTTTGATAAAAATCGGTTTCAATATTTGTTAAAACTTAATGGTATGAAATTGCTTTCGGTGTCGGATGGAATTGTGAGCGTTGATGAGAGTACTGTTGCGGATGAAGACGAGAAACAATCTGCGATGGTTTGTCGACTTTTTACGTGTTTTGGTATTTAGGGGGAGATAGATAGGTGTACATAGTTTATTTTCAGAAAAATACAAAAACAGTAAAAAATGCAAAAATACAAAAACATGATAAAATTGAAAAAGAGCTTGTGTATATAGGGAAAATGATTGTACATCGGCTAGACAATTACAGTATGCTAAAGATTTGGAAAGATAAAATGAGTTAAACAGTCTCACTAACGATGTGTCGATAGGTTATCACACATTTAATAAATTTATTCGGGATACAAACCTAAAATTTCAAACTGGTGAAATTCGTGGGGAACACTACTTGGATATATAGGTAACCCCTGAAATCTTGTTTGAAAGGTCTCGTATTCTGATATACTAGGTGTTTATACTCTATGATGTCTGGGGTATTATTCCGGGACTTCTGCTGAACGGTAGTTCTGACCTAGTCCTTGGCTAATACTTTATCCAAAATGCTTGAAACAGAGTATAAAGCCCTCAGCTGATTAGACAATAAAATTGATAATCATCTGTTGTAGCTAAAAAGATCCTCTAAAGGGGACATACTGCAAAGTCGAAACTGATATCTCTATGCTGAACGGAAGTTCTGACCTGAGAACCCTCAGTTTTCGCATTTAACCCCTAATTTATGTACAGACATCATTGTAGTATTCTTGCCTGTAAGACTGAATATTGGGATTCTGGATACGGGAGTATATTCAAGAGGTGGGACACATGAATTGAACTAAGTTCTAAGGGACACATGAATTGAACTAAGTTCTAAGACACTTAAACGGTATCCTGAATAGATTGAAGTTTGTGTGAGAATTTAAGATGGATCAGTATATCGACAATCGAAGTGAATTGTTTAAATCTAAAAATGTAATGTAGCTTAACGGTACTTGTAATCTGTCTGAAAAGCTGATATGATTCCCTGACACGCTCGCCAAAAATAAACTTGTAAATAGTTTACTTTCTACAATTTAAGTTTTCTGTATTTCATTTCTTAGTTTAGATCATATTAAAAAATCAAAAAGATTTTATTATTCTGCTTTATTTTAGACAAACCAGAGTGGAAAGTTGATTGTCGGATTCTAGAAAGATGAAGCAGATGCAGGAGATTCTGAGCTGAAGAATGAGGAGAGCTTACATCGTTAGAAGTTTGATTGTTTTCAAAGTCAAAACAAGTTCATTAATTTGATACTTGTTATTTTCAGAAAAAGTTGAAAATAATTTTACTAAGTCAGTTTGATTCGTTAACAGATCAACCAGGGTCATTAAATTGAACTTGGTAGATTAATCAGGTGTTCAGGGTCATTAACTTGAACTTGAAAACTTGAGTGGATTTCTTAGAGCTGATTGAATTTGTTTTTATTGTTAGAAAAGATAGATTGTAATGTTATTGGTTGAGTAACAGGTTTGGACTTCATTATTCCCACGGAGGCAAACTGTCAAAGTTTGAACCAGATATCTCAGATTCCAGCATATTGAGAGGGGGAGTCAATGAAAGGGGGAGTCTGGATCAGCAATCAAAGGGAAGAAAGAAGTCAGAGCTAGGTTGTGATCTAAAAACCTGTGAAGAATGCTTACGAGGAGAAGACAGAGAGTTGGAGAAAAGACCAAGACCGAAGACTCAGGAGCTGAATATTGTTGAAGACTACGTCAACATCCAAGGGGGAGTCTGTTAGTGCATGGAATGTCTGTTGACTTCGTCTACATCAAGTCTTAGGTCAATATGGGTCAACATAGGGTTTAGAATGTCGAAATCATGTTTTATGTTGATAGGTTCGCTTTTATGTACATGTTTATAGTAGGTCCGCTTTTAAGTCATCAGGTAGGTCCGCTTTTGTGTCAACCTGGTAGGTTCGCTTTTTTGTCAGTCCTTATAAGCGAACCTCTAGCACTATATATACCTGATGATGTTGTTCATTAGAGTGGACCTGAATGATTGCTTGTGGAACGGAACTCTGTCAAATTGTAATCAGAAAGCAATAAAAGAGAAGAAATTAGAAAGGACAAGCTGTTGTAACGTCATATGTACTGATTCCGCCTTTATATGTGATGATGAGCTACCTTGACTGACTTTTCGGGTCAATACAACAGTCCAACACATAATAGGATATCCAAAGGTACTACCTTAAATCCTTAATGGGCTTCTACGTAATAGTTAAGACCCTTGGGTTATGAAGTACTATTCCATAATTGGACCACTTGAGTGGTCTAATAAAAAAGATTGATTCAAAAATCTGGTTAGGAATGTCATGTGATGATATAGCTGAAAAGACTCCTTGGTGGTCTACTTAAAGAGATCATTTATTTGATTTAATTACAAGGACCCTATGGCGGTCTAGTCACACTCGTCACAGGTTTGTTCATTTGATTTTCTTCCCCTACACATTATGAAATGAACTGTGTGGACTATGCAAGTAATACGTAATTATGGATGCATCCATAATTATGGAATTTAGTGCACAGAAATCACAGCAAGTTTTGTCATGTATTCAGAGTTAACTCTATTCTTTTCCATTTCTGACGAAGAACCCGTTGAGGAAAATGAATTATCTATTCATTTCCGCTTCTGAAGAATATCCGTTGAGGGAAATGAATATCCTTTTGATTATTCTTTCATTTCCATTTTTGACAAAGAACCCGTTGAGGAAAATGAATTATCTATTCATTTTCGCTTTTGAAGAATATCCGTTGAGGGAAATGAATATCCTTTTGATTATTCCTTCATTTCCATTTCTGACGAAGAACCCGTTGAGGAAAATGAATTATCTATTCATTTTCGCTTCTGAGGAATATCCATTGAGGGAAATGAATATCCTTTTGATTATTCCTTCATTTCCATTTCTGACGAAGAACCTGTTGAGGAAAATGAATTATCTATTCATTTTCGCTTCTAAAGAATATCCGTTGAGGGAAATGAATATCCTTTTGATTATTCCTTCATTTCCATTTCTAACGAAGAACCCGTTGAGGAAAATGAATCATCCATTCATTTTCGCTTCTGAAGAATATCCGTCGAGGGAAATGAATATCCTTTCGATTATTATTTCATTTCCACATCTGGCGAAGAATACATTGGAGAAAATGAATCATCTGTTCATTTTCGCTTCAAAATATATCCACTAGGGAATGACAAGATTATGCCTTGCAAATATTTAATGGGTTACTCTACGCAAATAGATGACGCCCTGTTAGGACCGGTTTGACTCCGAAACGATTGCGTATGACACGTTCGACGTGCGGAATCCGTGAACGTGAACGACCGAAACACACGAGAAGTACTCAATCTGTGATTCTATAGAAACGTATGAAAATATACAAGCAACACGAATCACCTTTTGCCTTTCTCTCTTTACTTTCTCTCTCTAGCTTCTCTCTCTAACCTCTAACCTTCAAAGCTCCAAAATGGCAAAAGTTCTAAACTCTAACCCTAAGGGTTCTATTTATAGGCCAAGGCAATAAGGAATCTTTCCTTATTTACAATAATGCCACCTTGCCTTTTAGTAACAAGATATTACATTATAATCAATAAAGTTCTTCTGTTTCTGCTACGAACGGAAATGACGAAGGCGATAGACGTTACTGCACTAACAGACTCCCCCTTGGATATTGCCGTAGTCAATCCGTAGTCAAGCTTGTAACGACTTTTCTTTCTCTATCTCTTGAGTCTTCTTGAAGCTTTAACATAGACTCCCTCTTGCTCGAACACAATCCCGGTGGATCTGTCTTCAGCTTCAGCTCCCCCTTTCGGTAAACTCTTCAGGCTCCCCCTTTCATCAAGCTTCCGTGCTTGGGGATCGACACCTAGCTTTCCGGTTACAAGCTCTTTCAGGAACAATTCCTGGCTTCTTACATGCTTCCGTTTGTGTTGAGCTCGTCTTCAGACTCCCCCTCAGACTCGGCTATCGGGATCGTAGTCTGGAATAACATCTGCAACACTCATACGTTTATAAGTGACAATGTTTTGAAATTGTCCAGAAATCGTAATCTGGCTCTTTAAACTTTCTAAATCAAGATCCTGATTTTAAGATATAATAATATGAATATATCCGGGATTATCTTGACTCTCTCCCCCTATCAAAAAGCTTCATAGATTTGGCAGTTTTAGCGAACAGGATCGTAAACTGGCTCTATTCAACTGATTTTAACAATTTGAACATCCAAATCCTTCACGGTTAATCATCCAAGTCCAAATTAATGACCTTGGAGATATCACAAGCTGTTTTTGAATTTTTTATTTTAAGGATTCAAGTTTCAAATTAATGAACTTGTTTTATTATCAGAAACACGATCAGCGAACTCAGATTTTGAAACTCAGCATTCAGATATCGGTTGTCGAAAAATAAAGCAGAATCAAAAATCTTTTTGTATTTTTCTGAAAATATAAAGCAGTAAAGAAATATGTACAAACATATTTACAGACAATATTTTTGTTTGAGTATGCTTCATGAGAATCATATCAGTTTTTGACAAGTCACAAGTACCGTTGAGCTTAGTTACACATTAAGAATTAAACAATTCACTTAGATTGTCGATATACTGATCCACTTAAATTTTCACACAAATTTCAACTGATTCAGGATACGAATTAGGTGTTTTAAGAACTTAAACTCATTCATGTGTCCCACCTCTTGAATATACTCCCGTATCCAGAATCCCAATATTCAGTCTTACAGGTGAGTATACTACAATGATATCTGTACATAAATTAGGTATGCGAGGGCCGAGGGATCTCAGGTCGATACTTCCGTATGCGCAGAGAGATATCAGCTTCGACTTTTTGGTATGTCCCCTTTAGAGGATCTTTTAGTTACAACAGTAGAGACTATCAATTTTATTGTTTCATCTGCATGCTGAGGGTTTATGCTATGTTTCAAGCATTGGCAAAAAGTATTATCCAAGGACTAGGTCAGAACTTCCATTCAGCAGAAGTCCCGGAATAATACCCCAGACATCATTGAGCATAAAGACCTAGTATATCAGAATACAAGACCTTTCAAACGAGATTTAAGGGGTTACCTATATATCCAAGTAGTATTCCCCACGAAATAAGCAAGTTTGAATTTAGGTTTATATCCCGAAAAAGTTTACTAAATGTATAAAAATCTATCGGCATATCATCAGTGAGACTGTTTAACTCTATTTAATCATTACATTTCTTTAGCATACTGTAACTGTCTGCTGTTGTACTATCATTTCCTCTTTTTACACAAAACTCAATTTTTTTAATTTTATCATGTTTTTGGCTTTTTCAAATTTTCTAATGTTTTTGGATTTTCTGACAATATTTTTTATTTTTTATTTTTACTCCCCCTATAATTCAAAACCATTTAAAGAAAATTTGACAACTTGATACTGATAGCTTTGTCTCACCATCCATTTTCTGCCTCTCTTGCACTGATTTGCAGAAAATTTAACGTACCCCCATGATTTACAACACATTGATCTTTTACAGTTTGAAAACCATTTTTCAATCTTGTGAAATTAATCATGTTTGTTCCGCTGTGAGGGTTTCGGCATATTCAATCAGAACTTCCCCTGATAGCAAACCATTTTCCCATAATGATTTCAAAACACTTAAGTTTGTTTTAATCAACATGGTTTTTCAGGAAAATTAGTTTTGTTTGTCTTTTCACAAACTCGGGGTTTATTCATCACCTTGTTCTTTCATCAACTAGTACGAAAGAACAACTTAATGTCCTTGATAAAACATTTCTCAAGAAAGATGCCGATTCCTACTCCTCAATTACCAACCTGGGAGTTCCAGCAAATTCAAATAACATATTTTTGAATTTTTGTATTTTTGACAAATTTAAAAACAACATATTTTTGATTTTTCAAATTTTGACAGAATGAAAACATATTTTTGGTTTTTAAATTTTTCAATTTTTAGGGTTTTTGAGAATATTGTTTATTTATATACAGAAAACAAACAAACTCCCTGTTTAACAGTCGCAGGGATTAGAAGCCTTCTTTTTGCGTGCCAGGCTGCTTCGATTCTCCTTTGGTTGACATTCAGTTTTCTTCAGAAGCACCTGCACATTCAAAGTATTCAATTACTTGAACAATTTAGCCCAGGTCTGTTGAACCTTAGGCATTTCAACACAATATGCATCATTCAGCTTCGGAAAATCTTTGTCATTTTGTACCAAGACTTTGTCAATTTTAGCATCATTTACCAAAGTCATTTGTTTCTTAACACTCCATGTTTGACCTTTTGGAGTACCTCGTTTGTAAAAATGTGACTCTTTTTGAACATTTGGACTCTGAACAACAACTTTTGGTTTCCAAAACCGGTTTGGTTTTGTTGCATCAACAGTTGTTTTCCAACTTTGTGTTGTTCTAATTCTGGATGTCATAGGTTTCCATATTTGTTGTGAGTCAGCCTTTGACAATTTCGGCTTCCAAGTTTGCTTTGATTCAAACTTGGTTGACTTTTGATTCACAACTTCAGATTTCTGTTTTTGAACATAAACAGACTTCTTTTTCGTCTCAACACCAACAGGTTTCAGATTTGGTCACTTGCGTGCAAGATGTCCAATTTGATCACATTTGAAACATGTTCTCTTCGACACATCTTTGACCTGTGGTTGTTGCTTTTTCTTTTGAGCTAAGAACTCGTCATTAGACTGTCGTCTAAATTTTAGTTCTTTCTCTTCTTCTGACGTTGTTCCATGAACAGCATTCATTTTTGCCTGAAAATTCGGAGTTTCATTTTTATTCCAATTTTGTTTCTTCTTATAACCCAACCCAGCCTTCATGTTTTTCTTTTTGAAACCAGGTTTGTTATAAAAAGTTTTCTGACATTTTCCAGCAAATTTCGGAATTTCAGACTTTTCAATTTGAACCATCTTGAAAACTTTATCAACCTTTTCTGAAATCACATTCTGAATCGGGAATACAATATCTAAGAATAATTTGTCTGATCCAATCATGGTATAGACCAATCCCTTTGAATCATCATTCAAATTTTTCTCGGATTTTGTGTTCTTCAGATATCCATCATGAAGATTTCCTTCATCTTCATCCTGTGATTCAGATTTACCTGTATCAACCAACTCTTCGTTCAACACACTTTCAACGACTTTACCTACCACCTCTGAATCATGAGAATCATCAGATTTGGAATAGGTTATGTCAATGTTATCTGGCAATTGATCTACCATGTTGATAGCTTTCTCGACCTTTTCTTCATCATAAAATGCAAACTTTTCCGGTGGTGGAACTTGATGAAACTCTGAGCCAATGCCTTTCCTGTTTTGCTCAGACTCACCATCTCCCGGTTTTATATTGAAAATTCGTTCAAGCACATATGACGACACGTGGTAGCTTTTTAACTTGTTGTTTTCCTGTTCTAAATCAACAATCTGTTGCTTTAACTTAGCAACATCTTCAATATAGGAGTTAACAACATCTTGTTTTATAGCATACATTCGTTTAAGTTCTTTGGTTCTTTCACATAAGTAATTCATTCTTGATTGAGCTTATTTCATTTCGTCTTTTACTTTTTCATATGACTCTTTTGTAATGTGATATGCTAATTTCATTGAGTCATATTCTTTCTTCATTTCTTGACAAGCAATTTCTTTTTGAGAACACTCTTCTGTCATTTTAGAAACATTTTCTTTCAAAACTTCATTTTCTGTTTCTATCTTTTTACATTTTTCGGAAAGTTTTTCATCATTTTCTTTTAAAACTTTTTCTTTTTCTAGCATTTCTTTGCATTTTTCTTTGAAAATGTTTTCAATTTTTGTGAACTCAAGATCTCTTGTTCTGAATTGCTCATCTTTTTCAGTACAAGCTCTGCACGGTTCCATGCATTTCTTGCACTGAACAATCAGTTTCAAGTTTTCAGAATCAGAATTTACCTCAGTGATTGGCACCTCGGTGTTTTCAGTAGCTTCTGTTTACTTCATCTCAGTATCATCCTTCTTTTCTTCAACACTGACTCTCTCACCAACATCACCAGCTTCTGACTTCACATCCTTCTTTTCTTCTTCTTTTACCTCTTCTTCAATATGCTGTTCTACAAAAACAACTTCTTTCACAACTTCTGCTTCAACAACCTTTTCAGCAACCTTCTTCAAATTATCCACCATCTCTTCAACACTCTTCTTCATTCTTTCCTCATCCCTTTTTCTCAAACATGACAGCATAGCATAGCTGATATCTTTTTCATACTGTTTAACGTATGCATCATCTTTCATCACCCTTCTGTAGTATTCAGCTCTCAACGGGACAACAAGAAGAACATCATCAAAAATTATGTCTTTCTTTGGAACAACCGGTTCTCCTTCTCTGTTGTAGTAACATTCTCTCTTCTTATCCCATCTTCTGTTGCTGACAGCACTTTCATACTCTTCCTGCATCTCATCCATTCTGTTGTAAACTACATTTCTTTCTCTGTAAGTCTTCTTACTCAAGATCTCTTCTCGAGTTTTCTCCTTGATCTCAACTTTTTCTTCATGGATTTCTGCAGTGTCTTTGTCTTTGTTTTCATCTTGAATCTCAGCAACAAAAACAAACTTTCTTTTCTCTGTTATAGCCCTGCCATGAGCTGTTTTTCGAACATTCTCCAAACGATCTTCTTCTGGACAAATAGAGCTCCAATCAAACCCTTCATCATCGTGAATGACAAAACAAGCTCTTGATTTATCCTTGGGTTTATCTTCAATCAACTTTGGCTCTTCTCTGCTTCGATGGTAGATCGCCGTTCGATAATAGTCATCGTTGAAAGGACGTTCATTTACTTCAGCAACTTCTGCATTCTTACACTCTCTTTTGAAATGACCCTTTTGCTTGCATCTGAAGCAGGTCACTTTTGACTTGTCGAATCCGAGCTTCGTTGATGGACCACCAAGAGATTGTTTCCCAATAATTTCCATGTATCTTTGAGCTCTCCGAATGCAGCTTGCCAAACACCAACGAATATCAATAAGCTCCATTTCCTCTGGATCAATCTGGTCGTAGTCTTCTTTTGTCAGTTCAAAATTACCGATTTTTCCAGATACAAGACCTTCATATGATTCCAGAACGGATGCAAGAAATCTCATTTGCTGCTTTGCTGCATTGATGCTCATCGAAGGAGAATTCTTTAGTTTAAGAGCAATGTTGCACAAAATCTACTCTCCATCTTCAGAACTAGTTTGTGAGGATGAATGATATCCAGAATGATGACTTGTTGACATTGTTTGTGGTTCCTACATCTTTTCACCACTGAATGCTGCTTTTGGTGAACCAACGCCTTTAATAGAAGGTACACTGCCTTTGTAGTGCAATCCAACATTCTGTTGATGTGAATAATCAGTCATCTTGCTTTGCTTCTGCAGCTCCAGATCATGACTCTCAATCTTTTCAAACAATGCATCAAGAGAAATAGTATCATATAAAGCATCATTTTTCAAAATAAAAACAAACGTTTGCCACTAATCAGCTCGTTGTAACGCTTCTATCACTTTACGATAATTTCCTCTCTTGTTTTTGTTATCTCAAATCTTTCAAGTTCAATTTTTAGGTGAAAGAATCTCTCTATCATTTGCCTCACCGATTCTCCTTTTACACCATCAAAAAGATCAAATTCCTTTTTAAGTAAAGCGATTTTTTTCTTTTTTATCTGTTTGCCACCCTCAGCTTTAACACGTAAAGCTTCCCAAACCGATTTAGATGACCCACTATGATTAAGCAATGCAAATATATCATTCCTAATTGCTGACTGTATCAATGCAATCATCCTTTGTTCGGCGGAAAATTCTGCTTTGTCATCTCTGGAGAATCTTTTGAACGGTAGTTCTTCACCTTTGTCATCTTTTGGCTTTTCGTATCCATACTCTAGACAGAACCAAATTTCATGCGCATACGCTTTTGCCCAATTGATGAACCGTTCTTTTCACCAAGTGTAGTCTTCAATACTTTCGAGCGTTGGTGGCTTTGAGTGCGTTCCGTAAAAGTTATCATGCTTGATGTTCTCATTGATCGCCTTCGTGATGGTTTTTGGTGTAACATTTGCAATTTCGGATGATTCGGATGTGAACGCGTTGAAAAACGTGCTATAGAATTCTTCAGCCATGGTTTGAACTTCTTGAATTACCTTGAATCACCTGAATCAATCACATAAACAAACGATTAGTTCAATAATATCAATCAACTTGTACGCACGGGAGTTTGAACAATTGATAGTGATTTGTGCAGTTCGATCGAATACACCAGCCGATCGAGTGAACTGGTCGAACCAAGACAGTGCTAGCCGATCGAACGAAAATGTCCTGCTAGCCGATCGAGCGAGATGTCCTGCTAGCCGATCGAGCGAAATGTCCTGCCAGTCGATCGAGCGAAATGTCCTGCCAGCCGATCGAGCGAAATGTCCTGCTAGCCGATAGAGTGACAATTAACGCTGCTGTTCGATCGAGTACACCAGCCGATCAAGTGGGCTACTCGATTGAAGACACTTCCTATGCTAGCCGATCGAGTGGGATGTTCGATCGAACTTGCTAGCCGATCGAGTGGTTGGCTCGATCGAACTTGCTAGCTGATTCAAGTGACACCTAAAACTGCTGTTCGATCGGCTATGCCAGCCGATCAAGAGACAATGTTGTTTCAAGTAAAAGTACCTGCAAACTTGAATCACTCAATCACATGCATTCATTAATCGATATACTGAAACAATTAATACAGATGCAAGATCACAAGCACTATTATTTATCAATTTGTGATTGGACCTCAAATAGTATATTATTATAAACGTTGATTGTGTCGTATTGAAGTCACATGGGCCAATTAATGCATCCTCATTATTCACTGTAACTTTTCAATGAAATGTCACATGCACTTAACCGATCATTCATTTGACCTTCTATACTTAGTGCAGCTGTGCACATGCAACTTTGATTTTATTACTGTCAACTATGATAATTGAACTAAATGGTGAAACGACGGTTCTGATTGTTACAGTATGAAATCACATGAATTACTTACAGAATGTGTTGACTAAAATGCGACGTAATGCTAATCAATTGGTTGAATGAAACGGTGACACTGCTAGCCGATCGAGGCAGCTAGCCGATCGAGGTAGCTAGCCGATCGAGGCAGCTAGCCGATCGAGGCAGTTAGCCGATCGAGGACAATGTGCTGGCCGATCCAAGATTCCTAGCCGATCGGTTAGAGTCAAATAGTCAACTAATTAAATGAATGTCAGGTTATGTAGTGCAAGAGTATGCTGTTCATTGGTTGAATATGAGGTGGAACGGATAGGGATGCTGGCCGGTCAGCTGAATGCTAGCCGATCGGCTATAGTCAATCAGGTCAACCCTTTTAATGAATGTCAGTAAAGTTGTTGTTCGATTAGAGGAATCCTAGCCGATCGGCTGGGGTAAAAAAGTCAATGACTTAAATGAATGATGCTGTTCGATCGGCCAGGGTCAAAAAGTCAAACTTTTTAATGAATTGTTATGAATCGATTAGCCTAGCCGATCGGCTGGCTTGGCCGATCGGTTGGCGTTCATCTTCTTAACAACAACAGCAACCATATTTCAACTTTTTCGAACAGAAAATCCAAGATTTCTCCCAAACGGCTTGGAATTTTGACCTGAAAATTTGTAGGTTTGTAGATCAGATAGTTTTGCACAACATATCAAAAAATCACCAATTTTTAACCGTGAAAAGTCGTTTAATTTTGCGATTTTCAGATAAAAACGTGAAGAAGATGAAGAGTGAAGAAATTTGACAAATCTGAGTGAAATCGAATCTGAATCTGATGAATTTTTGTGCGAATTCATGCGTTTGATCCGTGCAATCAAGCTCCTGCTCTGATACCACTTGTTAGGACCGGTTTGACTCCGAAACCATTGCGTATGACACGTTCGACGTGCGGAATCCGTGAACGTGAACGACCGAAACACACGAGACGTACTCAATCTGTGATTCTATAGAAACGTATAAAAATGTACAAGCAACACGAATCACCTTTTGCCTTTCTCTCTCTACTTTCTCTCTCTAGCTTCTCTCTCTAACCTCTAACCTTCAAAGCTCTAAAATTGCAAAAGTTCTAAACTCTAACCCTAAGGTTCTATTTATAGGCCAAGGCAATAAGGAATCTTTCCTTATTTAAAATAATGCCACCTTGCCTTTTAGTAACAAGATATTACATTATAATCACTAAAGTTCTTCTGTTTCTGCTACAAACGGAAATGACGAAGGCGATAGACATTACTGCACTAACACGCCCTACAATTCCCTACAAGATGGTTATTTAACACAACGTCACAGACAGACTCCTACGAATAAATTTCGGGACGAAATTTCCTAAAGTAGGGGAGACTACGACATCGGTGCCTCTGCGACCATCAAACAAATACCAAATCAATGAAATATTGTGTTTCATACTTGGGATTTGTATAAATATGTGTATCATTTGCACAAATCAATTCTTGTTCGATTTCGAGCTCTAAATCGCTTTCTGGAAAGTTATACGCGAACTGATGCGTAAACGTAATCAGTTTAACGCGAAAAACACTCTGAAGCAGTGAAATAGGCTTAACATACCTTAAATAACCTTTACATAACTTAGAAATAAGTTTTGGAAGGTTTGGTGTGTCGAAATCAAGTTTATGTGATCGCAGGGCCTATTTGCGTCAAACTACGAATGTCTGCCGATTCGTATGGTATCTAGCCTTCCGGAATATGATCATAAGTTAACCATACCCTAAATATCCTTTGCATAGCTTAGAAATAGGCTTTGAGGGGTTCGGTGTGCTAAAATAAACTTTTTTGGTCAATCAGAGACTAAAAGCGTCAAAAAGTGCATAAGTTTGCATTTTCGCGCATATCTTACGTTCTGAATATATCCGGATATCCAAAAATTTATGTAATCATTAAAATTATTTTATTTTAGTGATTGGCATGCTAAAATTCCATTCATCACATAATTTGGATCGTTTTTCGCGTTCGTTCGAGTTTCGTCTTAATTAACTGAACAACGCAACCATACGACCAAACGAACAGACATCCGAGATGTTTTTGAGCATGTTTCATGTCCCCTACACTTTAGCATCATTGTAGTGCCTTGAAAATGACTTATCAGGCCTTAAACGTGTCAAAAAGGGCCTTATATGCTTGCAGGGACTGTTTCTGTAATTTGTGAAACTGTTGCTGAGTTATCAGGCGGTCGCGGGCCGCGTAAGAAGTAGGCTCAGCCTACGCGGGGCACGAGAGCCTCCCAGAACAGCAAAAATCAGTTTTTTTTTTCATTTACATTAGCTGGTTTCTGGTTTTGCACTTGGTTTTCCAACTATATGGGCTTGTTTTGGGCACCTATAGTATTGTTTTTCAGTGGGTAACACACGTATGGTCTTGATCAAAGCACGGGTTACGAGAAATGATCCTAACGGTTCTTGAAATCCTATAAATACCCACTTGATTTGCTCTCATTTCTCACACTTGATCTGAATTACTCTAAGTTGGAGTTCAAAACTTCATACCCGAGTATTTTAGATCAAGATCTTCCTAGCTTGGACCCTTTGTAAGTTTCTTTCACGCTTTTATGCGTTTTTAAGCGTGAAAGTCAAACAATGTTTGACTTTCTACTTTGACCAGTCACTGGTCAACACTAAGTTCGGTTGAACTTCGCAACGTGAGCGTAATCACGATGGTTATAAGCCCTTGTGACTATACCTACTGATCACCACGTTATTTAGGCATAGTGACGAGTTATAGTTTCGGTCAGAATGCGCGTTTATGCGTATTTTGCAACCAAACCATTCTTGGGTATAAAAACCCTTTGTTTTGATATCAAACTTGTTTTCTAACTTCATTAAGCATCTTTTAACATGTTTAACTTGTCACTTTTAGTTTAGTGCTTATCTAGGGTCGTAAGATGAGCGGTCTAAACAACCGCTTAGACTTTCGAACCCGACCCGTTTGGTCGATCATTAGGATCCGACCAAACACATTTTGTGACCATAGTTATATAGGGAATAACCTTCCGAGGTTATACCTTATGGTCACTTCGTTTTAGTAGTTGTATGATAGGTAATTTATATGCCTTAGAAAAATGACCAAAATGCCCTTTTCACGCATAAATTCATTTTAAGCATGTGTAACTTAAATTTTTACATCTAAACTGATTAGATAACATTATTACACATGTTAAGGCATATAATACTTGTCATAGGACTAGTCAGGCGGTTCGAATGCGTTTTACGCGAACGGCGCGTTAAAGTAGCGTAAGCTACCTAAACGGGTCGTAATGGGTCGTAAGCACTTAGGATAGGTTTCGATTTAGTATGTAGGATTTGTTAAACCATATCATATGAGTTTCAATACTCGTTTGGTTTATGAAACCTCATCCTATCCGATCTCCCGATTTAGGTCCGGTTTATTTACATAGTTACCTATATTAGGTGCCGTTTGATTTCCGTGACCCCTCTAGCTTTGCTTGGTTGTTATTCAAGACTTCTAAGAATTCTCAGGTGAGTACATAATTCCCCTCTTTACTGTTTTCAAACATTTTGGGGGTGAAACACATGTGCCTACTTATTACTTTCGTGCTTTTCATACTTTTATAACATATACTTGCTATGTTCATTAGTACACATATAGTACATGATTTCATTATGTTTTACTATGTATGTTCACTTAGCATGATAGCACATTGATTTTCATAATTACTTTTGTTGCATATGTTCATCCATCATATGGACACATTAATTTTCATTGCATTTTTGTTGCATATGTTCACCTAGCGTATGGACACACTGTTTTGTACATTTCTTTCTTATAGGGTTGAGTAAATGCTTTTATTTAGTAAATGCTTTTATTCGCTACACATTACATTTGGTTATACATGAACATTTTTACATTTGGTGGTTTGTTTGAGTAAGTGATTTAAATAACGAGGCGTGTGTAATATGATAAAAGCATGGTGGATACGCTGCTGGTACTTCCTATATATAAGTGCTTTTATGATATATCATATCGTAGCGTTATTTAAACCATTTCAATTTTGACATATTACATTTTACATAATTAACATATCTTTACAAAAACATTGTTTTACAATCAACATATTTATATACAAACTCATTTTTACTTGGTTATTTACTTATCTATGCATTATTCTTTTATATCATCTGTTTTCTTATCGATTTTCGTATGATTTCTAAAAGAAAATATTTTAAGGTTCATGACTACTTTTGTTAAATATTTTCTTTAAACTTACAAGTCATGAATCCTATTTTATTAAAACCTATGTATCTCACAGGCATTTTTATGTTGACGTACCTATTTTCACATGTGCTTTCAGGAGCTGATGCATAGGATTAATCAAGATACACTTAGGCGGACTTTGTCACACCCCAACCGATGGCGGAATCATCGGGACATGGCACTGAGCGAAACAGATTGTCCAGAAGTTGTTAGTGCATACATCTGTCGACTTCATCTTGTATCGAGTCTTAGTCTTAGAATGTTAGATTACGGCACTTTGTACGAGATTTCCCGAGATGTCCGTATGTGGGAAACCACCATGTCCGTATGTGGGAAACCACTAGGTTCATATGTGGGAAACCACTATGTTCGTATGTGGGAAACCACTATGTTCGTATGTGGGAAACCACTAGTTTCGCTTTTATGAACAATGGGAGGTTTCGCTTTTATGGACATGTCCATATAAGCGAAACCACCTACATTATAAATACCACATGAGCGAAATCATTTAGAACGTTCTTGTTTTCCATACCGAGGTGCTGCCGGTGTGAGATTTTGTCACACCCCCAAAATCCACCTGCGGAGTATCACCGCTTGGGAGCGTGACATGACCAGGATCCTAACCACCAGTCATATTGAACATGCAATATAGTTAAGTATAGCGGAAGCATTTAAGTAAACCCAAACATAAAGTATTAATGTGTGAAACATCATAAGTATTCAAATAGCATTCACGATCCCTTGCCCACAACGACCTGCTCCTCCCTGTGCAAGCTCCATAATGTACCTAAGGTCCTGCAAGGCATGCAGCAGAGAGTCAACAACTAGTTGAGCGAGTTCACAGTTAACAGTTCCGTAATGGTACAGTGTGAGTAGTAGTATGTTCGTTCGTTATGTCATGCATCGTATTAGTTTCCATCGCGGGCCCTTTCGGCATGTATGCGAAGATTTGGGTTAATACTCCCAAATATCCTAGACTATGTATATTTGTATCGCTGGCCACCCTGGCATGTGTGCGAAGTTCTAATATGTTTAGTTCGCAGCCTTCCCGAGGCATGTATGCGAAGATCAGTCATAATTATCGCAGCCAACCCTTGGCGTGTGTGCGAAGATCTGTTCAAGTAGGTATACTAGTCTAGCCGTATCTTATCATTCACCATCCTCACCCTGAGGACTCGTATCATTAAGTTCCATTAACTAAGTATGTACGTATAATTCATTCAATCCCATTCCCACCCTGGGAACCCCATGCCTTGGCTGTGTGAACTCACCTTGGTTTGCTCGGCAGATACACAAAAGAGAGGGTTCTTGAACTAAAGTGGTCAACCACGTCCTAACAGGGTTACCACACAAGTCAGGATTTGCCTTCAAGTAATGCACGTACGAATCACATAAATAACCACGTTACTAACATGTATTGATCATGGCAAACCACATAGCAATCAGACATAACAGTCAATTAGTATAATGAAATCCTACGTTGTGCGATTGAATGATTTGGCCCAATAACATAAACAAACCCAATAACAATTCTCGGCCCAAACCGATAGCACATAAGGGCCTTGTGCGGTCCAGCTCGGCTTGTGCGATCCGATTAGTCCAGCCCAACAATAATATAACAATCCATTAACATATCAGCCCAACACATTAAACAAATGACGGTCTTGTGCGATTCAACATAACTTGTGCGGCCTGAGGTCACATTGTGCGATTCAGTGACCTTGTGCGAGTGAACTTGGTTGTGCGACTAGCCTTTGGGCTTGTCCGGCCCAAACAGCATAGCAGCTCAACTTGTGCGAATGGACAATTGGACTGCCCGGCCCAACAGGTAGGCCCAGATTAACTTGTGCGACCAGGTCAGTCTTGTACGACCGAGAGCTTGTGTGCCTCTTTTGTGCGATTGGACTTCTTGTTCAACCAAGAAGTCTTGTGCGATTGATTAACCAATTTCCATGATTTAAGCAAATCAGTTACACTCATTTAAAGTTTCCATACTTATCATATCCATTAACACAATTCCAACAAATTAGTTAACACAAAATCGATCAAACATGGCATTTTAACATCCACATCGTATGAACCTTAATCTAAACATATGAACAATAATATAGCGATTTACAAGAGCATACATCATAACATTCAATCCGAACCATCTAGCACATCAACTGATTTATCAAACACCATCGATTACCATACATCTTATTATCACCGATTACATGAACCCTAACCGGATTAGCCCTAGTTTATCATCATGAAATTCTAAAACATGTGAGCCGATTTATGGACATTAATAACACTCAAACATCACCATCTCGCATACTCGGCATAGCAATAACAAATCAGTTTATCTTAATAACATATCTCATCCGATTACACTCATACGGTAAACAAACGATTAGCAAGAACACAAACAATACCACACGAATCATACAGGAACAAAATCAAACATACTAACCGATTAGAGAAGAAGCAGAGGTGATCCGAGTAGGGAAAGGTCTTGCCGTCGGTTCCGAGCAAACGAGAGATAGAGAGGAAATCGCCTAGGGTTTTGTGTGTTCTTGTGTTTTATGACAAATTAGAATCCTCTATCCCCAACTATGGGGTTTACACGATTAAGAGTAGTGGGCCGTAACCCATACCGGCCTGCCTATGAGTCCGAATACAAGCAAAACGGCCCAAAGGCTTGTGCGAGTGTGAATGTTGTGTGGTTCGGGTTGCCTAGTGTTGTGCGGTTCAATACATACATACAATCATGCAATCCACGTTACACATAATGCACATAAACAAAACATTCATTAACTCAAAGTATCATATAGGCACGTAACGTTACAAGATAAATCTAAAGTTCGAGTTGTCACATTATCCCCAACTAATTGGAAATTTCGTCCCGAAATTTGGTATGCACTCACTGAGGAAGCTAGGTAAACTGTATTGTTCACTGATTTTCCTGGGGTGTCACATCCTCCCCCCGTTGATCTGGAATTTCGTCCCGAAATTCCGAAGTAGTAGCTTCAGCCTCAGTAGTGGTTGCATTGGTTTCGAATAACTGGGGGTACTTTTCTGTCATCCTGTCTTCGCGCTCCCAGGTGTACTCTGGGCCACGTTTGGAGTTCCATCGTACTCGAACAAGAGGGATTCTCATGTTTTTGAGGACCTTCACATCCCGGTCCGTGATTTCAACTGGTTCCTCGACGAACTGCAACCGCTCGTCGATAGTGAGTTCTTTGAAAGGAATGATGAGGTTTTCATCTGATAGGCACTTCTTTAGGTTCGACACATGAGAAACATTGTGAACTGCCCCGAGTTCGGCTGGTAGGTTTAGCTTGTATGCTACTTTGCCAATCTTTTCTATGATTTCGAATGGTCCGACGTACCGCGGATTCAGTTTGCCCCGTTTGCCAAAACGTACCACACCCTTCCAGGGTGAGACTTTCAATAAAACCCGGTCCCCGACCTGAAATTCCAAAGGCTTTCTACGCTTGTCCGCGTAGGCTTTCTGACGGTCGCGTGCTGCCGCCATGCGTTGACGTATCTGTGCAATCTTTTCTGTGGCGTCCACTACAATCTCTGGACCCGTGATCTGACAATCCCCCACCTCTGCCCAACAGAGAGGTGACCGGCATTTACGCCCGTACAATGCCTCGAATGGAGCGGCTTGAATGCTGGTGTGATAACTATTATTATACGAGAACTCCACCAAAGGGAGATGCTTTTCCCAGCCGTTGCCGAAATCGATGACGCATGCCCGAAGCATGTCTTCTAGAGTTTGGATTGTTCGCTCAGACTGCCCATCCGTCTGAGGATGATATGCTGTGCTCATGCCTAACCGTGAGCCGAAAGATTTATGCATCGCTTGCCATAGTTCTGACGTGAATCGTGCGTCGCGATCCGAAATGATGGAAGTGGGCACTCCGTGCCTCGAAACAACTTCTTTAAGATAGACGTCTGCGAGAGTGGAAAACTTATCCATTTCCTTTATAGTCAGGAAGTGTGCAGACTTGGGGAGTCGATCCACGATCACCCATATGGTATCATTCCCACGCTGGGATCTGGGTAGGCCTGTAACGAAATCCATGGAAATTTCTTCCCCTTTCCATTGCGGTATCGTGGGTTGCTGAAGTAGGCCAGCTGGTTTCTGATATTCAACCTTGACCCTCGCACAGGTCAAACACTTGCCGGTGTAAGTAGCGATGTGGGCCTTCATGCTAGGCCACCAGTATGTAGTGCTGATGTCGTGGTACACTTTGTCCGACCCTGGATGTACCGAGTAGCGAGACTTGTGTGCTTCGTCCATCACAAGTTCGCGTAGACCGCCATAAAGTGGGACCCAAATACGCCCCGTTACATAGTAGGTGCCGTCTGCCTTCTGTCCTAATCGTTGTCGTGAGCCGCGTAAGGCTTCTGCCTTAACGTTTTCCGGTTTCAATGCTTCTACCTGAGCATCTCGTATCTGTGCTGGAAGGCTAGACTGAATCGTAAGCTGTAGCGCTCGCACGCGCCTAGGCAAAGTGTCTTTCCGACTGAGGGCGTCAGCCACAACATTGGCTTTGCCTAGATGGTACTTGATGGCGCATTCGTAGTCGCTAAGTAGTTCAACCCATCGCCGTTGACGCATGTTCAAATCCTTCTGCTTAAGGATATGCTCGAGACTCCTATGATCGGTGTAAATCGTGCACCTGGTACCGTACAGGTAGTGTCGCCATATCTTAAGCGCAAAATCAACAGCTCCCAGCTCTAAGTCGTGCGTCGTGTAGTTGCGTTCATGAACCTTAAGTTGGCGCGAAGCGTAAGCAATAACCTTATCCCGCTGCATCAATACACACCCAAGACCCTGAATGGATGTATCACAATACACTACGAAATCGTCTGTGCCCTCTGGCAAAGAGAGGATAGGTGCACTGCAAAGTCTATCCTTTAAGTACTGAAAAGCAGTTTCCTGCGGCTGAGCAATCTTCGAGAAATCCTTGGTAAACCGTCTGTAGTACGTGGTGCAGGCCAGTTTCTGGTCGAGTCTGCCTTGGATGGATCGACATGGATCCCATCCTTGTTCACTACGTGGCCTAAGAAGTGGACTTCATGAATATTATGACGAACTTGTCTAGGTAGGGTTTGCACACCCTGTTCATAAGGTTCTTAAATACGGCAGGTGCGTTCAATAATATCAAACCATCCATCATATCAAACATAAAGTATAGTAGTTAAAATAATTCATAAAACCCAATACGATTGATGTTCAAACCAAACTTTGTTTGAGTAACAGAGACATAATAATGAAAACCCAAAACAAGTTATAAGTTCAAATATCGTTCATTGCGTCTCCTCGTCCTAACACGAAAGCTCGACCTCTTGCCTCGTTGCCATTGTTGTTGTTGTTGTTCCCGTTGCCCTGGTTATTGTTGTGGTTCTGATTCTGGTTCAACTGAGGGCAATCGCGTTTGTAATGACCTTATGCCCCACACTGGAAACATCCCCGATTTCCACGCTGTGGCTGCTGCTGCTGTGGGTTTTGAGGAGCTGGTGGTGGAGGTTGCTGATTCTGGTTTGCAGGTCGTGAGCTCCTGCAATCTTTGGCTTCGTGCCCTATCTTGAGACATCTCTGACAACGTTCCTTGAGACACCTCCACTGTGGTGCCTGTTACACTTGTTACATAGTGGGTGTACTCCCCTGTATCCACCCTGCTCCTGACTGCCAGATGATTGCTGACTCGGATTCTGGTAGTCATTCGTCCTGCGCTGCTGTGCTTGAGACTGAACGGAAACTGATCCCCTCCTGGAATCCCCATCCCATTTCCGTTTGTTGTCGTTGGGTGTAGCAGAAGTAGCAGCTGGAGTAGTAGTTGCACTGACGCGTTTGGGCAGCTTGTTCTGTTCTACTGCCTGATCTATGAGTCGATGAGCAAGACGCTGGATGTCTTGGATGTTGTCGAGGTTTGCCGATGTAACATGGCTCTGGATCTCTGGCGCAAGTCCCTGGAGATACAACTCAATGCGCTTCACTGGAGGGTCCACCATAGTTGGACACAGAATGGCCAGTTCGTTTGACCGCTTTGTATAGGCTTCAATCTCTGACCCCGTCATTTTCAAGTGATAAAGCTCGTTCTCCAACTTGTGGATGTCATCACGCTTGCAGTATTCCCTCTTAATGAGTTCCTTGAGGTCGTTCCAGGGTGTGGCGTTAGCAGCTGCCAACCCTAAGATCTGAACTTGGGCGTTCCACCAAGTTAGTGCTATTCCTTCTAGCGTGCCAGTGGCGTATTTCACCCTGCGAGCCTCAGGGCATTCACACATCTCAAAAACTGACTCTAGCTTCTCGAACCAGTGGAGGAGTCCAACTGCTCCTTCAGTGCCACTAAAGGTACTTGGACGACAGTCCATGAAGTTCTTAAAGGTGCAAACTTGCTGCTGCGCTGGTTGACCTATTGTGTACGAATAGGGCAAAGTTTAAATACAAGGGCTAGTTTAGGAATGTAGGATCTAAAGATCCTCGTGTGTGCTATACTGCAGGATATACTACCTGCTTGAGCTGCTACAAGTGCCGTAGCAACTTGAGCTTGAACGAGAGCCTCTAGCTGGGCTTGTGTCATGTTAATTCGTCCAGACATGATCTTCATAGTAAAAGTAACGTAAGTGAGAGTGGTTCGCGAGTAGGGCGATGACAGAAAAGCGTAGCACGTAGGTATTCTCATGTAATAGTATCATGTGTATCTAAGTGTAATGCGAGCAAAGTTCTATATAGTTCTAGCAAGCAGGCAATAATCATAAACCTTATTACCTAGGATGTCGAGTCTTGCACGTGGAGCGAAGCGTCGTTGTGGATCGTTGAGAGCACTGTTCTGGTTATAGTCTGGTTTTAATAAAAACGTTTTCCCATATTAAAACCAAGTTCTCTATAACCAATGGCTCTGATACCAATCTGTCACACCCCCAAAATCCACCTGCGGAGTATCACCGCTTGGGAGCGTGACATGACCAGGATCCTAACCACCAGTCATATTGAACATGCAATATAGTTAAGTATAGCGGAAGCATTTATGTAAAACCAAACATAAAGTATTAATGTGTGAAACATCATAAGTATTCAAATAGCATTCACGATCCCTTGCCCACAACGACCTGCTCCTCCCTGTGCAAGCTCCATAATGTACCTAAGGTCCTGCAAGGCATGCAGCAGAGAGTCAACAACTAGTTGAGCGAGTTCACAGTTAACAGTTCCGTAATGGTACAGTGTGAGTAGTAGTATGTTCGTTCGTTATGTCATGCATCGTATTAGTTTCCATCGCGGGCCCTTTCGGCATGTATGCGAAGATTTGGGTTAATACTCCCAAATATCCTAGACTATGTATATTTGTATCGCTGGCCACCCTGGCATGTGTGCGAAGTTCTAATATGTTTAGTTCGCAACCTTCCCGAGGCATGTGTGCGAAGATCAGTCATAATTATCGCAGCCAACCCTTGGCGTGTGTGCGAAGATCTGTTCAAGTAGGTATACTAGTCTAGCCGTATCTTATCATTCACCATCCTCACCCTGAGGACTCGTATCATTAAGTTCCATTAACTAAGTATGTACGTATAATTCATTCAATCCCATTTCCACCCTGGGAACCCCATGCCTTGGCTGTGTGAACTCACCTTGGTTTGCTCGGCAGATACACAAAAGAAAGGGTTCTTGAACTAAAGTGGTCAACCACGTCCTAACAGGGTTACCACACAAGTCAGGATTTGCCTTCAAGTAATGCACGTACGAATCACATAAATAACCACGTTACTAACATGTATTGATCATGGCAAACCACATAGCAATCAGACATAACAGTCAATTAGTATAATGAAATCCTACGTTGTGCGATTGAATGATTTGGCCCAATAACATAAACAAACCCAATAACAATTCTCGGCCCAAACCGATAGCACATAAGGGCCTTGTGCGGTCCAGCTCGGCTTGTGCGATCCGATTAGTCCAGCCCAACAATAATATAACAATCCATTAACATATCAGCCCAACACATTAAACAAATGACGGTCTTGTGCGATTCAACATAACTTGTGCGGCCCGAGGTCACATTGTGCGATTCAGTGACCTTGTGCGAGTGAACTTGGTTGTGCGACTAGCCTTTGGGCTTGTCCGGCCCAAACAGCATAGCAGCTCAACTTGTGCGAATGGACAATTGGACTGCCCGGCCCAACAGGTAGGCCCAGATTAACTTGTGCGACCAGGTCAGTCTTGTACGACCGAGAGCTTGTGTGCCTCTTTTGTGCGATTGGACTTCTTGTTCAACCAAGAAGTCTTGTGCGATTGATTAACCAATTTCCATGATTTAAGCAAATCAGTTACACTCATTTAAAGTTTCCATACTTATCATATCCATTAACACAATTCCAACAAATTAGTTAACACAAAATCGATCAAACATGGCATTTTAACATCCACATCGTATGAACCTTAATCTAAACATATGAACAATAATATAGCGATTTACAAGAGCATACATCATAACATTCAATCCGAACCATCTAGCACATCAACTGATTTATCAAACACCATCGATTACCATACATCTTATTATCACCGATTACATGAACCCTAACCGGATTAGCCCTAGTTTATCATCATGAAATTCTAAAACATGTGAGCCGATTTATGGACATTAATAACACTCAAACATCACCATCTCGCATACTCGGCATAGCAATAACAAATCAGTTTATCTTAATAACATATCTCATCCGATTACACTCATACGGTAAACAAACGATTAGCAAGAACACAAACAATACCACACGAATCATACAGGAACAAAATCAAACATACTAACCGATTAGAGAAGAAGCAGAGGTGATCCGAGTAGGGAAAGGTCTTGCCGTCGGTTCCGAGCAAACGAGAGATAGAGAGGAAATCGCCTAGGGTTTTGTGTGTTCTTGTGTTTATGACAAATGAGAATCCTCTATCCCCAACTATGGGGTTTACACGATTAAGAGTAGTGGGCCGTAACCCATACCGGCCTGCCTATGAGTCCCGAATACAAGCAAAACGGCCCAAAGGCTTGTGCGAGTGTGAATGTTGTGTGGTTCGGGTTGCCTAGTGTTGTGCGGTTCAATACATACATACAATCATGCAATCCACGTTACACATAATGCACATAAACAAAACATTCATTAACTCAAAGTATCATATAGGCACGTAACGTTACAAGATAAATCTAAAGTTCGAGTTGTCACAGATTTGGTTGTAAACGCTGTTATATCAATCAAAAGTGTGATTTAAGTGAAGATCTAGCTGTTTCTACGTCAGGTACTTGTTTTCCGCACTTGTATCTGATCAAAACTCCTCTGATAGACTCGTTTGGGTCAGAATACGATCCTACAAGTGGTATCAGAGCATCAGGAGGAGGAGTTCTACAGAGATTTGCTGGATTTCATCAAAAATTATTACTTCTACACCTTCTTTCTTCATCAGAACGAGATTTTATGGTCAAAATTCGCTCAAAATTTCACAGATTGTGTGTTATTGATCATAGATAAATCCCTGAAAGTTTGAGCCTGAAATTCGAACTAAAAATGATCCAAATTACCCTCCGATTAGGTTTCGCTTTTTCGGAAATTATGTAGTTTCGCTTTTGTGTCACCATTATTTGATGGGTTTCGCTCCAAAAAATCAAGTAGTATCGCTCCAGTGTCACATTAATTAGTAGTTTCGCTCATAAGGTTACATCAGGTCTCGCTTTTAAGACATAGTTCCGCTCCAAAGGACCTCCAAGAGACATAGTTCCGCTTTTGTGTCAACCCAAGAGATCTGGTTCCGCTTTTGTGACCTCTATAACCCTAGTTTCGCTTTTAAGGACCACCTGGTTTCGCTCTTGTGTACCAACAATCTTGATTTCGCTCAAATTACTTTGGGATTCTGCTCTAAATAATCAGTCATGCATATTACGGTCCAATGAAATAAAGAAATCATCTGAAGTTGTCGGATCTTTAATTGATGATGTCGGCCACGTTTATATAATTCACATGAAATTTTAGGATGCATTAATTTGAATTGTTGGTGTTCATGTGCTACATATTTAATAGGCACACTCATTTGTTGGATTAAGTGAATTGGGGGCCCAATGAGAATAAATCGGATTGTAAAGTTGTCGGACAACATTTAAAAATAACTAAAATTGTAAATCATATTGACTCTTGCATGTTATCTGATTAAAGTGAACGATCCTTGTGTCAGCCCAAGACATCACGTGAATCTAAGAAGTGTGGCCCAATCCGATTAAGTTGGAAATTAAAGTTGGAAGAGGTCATTCATTAAGGTCGGTCCAATCAGATTTTTTTTGTCATTTGAAATGTCGGTTTAGTGGGGTGTTTGGCCTAACCACATTTGGACATTAATTCAAACGGTCCGATCATATTTGTTGGTTAGATTTTTTTTTCGGCCAAATCATATTTGTTGTTGGTGTGTATGGTTGTCGGCTTAGTGGAAAGAAAGGTCCAATCAGATCATGTTTAGTATTTGCATGTGAATCAAGTTGCCAGCCCATGTGACATTACATCATTAACCGGCCCATGTGAACACAAGTTTAATCGGCCCATGTGACATTACATCATTAATCGGCCCATGTGAAAATTGATTTTGATAAGCCAAATTGTTTTTAAAAGTATTTCAGCCCAAGATTTGAAGGCGCAAACAGGTTATTCACTTCACGCGTATTATTCATGAGGTCGTTTAGTGTGGTCAAGTCGCGTGAAAAGGTCCAATTCGTTTGATAGTCATCATTTCGCTTGGAAGTTAGTTCCAGTTTGTACGGTTTGGAGTTCACAATCGTCAAAAGTTCATCAGGTCGTTTGAAAATCCATTTGTTCGCACGTAGTGGGTCAGTTTGTTTGATTTTGATCCGAGTCATAGCAGTTCTCACGGTTTGCCAATTTAAACCTCAGTCTGCACAGAATATTCATCAGTTCGAGTGATTCAGTTCGCACAGAGTATTAGTTTGATTCAGTTGCTTTGATAAATGTTTTAAACTGATTGTGTTTTGTTTGTTTGTGTTACGTCAGGTGATACATGTGTGAAACATGGATACTGAGTTTTGCAACGCGTTTGCTACAACTCCGAATAATCCATCCGACATTGCTAAGACAATGACAATGGAAAATGAAACTGGAACAATGCAAAAACCTTAAGCGCAAAATCAACAGCTCCCAGCTCTAAGTCGTGCGTCGTGTAGTTGCGTTCATGAACCTTAAGTTGGCGCGAAGCGTAAGCAATAACCTTATCCCGCTGCATCAATACACACCCAAGACCCTGAATGGATGTGGTATCAGAGCATCAGGAGGAGGAGTTCTACAGAGATTTGCTGGATTTCATCAAAAATTATTACTTCTACACCTTCTTTCTTCATCAGAACGAGATTTTATGGTCAAAATTCGCTCAAAATTTCACAGATTGTGTGTTATTGATCATAGATAAATCCCTAAAAGTTTGAGCCTGAAATTCGAACTAAAAATGATCCAAATTACCCTCCGATTAGGTTTCGCTTTTTCGGAAATTATGTAGTTTCGCTTTTGTGTCACCATTATTTGATGGGTTTCGCTCCAAAAAATCAAGTAGTATCGCTCCAGTGTCACATTAATTAGTAGTTTCGCTCATAAGGTTACATCAGGTCTCTCTTTTAAGACATAGTTCCGCTCCAAAGGACCTCCAAGAGACATAGTTCCGCTTTTGTGTCAACCCAAGAGATCTGGTTCCGCTTTTGTGACCTCTATAACCCTAGTTTCGCTTTTAAGGACCACCTGGTTTCGCTCTTGTGTACCAACAATCTTGATTTCGCTCAAATTACTTTGGGATTCTGCTCTAAATAATCAGTCATGCATATTACGGTCCAATGAAATAAAGAAATCATCTGAAGTTGTCGGATCTTTAATTGATGATGTCGGCCACGTTTATATAATTCACATGAAATTTTAGGATGCATTAATTTGAATTGTTGGTGTTCATGTGCTACATATTTAATAGGCACACTCATTTGTTGGATTAAGTGAATTTGGGGGCCCAATGAGAATAAATCGGATTGTAAAGTTGTCGGACAACATTTAAAAATAACTAAAATTGTAAATCATATTGACTCTTGCATGTTATCTGATTAAAGTGAACGATCCTTGTGTCAGCCCAAGACATCACGTGAATCTAAGAAGTGTGGCCCAATCCGATTAAGTTGGAAATTAAAGT